>NC_074722.1:33712004-34312004 GCF_947242115.1 Biomphalaria glabrata | reverse complement strand
GGGTTGGGACATACCATGTATATATTATATGTATGGTATAAAGATAAGTCCTAAAAAAAATATTTAAATACATAATTTGTTGTTTTTTTTTTTTTATTTAGAGCCTAAATCCCGTTTTGCACAGTACTTAACACCTGCCCAGGAAGATGAGCTGCGGGGCATTGCTAATGCCATCGTCCGTGCTAAATGTGGCATTCTTGCTGCTGATGAATCAGTTGGTACGTCATTGTGTTGTTGTTGTTTATTTATGTTAATATGTATGATAATCACACGCATCAGTAGAGGTGTAATTAAAACTGTATGCCCTTAACCACTCTTGCATTGTAGACATTTTTTTTTTTTGTATCTCTTGAAGCTAGTAACAATGAAGTTAAATTTAGACTCTTAGGGATCAGGGGTTGACTGGTTTAAATATTTTGAAAATCTGTAATAATATCTGGCCTATATATGATACATATATAAAGTTTGTACCAGTACTTTTATTTAAAAGTTTTAATCCAGCATTTGACGTGTCTTCAATTTATTATATAGGGTACATTTAGAGATGAAAATGAGCTTAAGCCTAACATTTAAGTTGGGTTTTTTTGTTGTTGTTGTTGTTGTTTTTTTAAATAAAAACTAATTGTTTGTGGTTGATATATGCTTTTCAATGTTAAAAACTTAATGCTTAAATAATTAATTACTGAGAGTTTATTTTTCATTTACTAGGCACTATGGGCAAAAGGTTAGAGGCTATCAACTTGCCAAATACAGAGGACAACAGACGCAAATACAGAGAGCTCCTTTTCACAGCAGATGACAGTCTTTCAGAAAACATTAGTGGAGTTATTTTGTTTGACGAAACATTCAGACAGAGCACTGCCGCAGGCAAGCCTTTTGTAAAAGTAAGTTGACCTGGCTTATAGCTGTTTACCTATTTGAAGGTGACCTTTTTTACAAAAGTTACTGGTTTGAGTTGCTCATTTTGCAAAAGCAATTTAAATCTGTTTTGCATGGTTAAAATATATTTTTCAGCATTTAAGCTTTTTTGTTTTTTTGTAATAGAATTTTTAAAATATTATTTTCATGCATGGTTGCTGCATGTAATATTAAGTGTCAGATTCAAGATTTTTTTTAATTGTATAAACAAGAAACAACAGTAATTTTCTAAAATGACAAAAAGAAAATGCTAAGGGAGTTTTATAAAAAAAAACAACAGGATCTTTCCAATAGAATATTTTAGTTCTTTCATCTTTCTTCAAAGAAAGACATTAAATGGTACTAGTCAATAAGTTTTAAGCTTTGTGTTAAATCATCTTTTGTAAATCTATTATTGAAATGTGCATTAGGTGTTAACATTTTGTGTTCAGATTTTCAATCTTGGAATTTGGGTCTTTGGATTTAACTTCTGAAAACAATTGCTATGCCCATTTACTTGTACGCTTATGATTGTGGTCTTAGAAATCTCTTCAGCTAAGGATAGTTAGGATTATATAGTATGATTGGAGGATAAAGGATTCATTTAAGCAAGTTAACTTGAATTTGTTTTAAATAAGATAAAAAAGGACAATTGTGCAAATTTACACATACTTTTTTTTTTAATGGACAGGTTTTGCAAGAGAGGGGCATCATTCCGGGAATTAAAGTTGACAAAGGTGTTGTCCCATTGGCTGGAACTCTTAACGAATGCACAACTCAAGGTAAAGAAAAAAATGTTTGTCTGTGAATGCTTCATTCTTGTAAATAATCTAATGTATATTTTAGTTCTACTTTGTCTACATCTAAATTACCTTCCTAAGGAAGTATTTTTAGTAAAAAAAAAAACAACTTGCATGCATTTTTGTTGTTGACCTCCTTTGGTCAAGAAGTGACTATGACTCATCTCATCAAAATAAAATGGTTGGAATAATATTGTCCACACTGCAGCATCACAGGTTCTGCAGGCTGTAGTACTGTTTGCTGCAATCTACTTAAAGGTTACTGGCTTCTGATTTTTTTTTTCTCTGGGTTGTTTTCTAAAGCCTTTGCCAAGTTTGAATATAGCCACAAGGCAGTTGTTTTCCTTCTGCTATGTAGGTAGCTAGCCAATGCTGATAAACCTCTCCTTCCTGAAGGCTCAACAGTTTAGCCTTTTCTCCTGTCACTGTTAACAGTTCCACCAGGCTGTTTGAGATGCATGCCATTGGAAGCATTTTATTATTAAGTTTTACATTGCTATTATTCATTACCACTTCTGACAATAACAACCTTACAGTTATCTTTAAAATTATAATCCACTTGTAAGCTAATATTTCAAACCACCAATATATATTTATTTCTTGTGGAAGTACAATAATCAAGGTCTAATAATAGAAAATTAAGGATTGTAGTATAATTTTTAAACATGCTTCTGCGGTAATGTTATCAAAAAGTTATAAAAATATTTATTTATTTTTAATTTGTATGTCAATCTAATGTTTTAAACTTCATTTGCATAAATTGCTGAAAATCAAGTTAGTTAATTCAAATAAGCTTTATGGTTTACATTCAATAAATAATGAAGTTGAATTTGTTTCTGCAGGCTTAGACGGGCTCTCTGAGAGGTGTGCTGAATACAAAAAAGGAGGGTGTGGATTTGCTAAATGGCGATGTGTGCTGAAAATTTCAGAATTTACACCATCCTACCAAGCTATGTTGGAAAATGCTAATGTGCTTGCCCGTTACGCCAGCATTTGCCAACAGGTTTGAGTTTTGTTTGTTTGTTGTTTTTTTTTCTAAGATAGCATTTGTATTTATCAAATACAGTAATTTAAGATGTAGGTCTATGTTGACCAATTTTATTGTTTGAACCATCTTCTTACTGTCTTCTATATATGTCTTGCAACCCTGTTGATGCGGAAGCACTTCAAGGTTTCAATTAGTTAGCTTGATAATCCGAACTCTAAAGCCTGCTCTAAAATTTATAATTTTCCCCACTATTCTGCTTAAGGTTTTAATTATTATTATGTTTTGTTGTTGTTTTCTAATGTTTTTGATACCATTTTTCTAACAGAATGGCTTAGTGCCAATCGTTGAACCAGAAGTACTCCCTGATGGTGATCATGACTTGGAAACTGCACAAAGAGTAACTGAACAGGTAATAGAATTTTTTGTTGCTTTATAATTGTAGTTTTTTTTAAGTTAGGAAACAATCCAGAATCTGCCTATTTCTTTCTAATAATTTTTTGGCTTTTTTTTTTTTTATCTTCATTTTATTTATATCTGCTTCTCTTAACAATGTTTATGATTTTGTATTTATTCTTGTGCAGGTTTTAGCTTTCACCTACAAAGCTCTTGCAGACCATAATGTCTTCTTGGAGGGTACTCTACTAAAACCCAACATGGTGACAGCTGGTCAGGCTTGCACCAAGACTTACAAGCCAGAAGACAATGCAAGGGCAACAGTGACTGCTCTCAACAGGACTGTACCTGCTGCAGTTGCTGGTAAGTGTTGCCTCAAAGTTTGAATTGAACATTGAGGCTAATTAGATTTAAGTACAAATTTTGAAATAGACGTCCAGTATATTTAGTACTTGTAAACTATTACTATTTTTAACTTTTTTATTCCCCCACTCTGTAAACATTTTAACTCTCAGCTACTTTGCTAGTGTGGCATCTCTGCATCTCATATCAACCGTCTCTTGACTTTTGTAATATGGGTGCTGACACAGTTGGTGTAACCAAATAACTCCACTTTTCCTGGTCTGCAGCTGTTCTTAGCAGGATATTGAGAGAGGCTGTTCCATTCTTTTATGTTGTCTTGCCAGCTTTTCTCTTGAGTCGTGTCTTGCAATATGACTGAACCAGCTTAGCTTTCATCTCTTCATAGCATTGAGGATTTCCTCCTTTTTTCCAGCCAGAGTTACTTTATAGTAACTAGAAACTTTATATCTATACAGTATTTGTTTCACTATCTTTATAATGTCAAAAGTTTGTATCTTTTTTTCTGGATGTGAAAGTGATTCTTCATTTTGGTTGTAAATTGGATACTGGACCAACAAATTTTTTTAGAAAATAACTGATAGACTTATTGCATTTGTTCATCTTTGTTGAGACTACAAATCTATCATTTTGTTATTTTTCAAGTTTTTGTCCGTACTCATAATTTTTTTTTGCTGTGATAAGGTTCAGTATTAATGTTCTTAAGGAAAGACAAGTTTATTTTTAGAATTAATCTAGCATACTCTGATTTTATCCTAGGTACACCTTTAAAAATGTGTTTAAGTGCTTTGTCTTTTATGGGGTTTTAAAATCAGGACCAAAGGTGTTGGGGGGGGGGGAGGAGGACACAAGTCTTCTCTTGAATTTAGATGGCTAAGTGGGGCATGAGGTCAACTAGGAAATAATGTCTACTGGGATGTGTAAGATGAAGACTAATTGTTATTGCTGTTTTTTTTTTTTTTGTTTTTTTTTTTATTAATCATCTGATTGTTAAATTTGCCCAATAGGTGTTACTTTCCTCTCTGGTGGACAGTCTGAAGAGGATGCTACCTTAAATCTTAATGCCATCAACCAGTTCCCAGGACGCAAACCTTGGCCACTGACCTTCTCCTATGGGCGTGCCCTTCAAGCCAGTGTACTGAAAGCTTGGGGAGGTAAAGATGAAAACATCAAGGCTGCCCAGGACGAATTGGTCAAGCGTGCTAGAGTAAGTTCCGACATTTTGTTAAGTCATGCAATTTTATGAAAGCTTAAAAATTATTATTAAAGTAATTATTATTATTACTAATTCTATCCAGATATATATATAACAATTTTTATCCTACACTTTAAATTCTCATCTGGCGTCCTATGCAAGAAAAATTACTACCACTATAATGAAGTTTTGATTTGTTGATTAAAAATGTTTCATCTGGAATAGAGCTTTCTCTTATTGAATTTCTGTTCATAAGTCTCAAACTCTGGCATGGGAATAAAATATGGCATAAATCATATACCTTATTTTATTGGCATAGAGCTCAATGATTACCCCCTAATGTTTGTTTTACATGTTTCGGATGTTCCTTCAGAGTTGAAGATAGTTTACTACTTCCTAGTCCAAACCTCCCGCAGGACGACGGGGGATGGGAGCGGGCAGGGTTTGAACCCTCGACCGTCGATAAATCCGAACGACAGTCCAGCGCGCAAACTGCACGACCAGGCAGCCATCCTAATCTGTGCTGACTTTCTCTGATTCATCTATGTGCTGCACGGGCCATCTTTTCTCTGGCTGTAAAACATTTAATAATAAGTACTTTCGACTATAGTGTAGATCAGCATGCCTTAATGATTTTTTTTAATGACATTCTGACATTTGTCAAAGCCTGGTCAACAGCATAGCCAGACTTTTCAGACAATGCCAACTAAAAATGAGAATTGCTATAAAGATTTAGCTAATGATAATTTTAAAAGAAATGTGAGTTATGTTTTGGGATTTAAAAATCATAGGTAACAAAATGGCAGCACAACATTCATGTCAAAGTCGATAAGATAATCATTGGAATAACAAAGGTTCTATATTTTATAACAGTCTATTTAAATCACTGTTTACATTTAGTGTGTGTACTCAAATTTTGTATTTAAGTTTGGTGCTCTTAACTGAGGATTCTGACCTACATGATTACTGTACTTTCTCTAAAATGTGTAGCTCCTTACTAAATCTGTTTTTGTCTATTTGTACAGGCTAATGGTGAAGCTGCAGTTGGATTATACAAAGGATCCGGTTCCTCAGCAGCGGGCGGAGAATCTCTGTTTGTTGCCAACCATGCTTATTAAACAACCACAAAGGAACACCTCAAAATTTACGTCTTAAAAAATATTTTGGCTTTCATAGTTAAAAGTATAAAATTTTTAACGATGATTTTAAAACTTAAAAAAAGTATTTATTTTATCTTTATCCCCAAAAAAAAAAAAATCTCTAGGTGTTTATCTGCATTGTCACTTTCACTTAGCTTAAGTCCCCTGAGATATTTTTCAGTCAGATAATTGTGTACTTTTTTTTTTTTTTAATCACTTTTGAATGTAAGTTTTGTTAGTCTTTCAGTATATATATAAATGTACGTTTCCACGAGTGGAATAGAAAATATCAAACATTGGATTTGATCTGTTGCTGTTTTTTGCATAATTTTTATGCAGTTAATGTTTTGATGAAGAAATGGTTACATTGACTGAATGAGGGACATTTATTATATATATTTAATTAGATTCTATAGATACCACAGATACTATTAGGTATCCACAATATTAGCTTTTGTTTCGAAACCTTTGAAGAAAAAAAAAACTTGATATATGTTATAACATAGTGTGTGTGTGTATATTCCCTCCTTTTTTTTTTTTTAAGTGTTTTTAGAAATCTGAGTCAATGAATGAAGCCAAAGATCTATCAGAAAATCTTGTGGAGTTATTTACAAATGCTACATCTTTAGCAACACAATTTTTAAAGGAAATGTATAGTGTACATTTTTTTTTTCTTGTCTTTCTGTGATTGGTCAACAGACAAGTACAATTATATGTTACCATTAGTTGTCCAAACTAGAATGGTCTAGATAATTGGCTTTCACTTCAAACTACATTGTTTGTAGATCATGTGTAATAAAAATAAATTGACTAAATATGTCTGGATTATCTATTTATTATTGTCTTTGTTTTATGTCCTTGATTTCAAGCACTTCTCATGTACCTACTTCTCATGTACCTGCTCTTTGATCCTTGTTGCTGCCTGTTTGGTTGTATTTGAGGCCATAGCTCAACCAGCATTCCTTCTCAAGCTACATCTTGCTAGAGCAGTGATTCCCAAACTTTTTCCTTAACAGAACACCTTGCACATTCTGAGTAGTTAGTGACCTACTTCTTAATTATTCCAGTAGTTCGTGTCACCAGGGAATGCTGACCATGTCCTTCAAAACTGTTCTCTTTACCATGAGGTCCGTAGAAGACACTGCCCCCCCCCCCCCCCCCCCCCCCCCCCAAAAAATTTTTAGAAAGAAAACTTTAGGGTGAGCTCCCTGATTTGGAAACCATAGCGTAATTCATCTCATATATTGGTCTAGTCATCTGAACGCTTCATAAAATTGAGAAGGAGGAAGGATATGTCCTATAGAAGCCTACTTTGCTAGGAAAGAGAAAACCTAGATCTAGGCAAGAGGACATCGAACAGGTCCTCAATAATTGCAAGGTGCTCAGAAACAGTGGAACTGGTTGTCAATAATTGCGAGGTGCTCAGAAACAGTGGAACAGGTCCTCAATAATTGCAAGGTGCTCAGAAACTGTTGAACTGGTTTTCAATAATTGCAAGGTGCTCAGAAACAGTGGAACAGGTCTTCAATAATTGCAAGGTGCTCAGAAACAGTGGAACAGGTCCTCAATAATTGCAAGGTTCTCAGAAACAGTGAAACAGGTCTTCAATAATTGCAAGGTTCTCAGAAACAGTGAAACAGGTCTTCAATAATTGCAAGGTGCTCAGAAACAGTGGAACAGGTCCTCAATAATTGCAAGGTGCTCAGAAGCAGTTTCGATCCGTTCGCACTGTTATGAAAACTTTAGAACCTGTGCATGCGGGGGTCTTGCCTTGTACTAAGGTGACCAGACGTCCCGACTTAGGCGGAGCTGTCACGATTTTCATAAAATATCCGGGATGGACGGCCAATGTCCCGCTTTAATTTTTTTTTAAATCGATCAATGACACGCTTTTATTTTAGAATGTTTCTTAATCTCTAGACTAATAACTTTAAAAAATACTGCCGTTGGGCGTTTCCTTCTTGATCCTTGTTTCGTATTCGACGCTTCGCAGGTTCCCTTGTTCGAGGCAAGTCTAGTGCTTTTACTATGCAGCGTACTGCCCTTCTCAGAGACTGGCGTCAGTTTTGTTTCCTGTCCACTCTTGGCGTATTGTCGTTCAGTTTTCCCTTCTGTTCATGTCTATGACAGTGTATGAACTATCTGAGAAAAAACGTACAGGCCGAGTTTCCGTTTAGAAAGAAGGCAAGAAAAATCAACAAAGTGGAGTGCGATATAAGAATTCTGTCGCAAGTCGTAATTTTCAATTAAAAGCTTCTTTCAGGCCCCAAAAAGGGACTTCTCCGGCATTTCCATACTTTTTTAATAATTAGTCTCGCAGTCTTTAAAGGTACTTTTGCCTATAATTGTCTTGGATCAATGGACTGCACGTTGAAATTGCTTACAAATGTATGACCCTACACTTGTGCAAGAACCAAAGTTGAAGGAATCGTTACTAAAGTTTGGCCCTTATAAAAATGAACAAAATAAATAAGCAGGTTAGTGATGCCAAGTTTTTAACAGTGTTCATGGATGCTTTGAGCCCACAATAAAATGAAGTTGTTTCCCTTGATGATGCGATTCTTTTAGACACTTTTCGCATGAAATATTTTTAAAAGCCTATTCGTAGATTTAGAACAGAGCAGAATTTCGGGCTGTGGAAAGACCAGGTGGTTACATCTGAAGCCTTCAGCGGAGAGACTGCTTAAATGCCCCATCATACTCGAAAGCATAATTAAAAACCCGTGAGCTGAATTGTAGCTGCATTTTGTACACAACATTGCGGCAATATTCCATGCAGAAGTTTTTATTATTAATTTATTTATTATTATTTAATATTATTATTGAAGTATCTTCTGCCATTCACGAATTGGTTCAGAAATGCACAAATTGAAGCATGAAAATGTTCCTCCCCAAATAAATACGCAAACGACTTATTATTTCGGATGGCGCGTGTTGATTAGAAAAGTGATGTAGCCGCGACAATCGAAAAGATAGAGAAGCGGCCAATTTGATAGGTTGACCCTTTCAAATGGATCGCTAAGAAAGATGATCTATCTACCTTTTAGAAAGCCTGCAATTATTTAAATTATTGTGTGTAAATTGTGTGAGTTGACATTGTAATGTCTACGTTGTTGAATGAAATAGTGCCTTTTCCTTTCACGTCTCATGATCCACATGTGTTCCTCTTTCACTCCCCAAATATCTGGTCACCTTACTTGTACAGAGACAAGAGCAGTCTAAAGAGCACTGCCTGTCTGAGTGCCAGATATCTGGACTGTGCTACAATGGAGCCATCCCAGCAAGGAGCTTTAGTGCACGAAAGCTTACAAATGATGGGTAGTTAGTTCATTCTAAAGAACACTGCCAGTCTGAGTGCCAGATATATGAACCGTGCTACAATGGAGCCATCCCAGCAAGGAGCTTTAGTGCACGAAAGCTTACAAATGATGGGTAGTTAGTTCATTCTAAAGAACACTGCCAGTCTGAGTGCCAGATATCTGAACCGTGCTACAATGGAGCCATCCCAGCAAGGAGCCTTAGTGCACGAAAGCTTACAAATGATGGGTAGTTAGTTCATTCTAAAGAACACAGCCAGTCTGAGTGCCAGATATCTGAACCGTGCTACAATGGAGCCATCCCAGCAAGGAGCCTTAGTGCATGAAAGCTTACAAATGCTTGGTAGTTAGTTCATTCTGTGCACGTATTTTTTTTTCTATTTTCTTTTCCTCCGTTTGGTTTCAATTTCTATACAATTTTAATAAATCTACAACAAAAGGCGGTCAGGATGTTATACGTTCCGGATGACTGACGTCCGAATAAAAGACGTTTTACTGTGTTGATTTCTTACTGGCACCCCTTCCCTCCACTTTTGTTTTTTTATTTTGCACTTCCAATAATTAAAGGTCGTCATTTCAACGCTGCCCCACACATAGGGCCTACCTTTTGCCCTTGAATTCTAGTATCTATTACGTTTTTAAGCCCTCTACCATCCATTCCAAACATAAACACTTGGCTCGTTAAATTCTAGTAGTCCCTATCACTTCTCCTTCCCCCACCCGAGAAAAAAATATCCACAATCTCTGACTATTCCTCAGCTTCTCAGTTCCGTAACGACACTGTTGATATTTCTATGTAAGGCTTCTGGACATTCGGCGATTGAGGAAATCTCCTGTTTGGGGTCGTTTCCTAGAATCCTATGACTCGAAGCTTCTCAAGATCTGAGAAACTCTTTTGCATTATATGGCATATTGCTAATGTTGAAAAGAAGTTTGTCCCTAATAACGCCCATTGGACAAAAGAAAGAAAAAAACAACAACAATAGACTTTCCGTTGTTACGGTGACAGGCATTTTTACAAAGCTTAAATTACCCGGTATACTCACTCTGGTTACAAAGCTTAAATTGCCCGGTACACTCGGGTACAATTTTTTACACGTTATTTCTCCCAGGCCCATTCTCGGATCGAGTTGAATTTTTACACAATTATTTGTAGTACCTAACAAAACATTAAACATTAACCGATTAGTTAATTAATTATTGGTAAATAATTATTTTGTTTGATGTTGAAAAGGGAAATAGAAACTTTTATTGAGAAATGGGTCTGTAACATGGAGTTATTTTCCTTATTAAGTTTTGTACACGTTTTTATTTGTCCCACTTCCTATAATTGTAGGCCTACATATTTTTTCATAGTCGATGATTGACTATACATGAATTAATTAAAAGAAAAAAACAACTAGTTAATCAATTAGTGATAATTAATTAGAAAAAGGAAGCTAATTCCTGCAGTATTCACATATGTTGCATTGATTTCGCGGTTATTCCACTATATAAGCTTTTTTTTTTTTTACTTTCATTTTCTTTTACTATGTTTTGCTTGTTTCACAAAGTAAAAACAGAAAATGTACACCATACCTGTGTTTGTGACTATATCTACTGGGATTGCTGCAACATAAAACAGTATTTTTACACAGACATGTTTCATCAAATACATTGTAGACACAATTTCCTTTGTCTTTTTGTCCTCCTTAGGCTTAGTAAGGATTTTTTTTTCTAATTTTTGTCCTCCTTTTGACATGCAGGTGTCTGGTAACCCTAAGAATATAATTACGCCTCAATTCGAAGCAAATTTTTACAAAAGTTATATCAACTCTGTCTGGATTCTTGAACACGTTTTTTTTTTCTTTACAACCTTCCATTCTCGGATCAAGTTGAAATTGTGTACAATTATTCATTGTCGGTGAGAATTAGGCTATATATTAGGACATACATAGATCATCTAGTAGTCTCTCTCAGTCTGTGATTAAAAAGCGATTTAAAAGACATGGGAAGGAAAAATGCGACGCTCAGCCGGCGCTAAAATCAAAGTTTTTAATTATACTTTCATTTTCCATCATGGCTTCCTACATACCACTTATTGTAAGTCAGTGTAATTTAAAGTAAAGTAATTAATAATTAGCTCTAATCTAAGATCTAGAATTCTGTCTAGATCTAATCTATCGATCTTGATTCTGACTAGAGTAGAATCTAGATCTACAATATGAAAATTTACATTACCGAATCAATAGTCTAGTCTAGCTAGACTCTAAGTCTAGACGGTCACTGTCACTGACTGTCAGTGTCTCTACTCTAGCCCTAGCCGCTAGAGTACGGTCTAGCACTGTCTTAGTCTTATGACTCTACGGTACTCTACCTAGTGACTAGTCTAGACTCTCTAGACTTACGGTCTAGTTACTAGTACAGTCTAGACCTAGACGAATAGACGTAGAGTCAGAGTGTAAGTGTAGACTACTCTGAGTCACTCTGACTCTGAGTACTCAAAGTCAGTCTACTCACTCACACTCACCCACTGTTACGACAGTTTATCTGTAACAACTGAGTGTATCATGTATGTAGACTGTAGTACTGTATTACTGTTACTGTATAGTTAGTATTAATTATAGTATAGATCTAGAGTATAGTATAAGTATAGTGTGTTACTAAACTGTGTGTAGGCTGTAGTGTAGCAGCACTGGGCAGCAGTGTAGCTGTAGACTGTACCTGTAGTACTGTAGTGTAGAGACTAGAGTGGAGACTATTATAAATACTATTAACTTTAGTATAGTGACTAGTCTAGATCTAGAACTCTAGACTAGTAACTCTACTAACTAACGTAACTAGACTTAACTACTAAACTAGACTCTAGAATCTAGATCTAACTCTTTAAGTTAAAGTAAATACTATTAACTATGATTTAATCTCTAGTCTTAGCTGAGTAAGAGTAGTCTAGTTACTAGTACTGGTACTCTAGTCACACTCTGGTGCTAGTAACTCAATGATGTGTCTATATAGTGAAGTTTAGTGGCTACAAATAGTCAAATACATTTTATATTTTTATATATTATAACAATAAACAAAGATCTAGATTCTAGAATCTAGTACATACTCATGATAGTTTGATACTGACACTGACTCACTGAGGCATGACTGATGATAAATCATAATTCATATTATTACATATAGGGCCTAATGATATATAATCCCATGTACATTAAACAGCCAAATTGTCTTACTGACCGATGCCAAAACAGTAAAAGTCTGAAAAACTCAGACACTTCTTAAATATGTATAAAGCAACTAAATATTTATAAAGCAACTCAGGACAGCTCTGCTCTTGTAAACCTTTTTTTAAACATCAACAGCAAGGAAACTGTTCTTCAATGGATTCCAGCACATATTGAATTTGAAGGCAATGAAAAAGCAGACCTACTGGCCATAGATGTTAGAATGAACAAACAAATGAAAATCCCCCCTCTACCCAGAAGAAATGATGAAAATAATAGAGAGTGTAAAATATATGAGAATTGGACCATCTCACATGTATCCCAATTACAAGAAAAAGGACGACATGACCAACGCATATGTTTCGGAAGCTTAAAGTTGGGATGAGCAAAACCTGCCCTTTTGGAGCATCACCAGATAATGCTGACCATGTCCTTCAAAGCTGCATACTAATATGACGAGACCCAAACAAGACTCTGGCCCCAAAACCCTCCTAGAGAATAAAAACTATAAGGAGAACTGCCTGATCTGGAAACCACTGCAGGGTTAATATAGGATTACTGATCTGAACCCTACGACATGTAAAATGAGAACAAAGAAGAAGAAGAAATAATACATAATCATCGTAGACATAAAAAAAATATAAATTTTAAATGGTTAATCATTCCTCGAAGGTCTAGAGTCATACTCATACTGGTCTATGATAGTCATCGTAGAGAGAGTCATACTGTAACTAGATCTAGATCTATTCAAAAATGAGATAGGTAGACCATTTTTTTAAAAAATATAAAATACTGGTGTATTAATATTTTTATAATGCTTTTTTTTTTTTTTTTTTTTTTTTTTTTGTATATATGTTCCTATTTCCTAAACAGGAAACAGAGAATGAAGACACTAAAATAAATCTGAATGCTTTAAGTGGGGAGTGATTTGTTGTGTATGATTTTATAATTTCAATTTTTATGTATTCTAATGAACTCATTTTTAATATAACAACACTTAATTTTGTCTACCATATAAGTTGTTTTTACTTTTTAAAAAAATTAATTATTTTTCCTATCAGGAACATCTTTCTGCCAGTCAGAACAGACCATTGCATCAAAGGTTTCGAATTATGGAGGAAATACTTCGCTCCACTAGCTTAAAGGTAAATTAAACAAAATGCTTAGCACCATCAAGGAAATACTTCACTTCACTAGATCAGAGGTAAATTAAACAAAATGCTTAGCACCTTCTATGAAATACTTTGCTCCACTAGCTTCTTTTAGAGGTAAATTATACAAAATGCTTAGCACTTTCAAGGGTCTTGTAGATATGTTACATTGTCAATGCTTATTAGAGCTCAAGCGTCATCAAGGTTGCACCAAGTTTCGACCTATATAATCTCTGCTACTTGGGCCACCCTCTCTGCTGATCTTCATTTTGTTTTCTTTTCTCTCCATCTCTTTCTCTTGGGATGAAGTGTCCATTTCATAGCAGTCCATTCTCAGAGTATGTGTCCCAGCCAACTACCTCTCCCTGTATATTTGATCGTAACACTTGCTTGATGAGGTCACTGTTACAGTCGTAGCACAGCATGGTGTGAATGACAATTGGTGCGAATTTGGATATTGAAGGGAAGTGAGGTTAAAAAGAGGAGGCCGGAAAATGTTGACATGAGAGAGAGTGGAAAATATTATGTTTACGTAATTTGTAATAATATTAAAGTATTTCCAAATTAGAACCTGAGAGTGTCTGCTTATTTTGAAGAGTCTTGTGTTCTAATAGTCACATGATATTGTTTTGTTGTTTATGTTTATAAGCGCTTGGCACATCCACAACAACAGATAAGCTTCACATTCTAACCATACACTGCTAGGTCTGAACGGGAAAATTGATTTTTTTTTCTAGTTGAACTAAAAAAAAACAATTTTGTGTCGCAAGAAATGTGTTTGAATTTGATTTACGCTATCAGAGTTCAATTAAGAAATTTCTTTTATAAAAGTAGAGCTGTAATTTAAAGAAAACATCAAAAAAAGTTATTGTTGCATGTTAAACAAGTTAGACCTAACTCCTGAAGCCTTTCCCAGGTTTGTGTATCGCCCCAAGGCAGCAGATGTTTGGATGCAGAGTTTTCCTTCTCCTAGGTGGGTAGCCAGCCAAGGCTAATGAGACCCTCCTGTCTAAAGCTTGCTTGTTAATGCTTGAATAGTTCACCTTTCCCCCTTCTCCTGTCAGTTACGCCAGACCCAATATATCTGAGTCACACTTGAATGCCAGGAATTGAATGGGTTGTCAGAGGCTATTTGAGAAACATGCCATTAGAAGCATCTTATAGGTGATTGAGTAAATATATATTATATATTATATTACCACTTCTGACAATAACATTCTTTTGGAACCAAATAGTATCAATTACATATATATGTTTATTGTGACTGCATAGAGTCATATTTACTTATTTATTTACTGAAGTATGATATACTTTTTTTATTGTTAGAATTTATTGATGCATATTTTTAATTGATCCATTATTTGTGTATTTATTTAGGAGTTGAAAGCGTCATTTCCTTCCATTATTCATGAGATTTTTGACTTTGAGAAAGAGCCTAACCAAGGTTGGCAGCTGGACAAACTCTCCAAGCATCACACTCCTGAGGTGTTTTCTGCCATACGATCTCTGCTGTCCCCTGAAGGACCATTAATGAAAGTGGTGAATTATTTGCATAATGACCCAGCAGCTTTGTATGAGTTCCCGATTAAGTATTTACCAGTAAGTGATCTAATTATTATTCAATCATCTTTATTACAATGTTTTTTTTATTCTGAATGATCAGAAAGTCAATAGGAAACACCTCTTTAAAATAAAATAAATGACTTTCAGTTACACAGCCCAGTCTTGAACTAGTTATAAAGTAAAAAATGTTAGTTTCAGACAGTACAATCATAACTTTTACAATTAAAATTGGAAGAATTCCTTAAATTTGTCTTTCAAATCATTTTTTTTATAATAGAAGAAATTGAAACATAATGTCAAATGTCATTTATAAACAACATGTAAGATGTGAGAGGTACATGTGTTTTCCTGGCTTTTCAAAAACTTAAAAAAAAAATATAATTTGTTCACTTCTTTCTAAGTTTGAAATTTGCTGCTGTTACCTGTGTGATACTTTTTTTTCCCATTATTTTTTGTTTCAATATTCATTCCTCTTTTGAGTCCCATAGTTCACAAAGTTTCTTATGGAACAACATTTAATGCAAATTTTTTTCTGTCTTTCCATTTTTTTGTAGTCTCCTTCAAGGCAGATGATAGAAAGTGGAGCTATCCCAGCATTCTTTTTAAACAAGCTGCAGTCTCAAAACTTGAGCTCAACTGTGCTTCTGTTAAATATCCTTTAATAAATATGTTCCAATGATTGGGTGATTACAAATGGCACGTGCATGTAAATATTGGAGCAATCATAAACTTATCCTCTATGTTGCTCGGGCGTGTATTTGTTTTAGTATTTATCTTCGTGTTTGTTTTCTTACTGTAGTCTTTTGGCCGTGACTCCATCGCTGTGTTAGTGAGTGCTACATCTTCTAATGGTGTCATACTTTACTGAAACAAAGCCTTTCTCATAAGGTCTTGTCCTAGTTCAATATATTTCACATATATACAACATTGTTAAATACTTGAAGCACAATCTGAGAGGGATGTAGAAAAATCTTTTTTTTTAAATCTTTAGTAATCTTATGGTAAAAGGGTGCTGAATCATTTATTTTGAATTGGATTTTTTTATATTTTTTTTTTTTTTGTGTGGTTTAAGCTTACTAATAATATCTGAATCTCTGTTTCAAATTTTTATTTAGCACATAACCCTGGTCTCCGTCGACGTCTGCCAACCTGCAGGAGGTTCGGGCTAGGACGTAACAATCTTCATTTCTGAGAGAATGTCCGAAACATGTAAAACAAAGAAACTAACTTTTTCACTTCATTTCAAGTCTGTAGGGCAGTTGGGGCACCACACATGATCTGTCAATCATCTTTCTCCATGCCGCTCTGTTATTATCCTTGACAAAAATCTCTTTCAATGATAGGCCTGTCCATTCGTTGATGTTGTTGTGTTCTCTTATCATCTTCTCTGTCCGCCTCTTCTTTTTCCTGGTACTGTTACCTGCAGTAAGGTCTGAAGACCATAGAGTTCTGAAGACCATAGAGTTTTGATTTAGCTTTTTCTGACTGTGGTCAGCAGTTCATAGTAGGGCCCAGTCACCTGTGATCCTGCTTCAAATGTCCTCATTTATGATGCAGTCTTTGTACAAGATCTGCATGCTTTTTCAGTTCACGGACCAAAGGTTTGGAACTCACTCCCCATTGATCTCAGACAGACATGCTACACCACTTTTAAGAAGAACATTAAGACCTATCTGTTTAAAACTTTTTTAGATTAACTGTCATTTTAGCTCTTGTGTTTTTGTTTGTAATGTTGTTACAGCTCCTTGAGCCTACATTTTGTTTGTTAACAGCGCTTTATAAATAAAATTATTATTAAGATACCTCTTTTCGATACATCTATTTTAATGTAGAATTAATTAACACTACACCCTTGTACTAAAACAACACACAACCTGTCAACTAACCCAGTTCAAATTCTGAATGGAATAAAAAGCACTTCTATTTTATCTATATTAAGTGTCCAGTTAGTGCCCTATGTTTTCACCTAATTATCAACATCTTTATTTGTTTCGTCCTGATTGGTACTTTTTAAATGTTTATTCAGAAATGACAATTATTTTCCCAAACCAAAACTTCCTGCTAGAGGGCAAGGGATGGAATCTGGCAGGGTTTGAACATTGGACCATCGTGATGACACTCCAAAGTGTAAACCCATTGAACTTTCAATCTGCATTAAAAAACCTAAGCATTAACAAGTTTGATAATAATGCACATATGTTTGATTATATTATATATATATATATATGTAATAAGCATTTAATAACATGCCCACGTAAACAGACAGGGATGTATTTCCTTAATATCTTTCAAATCCCTTTGAGTACTACATGTTTCATTTAGCTTACGCCTTGGTAAATCCCGTCTGGAGAACTGTCAACCACAACTGGAATGATTTGCACGAGTACCTTTACCCTACCCTGATAGAGGACATGCTCTCCTATTTCTTGCCTTGCGACAAAAGCTCACTTCCCATCCTACCACAGTTTAGCAATGCAGCAGTTAGGCCAATCCTATCACAGAATCAAAGGTCTGTTGGTTTGCCTTTTGTTATCATTAAAAAAAAAAAGATTTATTGTTTCATCTTTTGAAAAAAAATTTTTAATGCTTTCATTAACTATTTCTTTGTTGTCTGGCCTCAACAGTATAATTACGATCCCCTTCCAGCTCACAAGGAGGTGTGGTGGATGAGCGGGGGGTAGCAAAATCAAATCCAGGTGATGACTGGGATCTAAATTTCAGGACCTTTGAGCGCCTCTAAGTTGACCCAACTCTAATGGGTACCTGACATTAGTTGGGGGAAAAGTAAAGGCAGTTGGTCCATGTGCTGGCCACATGACACCCTTGTTAACCTTAGACCACAGAAACAGATGACCTTTAAATAATCTGCCCTATAGACCACAAGTTCTGAAAGGGGAACTTTTTTTTTTTTTTACTTTTTTTTTCCCAGCTCACAGGAAATTAAAAGAATTAACCAAACTCATGTTACATTTTTTTTTTTCAACCAAAAAAAAAAGAAACAGATGCAACATTTAATTGACTTTCCATCTAATGATGACCAAATTAAGGATTATTTTTTTAAAAAGTTGAGCATTAAAATTATAATTAACATACCATTATTTCAACCTGAGAAAGTATTAAAGGATTGCATTTAGCTTCTTGCACTAAGAAAACTATGTGTGATAAACTAAGCATAGAGCAGATTAGTTTTTCTTAATTTTATTTGATTGACGCTTTTTTTAACTTTTTCAGCCGTGTTTTTAGCAAGAGTCTGACGCAGGTATCCCCATCAAATGCATCACTGTCCAGTTCTTCACATCGAAGTTTATTCAAATCTTCTTTCCTTAATGCTCAAAAAATTCACATGCAGAACATGCCAGTGTACGACCAGGCAGAGACAGAGATCTGGCGCTCTGAGACTTTCTTACAAGTTAGTCATTTGTGGTAGTTTTTTTTTTTTTTGTATTGATGATAGAAATATTACAGTTTAATAATGAGCAGGTCTGTAAATCATACTCTCATCATAATTCATATTACATATAATGATATATAACCCCATGTACACCAAACAGCCAAATTGTCTTACTGACTGATGTCAAAACAGTAGTTCAAAGCCTGAAAAACTCGGACACTTCTTAAATATTTATAAAGCAACTCAGGACAGCTCTGCTCTTGTAAACCTTTTTTTTAACATCAACAGCAAGGGAACTTCTTCAGTGGATTCCAGCACACATTGATTTAGAAGGCAATGAAAAAACTAAATTAAAATAGTTGGGGGGGGGGGTATTTTTGATATTGTTAGAAAATGACTCATATTGTAAACAATGTCCTTCAATTTTTTTTCTAGGTCCTTATTGAATTCTGGTTGAACCAAAACTCTTCTGGTGTTAATGAGATCCAGTCCTACGCTTGTGGCGTTCCTGTAAGTTATTTGTTATAAGAATACTATTTCTTGTCAGGAGCTTGAGTGATTGGAGGGCATGAACTGTTTTCATTTTAATTAAGTTTGGAAACATGATTGGATTGTTTCGTTAGTTCATGTTTTATAATGTTTGTTTTTTTTTAATTTTAAATCTATGTTCATTTTCAATTTTTTTTATTGATTTGTAAGGTATTTCATTTGGTTATTAATTTAAAAAATAGTGACTTGGATAATTGTTAATAAAATTTGATAAATTTATATTAAAAAAAAAACAACTATTTAAGCCTAGCTGTGTGTATATTTCTTCTTTAAGTTTACTCATATTTATGATAATTTTTAGTTTCACTTTGCCTGATGTCTATAACTCACATTATTTTTAACCTCGTGTAGCATTCTTCTTCTAATCCTTGCCTTTGATTTCAAACTCAGTATTTCATTCAATTTAAAAACATGCAAAAGCAAAACCAAATAACTAAATTAGAAAATTAATTATTAAAATGTGTGTTCATCAAAATTTAATTCAATTAATTTTTTTTTACGAAAAAAAGAAAAGATTTGTACTCTGCCAACATTTCGTTCAGCTTATAAGGCTGTGCATTTTTAAAAGCTAGATTTACTGTTTAACAATAGAAATAAAGTTGTTTACAAACTTTGAGAGGTCCATAAGACATGAGTTCCAAAGATGGTCGAGTTTTTTGGAGATTGTTCTGTGGCAAGATTTAACATTAATTTTTAAAATGTTAAATGATAATTACAGCTCATAGAATTGAGTAAACCCTGAATGTATTATCCCAGTCTTTGCCGCTTTTCCTATTTCCAATTTCAAACCATCACAAATAAAGTAAAAATCCAGACCTTGTGGTCTATAGGGCAGATGATGTAAAGGTCATCTGTTTCTGTGGCCTACGGTTAATGAGGGTGACATGTGGCCAGCACAATGGCCAACCGCCTTTACTTTTATCCAACTAATGTCAGGTACCCAATAGAGCTGGGTGGACTCAGAGGTTCCCAAAGATCCTGAATTTAAAATCTCAGTCTTCACCAAGAGTTGAACCCTGCGCCTCCATGCTTTTTTACTATTCAACCAAATAGCCTTGTATACTTTTATCTGTGAAGTTTCATTAGTCTGCCACTTGAAATGAAGAAATGTGTTGTTGTTTTTTTTATTGTCAACAAAGATGTAACAAATCAAAGAGAAAAAGTAAATATATAGATGTATTTATTTGTCAACAAAAATGTAATTAATCAAAGAGAACAGTTAATTAATAGATGTCTTTATTTGTCATAAAAAATGTTAGCAAAGAGAACTAGTAATTAATAGATGTCTTTATTTCTCCTGTTAAGTTTTCAGCGTTTCGCTACACAGATCCACTTAAGACAATATTTGTAAGTATGTCTGAGGATCACGGCTCATTGTATCACTTAGCTAATCTCAGCATCAACTCATTCTCCACATTAACTCCCTTGGTCTTTCATTAAGCGCACTTTTCATCCCATTGGCTTGGCACTCTTTAGCTGTCAGGCATGAAATTTGACCTATTCGGTGGCCTTGATATTCTTAGCATTTATATTACTCACATCCCAGTTTAAAAAATAGCCTGACTAGACATTTAATTATTTACCCTTCATGTCTATAATCATTTAATATTTTGCTTTTTTTTTTTTTTTTTCTTTTAATTTTTTTCTTCTATGACACAATTTTTTTTGTGTGCATGATTGTAATTTTAAATTTTCCAATTATTTATTTTTTTGTTTGAATGATGTCTCTTTATTATTATTATTTTTTTTTGATTTGTTAAATCTAAAATATTTTTAATGGAATCCCTGCCTATATTAAGAAACTCACATAAAATTACACTAAGGTCTGACAAATCATTAGCTATAAATGCTGTAAATTTAAAAGAAATAAAGTTTTTTGCTACAGAAAGCTAGTGAAGTCATTTGATTTTTTAAAATCTGAAATTTTTTTTTATAGAGTCCATCTGATGTTTTGAGTTCATTCACCCACATTTTTTATATTCTTGTCTATTTCTCATTTTATTCAATTTTCTGCACCTAGTATTAAAATGAATATTTGTACTTTATATTTGTCTTCATGTACATGATGCTGAGTAGCTGTAATCACATATAGCATGGTTGTTGGCATAGAGGTAGCTAGACATGCTTTTACTTTCTGATGTGTTTCCCCTTTTTGAATCGTTCAATCAGATTGTTATAGGAATGAATTTGTAACATCTTTTTTTATTTTTTTTATTTTTATCATTGCTGAATTGTTGTTCAAAACCCATTTACTTTAAGATAATAAATCTTATAACTACTACAAAATTAAGAGCTTAAAGGTATTCTGTGGCAATGCCAGGGTGATAATAATAATAGTAATAAGGCTTGTCTTCAAGTCTGAAGATTAATGAAGAATGCTGTATTTCCTGTGGCTGCTACCCACACATCTAGCGCAGGCATAACCACTGTCCGTCGGCTGCAGATTTAGATTTTCTTTTCGCCATATACCTCTGTCCTCAGCAGCAGATTTGGTCTCAAATGTGTATCTCGCTGCCTTTGCAAGTGACCTTCAGCTATCTCGTTCTGAAGCCACCTACAACCAGGTGCTCTCTTCTATTTCAGTTAAAGCAAGTTGACGCCTAAGCTGGTCCTTTAAAGCATTTCCATGGGGCACCAGCATTGCCAGGATAATGTGGGATTCCTATTTTATAAAAATTGTAATCAGTTATATTAAAAAAACCACACCTATATCTAGTAACACCTACCTTATTTTTTTTTATTATGATTTATGTTGCATGATCGCTACTAGTTAATTTATACAAAGATGCTATGTCCTTTAATAATGCAACGGTATGTTTTCCAGGAACACTTTATGCCAACTATGAATCATGTTAAGATGGTCAGGCTCCTAGTCAAGTACCTACACTACTTTGCTAACAGCGCCACATTGGTGGTCAGTTCGCCATACACACACAACATTCAGTCACCGCTTGATCAGTTTAAAAGGTATTTTTTTTTAGAATTTGTTATTAGCCTGTGCAAAGTTGCCAATAACAGTACACCATATATTTTAGAAAGTGTTTTAGTTGAATGCAAGAAAAAAAATATGGGTTAATTTATTATTTAGCTCAAGTCAAGAGATGGATAAAACTTTTGGTCAGCAGGCGGCATCAAAGCCTTGTCAGCTGCTAGCAGATACATAAAATCAATTATAAACTAGATATGACTAGATCAATTAAGTGTTTTACTTATTGTCCCAGTAACCTATTCTTTTCATCATTGTTTTACATAATCAGAGTGCAGTCTAGTAAAACAGTTTTAGATAGTTTCAAAATTAAAAAATTAAGAAGAGCATCAGGATTAGAAGAAAGATTGTTATCCAATGTCCAAATAAATAAAAAAAACACACACCTCAATATATGCTGTAAGAAGAAAGACTGTACACATATCCATATATATTTGTACAATACAAATGGCCAATCAATAAACATACAAGTATGTCTCTTCTGGTAAAGCAGGTCCTTTTGCCCACTAAAAATTTTTTAGTGTTACAAATTTGGTTTTCAGCTTCAGTTTTGAACTGGTTGGAGAAATAGATGCAGGCTCACAGCTGTCACTAAGCCCATCAGTAAGCCCATCAGGGCTTAACAAAAATGGGATGAGATACCTTACAGTTGGCTAAAGAAATTATAGTGACACATTTTCGGTCAAATGTCCAAAAGGAGTTAAAAAAAATGTATCAAGTAAAATTTATAGAAAAAAAAAAGAATATTTAAATAATGTCTGATAGCCCCACCCTTTGAACAAGTCGTTAATCCAACCAATGAGATGAAATAAGAAATGTGATCACCTTCGACCACAAAGTATTGGCTATATAATCCAACCAATGAGATGAAATAAGAAATGTGATCACCTTCGACCACAAAGTATTGGCTATATAATCCAACCAATGAGATGAAATAAGAAATGTGATCACCTTCGACCACAAAGTATTGGCTATATAATCCAACCAAATAACTTGAGGGACTAATCCCTAATTTTTAGAAGAAAATGATTCATTTCAGTTTATGAGTTTAGAAAAAAAAAGTTTTATTGTAGTTTTAAGATGCCATTACCATTTGCAAAGCTCCCAGCCCTTTAAACAATCACCTGTAAGCATTTCTTTACTTTGAAGTGACTTTCTTACCAAAAATTACTAAGGTCGGTTTGTGCTTGTTTCCAAATGTTTTGATTAAATTTATCGCTGTGATTGTCAAAGTTTGAGAATAAGAAATGCTGTAATTTGAAATTCCTTCTTTTTATGTAGGTCAGTGATTCCTCATATTTTACAGAAGAAACTTTACACTTTTCTGAAACATGCGTTTGCAATGTGGCCTTTGGATTCCTGCTTTAGAATGGTAAGAGAGAGTTGGGAGTGTGGATGGTATGGGTTTAAACCTGTGGGATGAGACTCCTACAGTTGCTTATCTGAAATTCTGCTTTGTGTTTCTGCAGGTTCTTGAAACTTGGCTTAGTTTTATCCAGCCTTGGAGGTACAAGGATATCTCTAAAGGAGGAATATTGGAATCTCATCACTCAGAGACTGATATTAATAAATATGTAGACCAAAGATGGTAAGAGTATTGTGCATTTACTGTTGTGTTATGGAGATACCAGGTTGTAGTGTACATTCTTAGGACATAGCACTCAACTTGAAAAGAATGAACTATCTAAAATGCTTAAGTCGTAATGGTTTTAAAATGATATATTAATGGGAACTAATAATTTTAAAATAATATATTTATCTGAATAAACAGTTTTAAAGTGATATATAAATCTGAACAAACGGGTTTAAAATGATATATTCATCTGAACAAACCATTTTAAAAGTCAGATATATTCATCTGAACAAACCATTTTAAAAGTCAGATATATTCATCTGAACAAACCATTTTAAAAGTCAGATATATTCATCTGAACAAACCATTTTAAAAGTCAGATATATTCATCTTAACAAACCATTTTAAAATGATATATTCATCTTAACAAACCATTTTAAAATGATATATTCATCTTAACAAACCATTTTAAAATGATATATTCATCTGAACAAACCATTTTTAAAATCAGATATATTCATCTGAACAAACCATTTTTAAAATCAGATATATTCATCTGAACAAACCGTTTTAAAATCAGATATATTCATCTTAACAAACCATTTTAAAATGATATATTCATCTGAACAAACCATTTTAAAATGATATATTCATCTTAACAAACCATTTTAAAATGATATATTCATCTGAACAAACCATTTTTAAAATCAGATATATTCATCTGAACAAACTGTTTTAAAATCAGATATATTCATCTGAACAAACCGTTTTAAAATCAGATATATTCATCTGAACAAACTGTTTTAAAATCAGATATATTCATCTGAACAAACTGTTTTAAAATCAGATATATTCATCTGAACAAACTGTTTTAAAATCAGATATATTCATCTGAACAAACTGTTTTAAAATCAGATATATTCATCTGAACAAATGAAAAGTTTAACTTGATGCTGGCCTACAAAATTATACTGCGAGTTGGGGTCATGATGAATTGCAAATGCTTTCTTGAAGTAATTCCAGTACCCTTTAATTCATCATCATCACTCCTTTGAGTTCCTCATTGAACATAGGGCCTCGACAAAAACACGCCACTCTCCACTGTCTATTGCTAGCTTTTGATGGTTTCCCAGCTCTTCCCGGTCTTCTCTGCTTCTTCAAGTACACTGCATCGCCATGCTCTTTTTGGTCTTCCTCTGCGTCTTGTTCCCTGGGGGTTCCACTCTAAGGCCTGCCTAGCTCTGTTGCTGGTATCTTTACCCTTTAATTAGAAGAATACAAATGTTATATCAACTTATTATTCAGGAATGTCTGCAATTTTATATTGGAATAGACCTTGGCAATAGTTTCTTGAAATGTGTCAATAATAACAAATTTGGTTCCATATCAAATTTTAAAAGCACATTTCAAGTAATTCCTGACAGACATTTTAATTTTTATTGTTATATTCCAATCTCTCATACATGTATATTCCTCCCAGTGACTGTACTGTACAATTTTGTAAGCCTTAATAATATTTATTTATATTATTGGTTCAATTTTTCATATTACCATGTCAAACTTCTAATACCAATATACTTTCTATTTTATACCCAGATATTTCTGAAACTTGAATTTAATCAACTGATATATGTGTCTTTTTTTTTTTCTGTAGGGAATCGTTTGTTGAGGATAATTTACTTTTTTACACTGTCCTGACAGCCGAGTTCATTCCTCGTATTTACAGGATGGATCTAACCTCACCTTACAGTGCGTATATGGTTTTTAGAGTTTCAAAGGTAAATTTTCTCATTCAGTAGACTTTGTTCTTAATAATAACAAAGGGAACCGTCGAATATTGCCAAGCAAATCTCTACGTCCATAAAAACTGTCTACATTTCATTTTTCTGACTAAAATCTTCATCTTTTTTTTTTACTTTATTGTGTCATTGTCTCTTAGTCAAAACTTCCCCTATTTATGAAACAAATAACTTTTCACGCCAAATTCCTTATCCCCCCATAACATATATACAAATATGACATTGATACTTATCTGCTCTTGGGTTGTTTCTTTAATCTTACATCCTCAAAAAAGAAAATGTATTTTGTTGACAAAGAAAATAATGCGTTTTAGTGATGGTAACATTTAAAGTAGGTATTAATAATGAATGAAGCTGAATGGTGTAGCAAAATTCAAATAGATACATTAGATTCATTGGTTGAGTTTTGTAATTCCTTAACTTAAATTTTTATCTTTTACAGATTCTAAGTCTTCCCAATTTAAGAGATTTAATTTTCAAAGGTAAGATTGGAAATAAAATGATTGAAGATAAATGATTGTAGTCTAAGACTCTTTTCTAAGCTACCTAGGACTTAAGTAGAAAAAAAAATTGACCTTTCTCTGGATGACTAAAATGATAAATTGAAGACAGTGATGATTTGGGGTTGCCTAAAACATAACCACATTTAACCTGGAATAGAATGACTCAATAAAAGAACCAACTGTATCAATCCCAATTAGGGATAATTTTTTTGTAATTGAAAAATGGTCTTGATATTGTTTGATTTAAATGTTTCAAATGTCCCCTCAGACTTGAACATTACTACATTCTAGCTCTAGAGAACATATGCCACTTGGAATGGCACACATCCATTATAGCCAATTGAAATATGAACCTAAAGCAAATGTATACAGTTATTTTGACATAGTGTTACATTCCAGTGGTGCTACAGCCCTTGGAGGGCTTTGCCTGCTTTAGCACATCTTCTCTCCTTTCAGATCTATCCTGTACTTTACGTCTTCATGCATATTGCTACAAGTTCAACAATTCTTTAAGAAAGAAAAAAAAAGCTTTTTGCTACCAGTACCACTTATGGCATTTTGCTGCTTAAAATTTTTAAATGTCTCATCTGGGTTTGCATAGTGATGTGAAACACTGCGCTCATCCTTAATCTTCGGAATCGAAGGCATTGCCATTATTATTATTATTAATTATGAATATACTTTGGTTGTAGGAAAGAATTATAAGTTTCTATCTCATAGGAATTGATTGATGGCTATACATTCTATCATATGGAATTGGTTGATGGCTATACATTTCTACCATGTGGGATTGATTGATGGCTATACATCTCTATCATGTGGGATTGATTGATGGCTATACATCTCTATCATGTGGGATTGATTGATGGCTATACATCTCTATCATGTGGGATTGATTGATGGTTATACATCTCTATCATGTGGGATTGATTGATGGCTATACATCTCTATCATGTGGGGATTGATTGATGGTTATGCTAAAATTACATTTGTCAAAATTGTGTTTCAGCCGAATCGGAATTGTTTGGCAACCTAAGCCATCCCACTGACCTTGGAGGCAGCTATTTGTCTGGACACAACCTCTTTACTTCTCTACTTCCTTCCCCCATACTTGATTTAGAAGGACCTCATTTTCAATACCAGTCTTTCTTTAGTAACCAAATGAAACATAGTGTAAGTAATCCACATTCTATTTTTTAATGCATTATGCACTGTAGAACTTAGAAAAAGTAAGAAATTCTGTTTGATACACATTCTATTTATGAAATAAAATAGGTGAAGGTGACCATTTATAATGATTATGAGGTCACCAATAGTGTATTATTTTGATGTGTATTTCCATTAATTTTGGTGGAAACAAAAATATGATACTGAAAAAAAGATTTGTGCTTGTCTCCTGTGCTTAGCTTTTAATCAAGTTTAGGATTCAGCCTTGTGGATATTTTTAAGAAGTGGGAACTTTGAAATGTGATATTTTTTATACTTATTTTTTATAGAACTAATTGTATATTATTTTTTCCCTGATACAGAAAAAAACATTGACTTAGAAACTAATGTGATCTGTATTTATCTGGATGTTTTATACCAAGCCTATTAGTATGATTGTAAACAGGCTAAAAAAAAGTGTAGTGCTAAGCCAAGATTAGGTTTAAATTAGAATAAACCGTCTTCTTTTGAACCCATTAAAATCTTGTCTTCATGAGCTAGAAAGAAAAATGAGATAGAAAAATGTCGGCCATTTTGTTCACAAAGCCAATTTTTTAAATATAGTGACAGAATTATGTTGAGATGTACTTTGAACATTTTAATTGTAACGTGTCCTTGAACCTTGAGTGGCTTTAATGTTAGTGTTTAAATATATGTCTATATTATTTGGGGGCTGCGTGGCCACAGGAAGTACTGCATCCCTGATTTATCTTCGGACTCGAAGACAAGCTTTATTATTATTATATTATTTGGATGAGTTTAACCACCTTAATAGATAAGAAACACATTATTATAATGATGTAGTGATAGTTAGTGAAACTTGCTTTGTAAAACTTTCTAGAATGTTTTCTGTAGTATCCTTACAGTACTTCATTTCTGAAACTTTTTTTTTGTACTTCTTAATAGATGGTGAAAGTTGTGAACCAATTGGCTGAGGCGTTAGAATTTGTGAGAGACCTGCAGGTTAAAGCTCCACACAGTGATACAAGGTCTGGTTTCTTCTCAGCGTTGTTTGGCTTCAGGGATAACTCCTACAGCATATACACGTCCTCTGATCACAAGAGGTTGCCAGGGCACTTGGAGCAGGCCATTGCTAATTTCTGTGATGTGTTTGGGGTGAGTTGAGTTTTTTTATGTTTTCTTGTGTTTGTGTTTGTACTCAATTTAGGTTTTATCTTTTGTTGTGATTTTTATTACAGTTCTCAGGGCCAGTCTTATGCCAATGCAACCTATGCAGCTGCGGTGGCCCCCCCCCCCCCCACTTTCTTTGGCCCCGCACTAATTCTAGGTTTACATTATTAAATTAAACTATTATAACTTATATTGCAGGGTTACCGTGGCCTCCTGATTTTCCACGGGCTCATGGAAATCTTCTAAAATCATAAAAATTGTACCTAGTAAAGATCTAATAAATAAAATGCATAGACAAAATTTTTTTTAAAATACAAAATGCTTAATTTTCACATATTATCCTTATTCCTACTCAGACTGGGCCCCGCGCAATCCATTTCGCATAGGGCCACGCAATTGTTAGGGCCAGCCCTGATAGTTCTTGTTAGAATACTTAATGTACTGCATAACAGGCCCATATTACTGTAGTTGCTGTTTTACTTGCATTAATTACTCTGATTCTTACATATGTCTGCTCTCGTACCAAATATGAAATAACTCCATAAAATCCTGCACACTTAATATTTATTCTTGTTAAATAATAATCAATCATTGAAATGTGCTTCTATGTTGACTAAAATGTCTAATCAGATGTATGAGTTAAAAAAAAAACTACAACTACATTGACACTAGATTTCTTATAAAATATAACCTTTACGGAAATACAATATGGCCATGACTAGTTTTCATCAGCAGACAATCTCTCTGTCTTTTCATATCCCATCATACCTTTGGTCTTGTTAATTAGTGACCTCTATGCTACATCAATAACTCTTGTGTTTTGCTTTTATTACCATACTGATGATAATAATACAGTTATGTCCCTTCATTAATTAATTAATGTTATAACTCTGTGATTGCTTTTATTACCATAGTAAAGTAGTAAAGGTTAATGAGGGTGTCATGTAGCCAGCACAATGACCAACCGCCTTTACTTTTCTCCAACTAATGTCAGGTAATATTAGAGCTGGGTGGACTCAGATCCACCCTATAGATCCCAAAATAAAAAAAATTCCCAGTGTTCACTAGGATTCGAACACGGGACCCATTGTTTCAGAAACCAAGCACTTTGCAGCTCATCCACCACACTACTAATGATAATTATACAGCTATGTCCCTCCCTTCAATAATTAATGTAATATATGTTTTACTATGCTTATATGTTACATAACTGTAACAAACTTGATTGTATCCACAGATAATGAAGCCAGTGTGTATGACTAGCTCAACGAATTTGAACCAAAGCGATGACCCATCGATAGCCAATGAATCCATGTATCTAACTGAACCAGACAAACAGTATCCTGAATGTATTGCAACAGAGTTTGGCCTGAAGCTGACAGACACAGGCAGAAAACAGGTGAACACTAAACCAAATCTCAAGTCACATGACCTTGCAGTGATTGTTTCACTACTGCCATTTTGTTGTAAAACATCCCCCACAATTCATTTCAAGTAAAGTAAAACATAAATTATGTCAGGACAATATTAACTTTTATAGTAGGCATTATTTATAAGGTTTAGTTCTCCTTTCAGACCTTGCTATCTATAGGGCAGATGATGTAAAGGTTATCTGTTTCTGTGGCCCACAGTTAACAAGAGTGTCATGCGGCCAGCACATCGACCAACTGCCTTTACTTTTTCCCCAACTAATGTCAGGTACCCATTAGAGCTGGGTGGACTCAGAGGCACCCAAAGATCCTGAAATTAAAATCCCAGTCTTCACTTAGATTCATACCACAGCTTAATTTTGAACTTTTTACAATCATTCTATTCACTACTCCTATTGAAACATTCAAGTTCAAAGTTCATCCTAGAGATTTCTTTAGTTAGTATGCACTTCTGGACAGGGGCGTAGCTAGGAATTTTTCATCATGTGGGGGCTTGATCTCTTTGGGGGCCCCTGCATTTTGCGTAATATTTACTGTAAAAAAAAATTACTCATTTGAGTGCCCCCCCTTAAGTGAAGATCGGGGGGATTTTCTAATTCTCTCTCTTCCCCTCCCCCCCCCTCCCCCAATTAATCAACATGAGTTGATCTATGTTTTTTCCCTTGATGTCACAATTCTTTACAGCTTTTTCCATTTTTACAATTGTAAGTTATTAGTCCTAGCTGGACGCTTTGACAATATGAATCCATTCTATTGTGGACTATCACAGCTCCATTTTGATTTGAATGAGATTATTTGTTCTGTGATTGTGTCTTTATGTTTAATAGACAAAAAGTCTGGGTCTTGTTTGTTTCTTCAACTAGATCTCAAAACTTTGGGCTTCTACTTCTTCTTGACATTTAAAAAAACCCCACCCAATTTCTATTTTCCCCAAAATGTAATAGTTATACTGTTCAAGTAAAAATCCAGACCTTTGGATAAGGCCCTAAAACACTTATTAGCCAAGTTTTTATTTTAATTTTTTTTTAAACCACAAGATAGGCAGTAGCCAGTTGTATATATTTATAAGAACTGCATGTTAAGATTGAATATTTTTATATTAAATATTTTTATTCTGTAATTTCAACTTTAATGAATTTAAACAAAAGTAAATTGTACGTCCTGTTTTAATGTCTTTTAAAAAAAAAAAAATTTTCACAGCTAATAAACAAAGAGAGAAGGTTTGACACATTTTATGTGGGTGACCCTGACCTTCAGCCTGTGAGAAGCTATGAGAATGGCACACTTGTCAACATACTGTTTCGTTTCTGTTCTTTCATTAACTCTTATGTAAGTAGCGGCAAACCTTTTTTGGTCAACATTTTAGCCACTATCATTAGTCTGACAGAGCCCTCTAGACTTAGTACTGCTGTATCCCCCACCACCCTGACTCAGTGTTTTTAGGAGTCCATGTCATCATAATGCATTTCCTGTAAGGAACAATAAAGAAGTCTTCGTCTTTATTGCTTTTGATTTTTATAAGAAAAATGTAAATGATTTTCATTTACTCATTGGATCCCTGTCCCTTAAAGCCCTGGTTATTTAATCTCTAGCCATGTAATACCCAGACACTTTTATAACGCCTTTGGGTTCTGTCAAAACATTGACTTTAAAGTCAATCTTCTTCATTCATTGCATCTAATAAAAAAAATAAATTTGTTTGTTGATATTTTCAACATTTTCCCTGGCTGCTTTTACTAAAAATAGGTTGCATAGGCTAGTGATTTCTAATGTGTATCCGAGCAAGCAGCTAGTTGGCAATGCTTTGATCCAGCAATTATGAACCCAATGTAATCACTCTTGTTCATTTTTTTTTAGTCTTATTCCTCATTGCTTAGACTTACTTACAAATAGTTTGTCATCTGTTTGTTTGTTGTCTATTTCAGTTCAGCTCAGACCTAATCTCACTCTACTCTTCTCCCACTTTTGCTGGCCACTTCAGTCGAGTATTTCTCAAAGACCCGATGTCCCCAGAAGATCTTCAGCGTAAAATCCATTCGCCAATCAGCAAGTCTACGACTCACCTGAACTTCTCGCATCAGCCGCGGATCAGCCTACGGTTCCTGGCTAGCTACCACACCATGGTGCGCTTGGCCTTGGCCTACTTCTTCATGTCTTTCATGCTGGGGACAGGGCTTGTCCCGTTTTTGTTCCTGGTTTTGTTTTTAGTGATGGCCTATGGACTTGTAGTGGCAACATATAGGATGCTGACACATTCTCCACCAAAACTTGTGCAAGACCCAACCAACCAATGACAACAAACCAATGACGTGTACATAGCTTTATATAGATTTTGTATGTTTGTTTGGGGTTGCTGAGCAACAAGAACTATGACAATCTGTTTTGTATAAATCTGGCCAAGTTGTTGTGTAACTGAATTATGTGTGCACTGAAATGTTTGTGCTAAGCAATGATAAATGGTTTAAGGATTATCTTCATGAAATTGAATGCAATTCTGAGTTGTTCTTTTTATACATTCACACTGCCTTTGAATAAATGCGATATAGAGTGTGAGTAGAAGTGTTGTTTATTATATCTTGTACCAAGTCATGTGATACTAAGTCATGTGATGCTTAGTCATGTGACAAGAATGTGTCGAGACAAACCAGGAAAAGGAATGAATGAACCAGATTTGACATTAATACTTAATTTACACATATGAATAATTATTGTCTTTTAAATTGAACCATAATATTATTTAATAAAATGTTGTCTACTCATCTCAACTTCATCCTGTTACATTGTATCTGTTGTTAAAGGCTTCTAGAAGTACTTCCCAATCGGTTGAAGGTTTGGCGAATAATTTTAGTCAAGTATTTATTCAATAATGTCGTTTAAGGAAATGTTGCTTAAAGATTGCAACATATTTGTTAATCAAATGTAAAGACAGTCCAGTCTTATTGCATAATGATATTAAAGACAGTGCAATGTGATTTTAATGATCTGAATGACAGTGTAAATGTTATCTTTAAATCAACAGCTTATATCGAAGTAATGTGTTGATTAAAAACTAGAATAAGCCCTACAGCTTACAGTCAATGCTGGTAGTTTTGAGGTTAGGCTGCTTATCTTCGGATGTCATTTTAATGAAGCTACTCTCTGGCTCCATTAAATAGAAAGTGTTTTAAATTGTCTTAGAACTATTTCCATTTTCTTTCAAAATGTTAGTTTAGAGAGTAACGTCTAGGTTGGCATGACCTGCTCAATATGATCTTTTGATGCACTCAATGTCAAGGTAGGTAAGTGCTTTAGGCATATTGGAGACCTACAGGATAAACTAAAGAATTTCAAGGACGCTGAATTGAGCGCCACTGTTGTCAACTAAATGAAAAAGAACTGCTCTAATTTAAAAACTATCTCCATTCGTAGCAGTTCATCTTTTTATGTAATCTTTATTTCCGCCAGTTAGTTGCCCATTTGTGTTTCATGAAGTTGTAAGGAATATGATGAAAGTTTAAAGCTTTCTCCGTAATGAAATGGTTTAGCGCTACAAACGGAAGCGCAAGTGTGATTCTGCAGTTCTGATAAGTGCAACAAAAGATTGTCATATACCGGAACTGTTAAACACAAATAACATAGCCGTATCATACTTCTTTTATTTGTGTATGAATGTATGTATGAACATCTCCAAAGGAGCTTGGAAGAAAAGACAGCTTGTATACAGAGGCTTGGAATTGCAATTAGGTCCGTAATACTCTACAATATTTTATATTGGCTTATAAAAGAGGCCCACCGAACATTTCCTCTGGCCCTCGCATTACCATTTATAAAAGATCTTTTATAGGCGATTCAATGTCCCCAAAACAATCTCCGTGATAATACATAGATACTTGATTGTATCCGTATACCGTTAGTCTGGAGAGCTTCAACCCTTATACATAGAAGCCAATAACAACATACTATTATAGAATCCACTAACCACATACTATTATAGAATCCACTAACAACATACTATTATAGAATCCACTAACAACATACTATTTCGTTATGTCCGATAGAATTGTTTCGTTTGTTGACATTGCTGGAACAAGTAATTCAAAATAATTAAAGTTGCGCCTGTATGCCATACGCATTGAGATTACGTAGATCTATATTCTTATCAGCTTTCAAATACAAGTTTTGTAAACACACGCCGAGTTCAGTTCCCGATGGATTCTCAAACTAACATCTTATATGAGGACAAGTATGAATGGATGCCCCATCATTATCAAGTGGCCCGCTATTTGAGGACTGGATTGTACGGTAATACCAGGGCCGAATGGGACAACCATTCTGCTCCTGGAATACTCTACTGCACACAGGCTTGCGGTGCAACTCTTTTTTAGAGATCATGAACATAATATTCAAACATGTTTATTAAGAGATATAAAATAGACAATTTAAAACGTCAAATACACTAATGAAAAGAATATTGTTTCTAAATGAATGATACAAAGTAAAAGTGTAGGTGTTAGCTTAGAAATGTGATCAAACAAACAAAAAATTAAATGGCTACTTCACATACGTCCATATTCTGTACACCGGTTACTCCAAGAAGCTCGCTATTTATGGATTTACCTCAATGTTAAAACAAACAAAAAATGTCCAATGACTTAGCTGGTAAATCTACTTGCTATTTTAAGAAAAACCCAGGTCTATCTGCTTTGATTCTAAATGTTAAAATGAAAAATAAATATATTCTTAAACAGTAGTGTCATCGCGCGAAATCAAACAAGCAGCAGGCAGCGTTCTGACGTCACACATATAGTCCTGTGTTTTATTTTGTTTTATGAAAGATGCTTCGAAGTCTTGTACCTCAAAAGCAGACGTATTAAAGCGCCTCCTCTTTATTGGCGAAAAGAAAACACTTATTTGAAATAGTTACATATCTTTTTTTGTTACTTTCTGACATCAACTGATCCAAACTTTCAGTCCTAGCCACTAGTCCTACTTCCAGCGTGATACAAGTTTCTGGGGTTGACCTATATTGTCCGCTGACTCGTATTCGTTCTCATCAGGCACGTAGGCTCTGTTCTGATGATGCTCAAAGTGTGGTAAATACATCTTTGTCTTGTAAAACCTCCCATCTGTGACGTCATTTTCAGGTTTACGCCCGGATGTTTGGATCACTTGCTCTTCTGGATTTATACCTCGGACTTCTAAATCTGGGTCAATGTCACGTTTGGTAGAGCCAGGCTTCGCTGCCTTGACGTGTTTCTTTTTGCCGGGTGGCTTGATCAGGTTTCTAACTGGAGTTTCTATCAGCAGGGAGAAGACTAAAGACAGCCCGTAGGATAAAACAAACACGGCAAGAAATCGTTCAATCTGAAACCAAAAGAAATTTAAAAAATAAGTTAATTAAATTTATATCCTTGAGTCTCACAGCAGAGCTAGAGAGGAAGATCCTAGCACTGGAATTGAGATTCCTTAGAAGGATCCTAGGTATCACATTTAAATACCGCATCATAAACCAAGAGATTAGAGACAGGGTTAGACTACTGCAGCGATTGGACCCCATGATGACCTGATAACTATTGTAAAAAAAAAAAAACGCCAGCTAAAAAGCTATGACCATATTACAAGGTCTTCGGAGCTCGCAAAGACCTTCCTGGTACTTTTCGCTGAAGGAATGGTCGTGTGGTATGAGCTCAGGAATGTCCTTCGATGGTCACGTTGGTTACGGGTTCGAACCCTGTCAGCTGCCATCCCCATCCCACCATCCTTCGAAAAGTTTGGGATAGGGTTTAATTCAACTTCAACTCTGAGGTAACATCCTAAACATCTATGCAACAAACAAATCAAACATTGATATAACGCTCATATATCTTAGCAAATACTGGTAACGAGCGTATGTGTTTAGTACATACTATAGGTCAGTGGCGTAGCTAGGGTGGAGAGAAAGGGGGGGAGAATTGAAAATCTCACTGCCCCCCCCCCCTATTGAGGGGGGCCCCTAATGAGTGTTTTTTACATGAAAAAATAAATATTACGCAAAATGCAGGGGGCCCAAAAAAAGAGGCCAAACCCACCATGGCTCCCAAAACGATGGAAAATTCCTAGCTACGCCCCTGCTAGGGGTAATGGTCTCAGTGCTTTAACGTTAGTTTGGACCAGAGAACGCTTACCACAAAGAAGTAGCTGAAGTAGTTGAGGACTTGGGCGTTGTTGTTGAAGAACATCATGATGATCAAGTGGACCAGGTAAGCACCAAACGTCAACTTGGACAGTGGGATCCACCCCTGCCATGACAGGAAGGAGTCGATGAATCCTGGGAAATGAACGCCATTTTTTACAAAGCTCAACTAACTCTGGTAAAAAGTTTAAGTTATTTCTCACACAGCTATTCTCGGATCAAACTGAAATTATTCATTGGCTTAGCTAGAGGCAAGACAATACATGAATCAATAACCAAATAACTTATTAGTCAATTAATCATTGGTCTCCTTTGGTACCAACAAGGAAACTAATCCTTCAGTAGTCACAAATATGGTTAAATATATCGAGGTTTGTCCCCTTAAATATTTGTACACTTTATTTCTCCCATTTCCATTATTAGATCAAGTTACCAAGTTAAACCTATGAAACATTATTTATGGTACCTAACAAACAAAACATGAATCAGTTGAATTGTATTTTTTTTGATATGGGAAAAGGGAAATAATATTTTTTGGATGATGTATTTTAAGTACAAAGTTCTTCCCCTTAGATAAGCTTTATTTTTTTAAAAAAGGATTATTTATATTAAGCTTGTTAAATGGTACATTTAAAAATGAAATTGAGCACAAAATTGAGCTGTGCTAAGATAAAACAATGAGATATCCCGACTGAAGAGCTTCTATAAACTTCAAAAGTTTGTATTTTTGCTTTGAGTGTGAAGCCTTGGGCGGCTGCACTGACTGCGTAAAACCAAAACCTTAAATTTGGGCTTGCGGGTAATCGCTAGTATTTCTGGTATTCTAAGCCCGTGTCATACAGTCTGGTGGATTGGAAAAACGCTGAGGAACATTGTATTTTAAACACTCTGACTAAAGACTAATTAGGCAGTTCTAATTCTCTAAGGATCGTTGCTATGACATCTTTTTTTTTTCAAAGTTTATATATAGGCCTACTCACTTTGTCTGTCCGGTACAAATTTTGCACACGTTATTCCTCCAGCTTTTTGCACACGCTATTTCTCCAGCTTTTTGCACACGCTATTTCTCCAGCTTTTTGCACACGCTATTTCTCCAGCTTTTTGCACACGTTATTCCTCCAGCTTTTTGCACACGTTATTTCTCCAGCTTTTCATTCTCAGGTTAAAACTTTGCATTATTATTCATTGTCGATCTTACTCATATTTGTAATTGTGCATTTTTTTAAGTATTTGTTTTACAATTAAGTTTTTGTTTTTAATGCGTTTAAGAAAGGATAAGCCTAGTGTTAAATCATCAAAAAAAAAAAAAAAGAAAATCCGAAACAAAATCACGGTGGTGATTGGGTCCCATAATAACTTTCTCACAATTGTCCAAAAAAAAAAAAAACGCAAGCTAATACTCCACGGCCATACACGAGATTTTCATGTCTCGCAAAGACATTCCTGCATGGAACAGTACCAGGTGGAAAAAAAGAGAAGTACAGTCAGACACAAGAAACGACGCGAAAACAACATTTAGAAGACGGGCCGGTGCGTAAAAGAGACTCTAGTCTTGGCAAACTAAAGAGAAATGAAGACAGTTGACAGATCAAAAGTGGTGCCCCAACGGACAATGGACAGGTGAAGGGGAAGAACACGTTATGACTATAGGATACCATTCAAAAACATAAATAACATTTTTAAACGTTTTCAACTAATAATTAAACACTTATATTCGTATTTGTAATACATGACTTTAAAATTGTGTTTGTACTTGAAAAGCTTTAAACAGTTACATAAACTCTTACCTCCGCAGTTTGAAAAGCAAGCGAAGACAACCCATCCAACGCACATTCCCCAGACCGGACTCTTCAGTGTTTCATGAGCGATGGTGGACATTTCACCCCATGCGGGAGCAATGAAACCGCCGTCTCTAAAGTTGTCGTATGTAGCATACATCAGTGTAAGACCACCTCCTGTAGCTAATAGCCATCCTAGGGTCGCAACATTCTAGTACAGAGACATTACACAATGTTGTCTATTTTAGCAAGCATATTTCTATCATGATAAATTGTTAGGTATTTAGACATCGCGATATAGTAATCAATTTAATTAATTATTTAGCAAAAGGGAGCGGAGTTATTGGATATATTTTGTAGCAGAAATATAGATGGCGCAAGGGCAAAAAGCTAATGGTCTTCTTTTGACCTTAGATGATGAATTACACAGGGCCGGCCTTAAGCAACTGGAGGCCCTAGGCGAAGTAAATTGAGTGTCCTCGAATGAAATAGAAAAATAACAAATTAAGACCGAAAAATACGAAATGAAATTAAGAAAAAAAAATTCTGTATCCATATCCAAATTAAAAAAAAAAAAAAAGATAAATTTTAATAGCGCAGCTGATCTCCCAAACACCCTCCCCCAATGCTCCTATATGCCACAAATAGAATCGACAGCGAGCGTTATAGAAGGCATCGACATTGACCTGCGACGGACATATGAACCTGGAAGCAGTTGGATACCAATAGCTATTTGCCACAACCTACAATCCCGTAAGCGGCAAGGAATACTTAAGTATCACGTATAGATATTGTAATCGAATATAGATGAAGGGTATAAGATATAATATAAGGGTATATTATATTAATAACAATAAATAATAAAGAAAAGAAAAGAAATAAATAAAATATAAAAGACCTACTTTGTTAATTTTCTGATTTTTCTGCCTTTTATAAAGTATTACTCCGAGAAGTAGTCCCACGGCATATGGGCCGACTCTTGACCAAGGTTTTAAATACAGTTTTGCCATGTAGTCCCCAGCGTTCCTTTAGACAAGAGAGTTACAAAAGTCAAGAACTAATCTAGACACTACGTCCTGTTGATACTAACAAAAGCAGGATTCAATCACTGACCTAGATTTGAAGTTGACTTAGAAAACAAGGATGAAAAGTTTATTTATTTTTTTTATTTCTATTTTTTATTTATTTATGAAATAAATTGCTAAGTAGTCTTAATAGAAACAAACAAAAAGTTTTTCGATAAAACTTTAAAAGACTTATAGAAAGAACAATAGGCATGACACTAAAAGACTGATAGAAAGAACAATAGACGTGACACTAAAAGACTGATAGAAAGAACAATAGGCATGCCACTAAATGATTGACAGAAAGAACAATAGGCATGACACTAAATGATTGACAGAAAGAACAATAGCAATAAAACTAAAAGACCGACAAAAAGAACAATAGACATGACACTAAATGATTGACAGAAAGAACAAAAGGCATGACACTAAATGATTGACAGAAAGAACAAAAGGCATGACACTAAATGATTGACAGAAAGAACAATAGGCATGACACTAAATGATTGACAGAAAGAACAATAGGCATGACACTAAATGATTGACAGAAAGAACAATAGGCATGACACTAAATGATTGACAGAAAGAACAATAGGCATGACACTAAATGATTGACAGAAAGAACAATAGGCATGACACTAAATGATTGACAGAAAGAACAATAGGCATGACACTAAATGATTGACAGAAAGAACATTAGGCATGACACTAAATGATTGACAGAAAGAACAATAGGCATGACACTAAATGATTGACAGAAAGAACAATAGGCATGACACTAAATGATTGACAGAAAGAACAATAGGCATGACACTAAATGATTGACAGAAAGAACAATAGGGATGACACTAAATGATTGACAGAAAGAACAATAGGCATGACACTAAATGATTGACAGAAATAACAATAGGGATGACACTTAAATATTGACAGAAATAACAATAGGGATGACACTAAAAGACCGACAAAAAGAACAATAGGAATGACACTTAAATATTGACAAAAAGAACAATAGGAATGACACTTAAATATTGACAAAAAGAACAATAGGGATGACACTAAAAGAACGACAAAAATAACAATAGGAATGACACTAAAAGAACGACAAAAATAACAATAGGAATGACACTAAAAGACCGACAAAAAGAACAATAGGGATGACACTAAAAGAACGACAAAAAGAACAATAGGGATGACACTAAAAGAACGACAAAAATAACAATAGGAATGACACTAAAAGAACGACAAAAAGAACAATAGGGATGACACTAAAAGAACGACAAAAATAACAATAGGAATGACACTAAAAGACCGACAAAAAGAACAATAGGGATGACACTAAAAGAACGACAGAAAGAACAATAGGGATGACACTAAAAGATTGACAGAAAGAATAATATCGATGACTCTAAAAGAATGATAGTTTTATGATTTATACTTAATGTACTGTGTACCTGTATAAAGCAGCCGCATGATATTTATCGTCTATAACAGCGTAACTGACGATGTGACATGCCAGCATCAGAAGTGCTACCACAACTCCTGGATACAAGTAACTGAAAATGGACAAGGAAAAAAAGAACTACCTCAAGAAGCAGTTGGTTGACGCGGGAAGCAAAGTTTTAACACAAAACTGTTGTATGGACTTTTGAACCAAGTGAAACTGACTCTTGTCTTTCATTGGAAATGGCAATCAACATTGGTATCAACACGATGGTGCCTCCCCCCCCCCTCCACCTCATTCCAGCACGACAACGGCTTGATGAACATTCTCGGATTGGTCATAAAGGACCAAAGGAATGGACACATCTGCAGACCTCACGATAGTGGACTTTTGGCTATGGAGCTATATCAGAGACCGACTTTATGCAATCTATAATAATTATACAACGCTCAACGCACTTGAAGAAGCAATTACATATGAATGAATAAACATCAATCAAGAAGTCGTAAGTTAATGATATTCAAGCTACAAGAAATGATGCAATCTCTATGTGGAACAAGGTGGTGAACATTTTGACCAGTTGCTATGACACTGTTTATTAATTACTGTTATTTGTTCTTACTGTGTCTTTTGTTGTGTTGTGCTTTAAAGTAACTCAATACATTGAGTTGGTTCCTAGCGTTGTGTTACATTAGTTTTACAGACGGAGAGTTAGGAACCGCACAGTATATTCAGTAAGGGCGCCGTGAGCCTATACAGTTTCAGTATGACGGATATTATCATGAAAGAGATAGGGGCGGTCGAATAGAATGCTAGAGAGGCGGTCGAAGTGAGAATGCTAGAGGGGCGGTCGAAGTGAGAATGCTAGAGGGGCGGTCGAAGTGAGAATGCTAGAGGGGCGCTCGAAGTGAGAATGCTAGAGGGGCGCTCGAAGTGAGAATGCAGACTCGCTTCCCGCTTTCGTGTAGCTTGTATAATAGATGTACTAAGTAGTCCGGTTACATGCGTATGGCCTCATTGGGAGAACTGATCTAGTTACTTAGCATATCTTATGTGACTTGAACACTTGAAAATACTTGTTTGTAAAACTTTCAGACCTTATCTTATATAATACAGACGTTACTTCAAAAAAGAAGATGATTACGTCGTACACGTCATGCATTTAGTCGTACATATTAACCAATGACCTAAATTCTGCCAAGTCACTGGTTTTTCTGGCTGCCTCAGGCAACCCATTCCATGCTCTAATAGCATGAAAGTACAGAAAGATGGCAGGAAACTCAGGACCAACAGAGTACGGTCTGAAGCGCAAGAGTCACAAACGTTTTCTCCCCACCATGGCCGGCCTTCATCATCATCATCACTCCTTTGAGTTCCTCATGGAACATAGGGCCTCGACAAAAACACGCCACTCTCCACGGTCTCTTGCTAGCTTTTTGATGGTGTCCCAGCTCTTCCCGGTCTTCTCTGCTTCTTCAAGTACACTGCGTCGCCATGTTCTTTTTGGTCGTCCTCTGCGTCTTGTTTCCTGGGGGTTCCACTCTAAGGCCTGCCTAGCTCTGTTGCTGGTATCTTTTCTAAGGGTGTGACCAATCCATCTCCACTTCCTCTCTAAGATCTGCACTTCTATATTTTTCTGTCCACTCATCTCCCACAGTTTGGTGTTTTCTACTTTGTCATACCAGTGTATTTTTAGGATATTTCTCAGGCATCTGTTGATGAAGGTCTGTATTTTTTTTGTTGTGGCTTCAGTTGTTCTCCATGTTTCAGAACCATACAGTAGGACAGCCTTGACATTAGAGTAAAAGATTCTTAGTTTAGTTTGTTTGAGATGTAAGGAGATTTCCAGGTTGGTTTTAGCTGTGTAAATGTCTGACGTGCTAGATTTATACGGCGTTTAATGTCTTCATCTGTTCCACCTGATATACTGACTACACTCCCAAGGTATATACAATTTTCTACTTGGTCTATTGTCTGAGAATCCAATACTATGTCTCCAATTTGTTTATTGTTTACTTTAAGTACATTAGTTTTTTGATGGTTTATTTTGAGGCCTACTCTTTTTCCTACTTCGCTTAAAGCTGTGACCTTTTCTTGCATATACTGTAGTCTGTGTGATAATAGGGCTATGTCATCAGCGAATTCCAGATCTTCCAGCTTTTGTGTGAGAGTCCATTGGATTCCTTTCCCTACGTTAGAGTAAGCTTCTTTTGTGACCCAATCCAATACTAGAAGGAACAGGAGTGGTGAAAGAAGACATCCCTGTTTGACTCCTATTATGACTGGAAATTCCTCTGACAGCTTGCCACAGTGGGTTACTTGGCAGGTGAAACCATCATAAAGGTTCTTGATTATGGTTATTATTTTATTGGGGATCCCATAATGTCTCATTACAGTCCAGATAGATTCTCTGTCGACACTATCAAAAGCTTTTTCAAAGTCGACAAAAGTTGCATAGAGAGGAGATTGCCATTCGACACATTGTTCTACAATTAGCCTTAGGGATAGGCAAACTAGGTAACCGCCTAGAGTCTCAGATTGGCGAGGATCTTGCACAGGACTAACAATTTATTTAAAGAAGAAACAACGAAACTTGTCCTTAATGTTATTGTTAGAGTACACTAGGTTTTTAATCAATTGCATAACTATATTTTTTTCGCTGTATATTATTTTAATTACTCATTTTGGGCCACCAAAGTCACTTCGACTGTTGCCTACAACTATCTAAGACCGGCCCTGTTTCCACCACCAGGTATAATTACATAGTCCATACCAAAGTTCAGAGTTGTCTTACTTGGAGTTGTACCTAAGTCGCTCAGTGTGAAATCTTAGACTTCTGCTTCGTTACCTACCAGTAGCTTTACAGCCTTACACAGTCTAATGAGTTAAAAGTCATCGAGACTTCAACAAAAACTCACAGCAGGCTTTTTTAACGGCTGTAAAGCGCCAACAATGAGCTACACACAATCTTGACAAAAAGCTGTTCTCTTCTGCATATGGCTGCCTGGTCGTGTAGTAGGTGCTCTGGACCGTCGTCTCCATGCTCCCAAGTTCGAACCTTGCTGCCGTCCTGGGGGAGGTTTGGGCTAGGATGTAATAATTTTAATTTTCGATTCTGAGGCAACATGCAAAACAAAACGAGGAGGCGCGGTGGCCGAGCGGTAAAGCGCTTGGCTTCCGAACTGGGATACGGGATTCGAATACTGGAGACGACTTGGATTTTTAATTTTGGTCCACCCAGCTCTAATGGGCACCTGACAGTGGGGAAAGGTTGTACCGGTCACATGACACCCTCGTTAACCGTAGGCCCCAGAAACAGATGACCTTTACATCACGTGCCCTATAGACCACAATGTCTGTAAGGGTAACTTTACTTATTTTAAAACATTACGAGCATAAAATCTTAGACATAAAGATCTAGTAGTATGTAAATGTGGGAGGCGCGGTGGCTGAGCGGTTAAGCGCTTGGCTTCCGAACCGGGGACCGGGGTTCGAATCCTAGTGAAACTGGGATTTTAAATTCGGGAACTTCGGGCGCCTCTGAGTCCACCCAGCTCTAGTGGGTACCTGACATGGGAACTTTACTTTACTTAGTATGTAAATGTAGGTCTACAATGCAATAAACTAAGAGATGATATTGCTATACTAAGTAGTACCCTAAGGCGATTGGTACCAAAGCAAGCGGAGCCACCACATAGAACTGCATGTCATTAGCAAGATACCAGGACCACACCATACACTGGAATAAACAAGAAAGAGATACAGATTATATACCTAAGATTTAAGAGAAACATTAGAGAGTCATTACTTGATTATACAATTTCTTTCCAATGTAGGCCTACAAAAATACAGTGAATCACAAATATGGCATTTTGTAACGTCATTGTATCATTGTATCAATTCAGTCTGTCTGTCTGGTAAAAAAATGTGTACAAGGTATTTCTCCTACATCCAATCTCGGATAGAGTCAAAATTTCGCATAATTGTGTCTCGTGCCTGACAATACAAAAATCAATTTAATTACTTATTTAAATATAGGTCAAAAATTTTTTATTGGTATCGAACTATATATGCTCGTCTTTTCTATTTATAACTTTAAATTCGAAATTTGTCTAAGTTTCTGGTACCGGAAATCAATTCCTCACCAATTTCTTAGTCTTCCGGTGATCTCTTATGAGGCTGATAATGCCAAAGTTTTGGCAGAATTGTAAATTGCCTTTCTTTGGGAACCAATTAACCCCCCTGAAATTACTTAATAAAAACTGGAAATTACTTAAATGTAAACAACTTCTTGTTTGCATATCTCTGGCCACTTGATGAGTGCCCCACATAACTGAAACAAGTTATAATCATCCTTATCATCGACATCAGACAGAAGAGGTATACTCCATTAATAGTAATGCAACCTTCGCATGTAACAAAAGTGAACTGACCATTCCACCACATGTAACAAAAATGAACTCACCATTCCATTATGTGTAACAAAAATGAACTCACCAGTCCATCGCATGTAACAAAAATGAACTCACCATTCCATTATGTGTAACAAAAATGAACTCACTATTCCATCACATGTAACAAAAATGAACTCACCATTCCATTATATGTAACAAAAATGAACTTACCATTCCATTATATGTAACAAAAATGAACTTACCATTACATCACATGTAACAAAAATGAACTCACCATTCCATTATATGTAACAAAAATGAACTCACCATTCCATCGCATGTAACAAAAGTGAACTCACAATTCCATCGCATGTAACAAAAGTGAACTCACCATTCCATCGCATGTAACAAAAGTGAACTCACCATTCCATCGCATGTAACAAAAGTGAACTCACCATTCCATCGCATGTAACAAAAGTGAACTCACCATTCCATCGCATGTAACAAAAATGAACTCACCATTCCATCGCATGTAACAAAAATGAACTCACCATTCCATCGCATGTAACAAAAATGAACTCACCATTCCATTATGTGTAACAAAAATGAACTCACCATTCCATCGCATGTAACAAAAATGAACTCACCATTCCATTATGTGTAACAAAAATGAACTCACCATTCCATCGCATGTAACAAAAATGAACTCACCATTCCATTATGTGTAACAAAAATGAACTCACCATTCCATCGCATGTAACAAAAATGAACTCACCATTCCATCGCATGTAACGAAAATGAACTCACCATTCCATCGCATGTAACAAAAATGAACTCACCATTCCGTTATGTGTAACAAAAATGAACTCACCATTCCATCGCATGTAACAAAAATGAACTCACCATTCCATCGCATGTAACAAAAATGAACTCGCCATTCCATTATGTGTAACAAAAATGAACTCACCATTCCATCGCATGTAACAAAAATGAACTCACCATTCCATCGCATGTAACAAAAATGAACTCACCATTCCATCGCATGTAACAAAAATGAACTCACCATTCCATTATGTGTAACAAAAATGAACTCACCATTCCATCGCATGTAACAAAAATGAACTCACCATTCCATTATGTGTAACAAAAATGAACTCACCATTCCATCGCATGTAACAAAAATGAACTCACCATTCCATTATGTGTAACAAAAATGAACTCACCATTCCATCGCATGTAACAAAAATGAACTCACCATTCCATCGCATGTAACGAAAATGAACTCACCATTCCATCGCATGTAACAAAAATGAACTCACCATTCCATTATGTGTAACAAAAATGAACTCACCATTCCATCGCATGTAACAAAAATGAACTCACCATTCCATCGCATGTAACAAAAATGAACTCACCATTCCATTATGTGTAACAAAAATGAACTCACCATTCCATCGCATGTAACAAAAATGAACTCACCATTCCATCGCATGTAACAAAAATGAACTCACCATTCCATTATGTGTAACAAAAATGAACTTACCATTCCATTATATGTAACAAAAATGAACTTACCATTCCATTATATGTAACAAAAATGAACTCACCATTCCATCGCATGTAACAAAAGTGAACTCACCATTCCATCCTATGTAACAAAAGTGAACTCACCATTCCATCGTATGTAACAAAAGTGAACTCACCATTCCATCGCATGTAACAAAAATGAACTCGCCATTCCATTATGTGTAACAAAAGTGAACTCACCATTCCATCGCATGTAACAAAAATGAACTCACCATTCCATCGCATGTAACAAAAATGAACTCACCATTCCATCGCATGTAACAAAAATGAACTCACCATTCCATTATGTGTAACAAAAATGAACTCACCATTCCATTATGTGTAACAAAAATGAACTCACCATTCCATTATGTGTAACAAAAATGAACTTACCATTCCATTATATGTAACAAAAATGAACTTACCATTCCATTATATGTAACAAAAATGAACTCACCATTCCATCGCATGTAACAAAAATGAACTCACCATTCCATCGCATGTAACAAAAATGAACTCACCATTCCATCGCATGTAACAAAAGTGAACTCACCAGTCCATCGCATGTAACAAAAATGAACTCGCCATTCCATTATGTGTAACAAAAATGAACTCACCATTCCATCGCATGTAACAAAAATGAACTCACCATTCTATCGCATGTAACAAAAATGAACTCACCATTCCATCGCATGTAACAAAAATGAACTCACCATTCCATTATGTGTAACAAAAATGAACTCACCATTCCATCGCATGTAACAAAAATGAACTCACCATTCCATTATGTGTAACAAAAATGAACTCACCATTCCATCGCATGTAACAAAATTGAACTCACCATTCCATTATGTGTAACAAAAATGAACTCACCATTCCATCGCATGTAACAAAAATGAACTCACCATTCCATCGCATGTAACGAAAATGAACTCACCATTCCATCGCATGTAACAAAAATGAACTCACCATTCCATTATGTGTAACAAAAATGAACTCACCATTCCATCGCATGTAACAAAAATGAACTCACCATTCCATCGCATGTAACAAAAATGAACTCACCATTCCATTATGTGTAACAAAAATGAACTCACCATTCCATCGCATGTAACAAAAATGAACTCACCATTCCATCGCATGTAACAAAAATGAACTCACCATTCCATTATGTGTAACAAAAATGAACTTACCATTCCATTATATGTAACAAAAATGAACTTACCATTCCATTATATGTAACAAAAATGAACTCACCATTCCATCGCATGTAACAAAAATGAACTCACCATTCCATCGCATGTAACAAAAATGAACTCGCCATTCCATTATGTGTAACAAAAATGAACTCACCATTCCATCGCATGTAACAAAAGTGAACTCACCATTCCATCGCATGTAACAAAAATGAACTCACCATTCCATTATGTGTAACAAAAATGAACTCACCATTCCATTATGTGTAACAAAAATGAACTCACCATTCCATCGCATGTAACAAAAGTGAACTCACCATTCCATCGCATGTAACAAAAATGAACTCACCATTCCATCGCATGTAACAAAAATGAACTCACCATTCCATTATGTGTAACAAAAATGAACTCACCATTCCATCGCATGTAACAAAAATGAACTCACCATTCCATCGCATGTAACAAAAATGAACTCACCATTCCATCGCATGTAACAAAAATGAACTCACCATTCCATTATGTGTAACAAAAATGAACTCACCATTCCATCGCATGTAACAAAAATGAACTCACCATTCCATTATGTGTAACAAAAATGAACTCACCATTCCATCGCATGTAACAAAATTGAACTCACCATTCCATTATGTGTAACAAAAATGAACTCACCATTCCATCGCATGTAACAAAAATGAACTCACCATTCCATCGCATGTAACGAAAATGAACTCACCATTCCATCGCATGTAACAAAAATGAACTCACCATTCCATTATGTGTAACAAAAATGAACTCACCATTCCATCGCATGTAACAAAAATGAACTCACCATTCCATCGCATGTAACAAAAATGAACTCACCATTCCATTATGTGTAACAAAAATGAACTCACCATTCCATCGCATGTAACAAAAATGAACTCACCATTCCATCGCATGTAACAAAAATGAACTCACCATTCCATTATGTGTAACAAAAATGAACTTACCATTCCATTATATGTAACAAAAATGAACTTACCATTCCATTATATGTAACAAAAATGAACTCACCATTCCATCGCATGTAACAAAAATGAACTCACCATTCCATCGCATGTAACAAAAATGAACTCGCCATTCCATTATGTGTAACAAAAATGAACTCACCATTCCATCGCATGTAACAAAAGTGAACTCACCATTCCATCGCATGTAACAAAAATGAACTCACCATTCCATTATGTGTAACAAAAATGAACTTACCATTCCATTATATGTAACAAAAATGAACTTACCATTCCATTATATGTAACAAAAATGAACTCACCATTCCATCGCATGTAACAAAAGTGAACTCACCATTCCATCCTATGTAACAAAAGTGAACTCACCATTCCATCGTATGTAACAAAAGTGAACTCACCATTCCATCGCATGTAACAAAAATGAACTCGCCATTCCATTATGTGTAACAAAAGTGAACTCACCATTCCATCGCATGTAACAAAAATGAACTCACCATTCCATCGCATGTAACAAAAATGAACTCACCATTCCATCGCATGTAACAAAAATGAACTCACCATTCCATTATGTGTAACAAAAATGAACTCACCATTCCATTATGTGTAACAAAAATGAACTCACCATTCCATTATGTGTAACAAAAATGAACTTACCATTCCATTATATGTAACAAAAATGAACTTACCATTCCATTATATGTAACAAAAATGAACTCACCATTCCATCGCATGTAACAAAAATGAACTCACCATTCCATCGCATGTAACAAAAATGAACTCACCATTCCATCGCATGTAACAAAAGTGAACTCACCATTCCATCGCATGTAACAAAAATGAACTCGCCATTCCATTATGTGTAACAAAAATGAACTCACCATTCCATCGCATGTAACAAAAATGAACTCACCATTCCATCGCATGTAACAAAAATGAACTCACCATTCCATCGCATGTAACAAAAATGAACTCACCATTCCATTATGTGTAACAAAAATGAACTCACCATTCCATCGCATGTAACAAAAATGAACTCACCATTCCATTATGTGTAACAAAAATGAACTCACCATTCCATCGCATGTAACAAAATTGAACTCACCATTCCATTATGTGTAACAAAAATGAACTCACCATTCCATCGCATGTAACAAAAATGAACTCACCATTCCATCGCATGTAACGAAAATGAACTCACCATTCCATCGCATGTAACAAAAATGAACTCACCATTCCATTATGTGTAACAAAAATGAACTCACCATTCCATCGCATGTAACAAAAATGAACTCACCATTCCATCGCATGTAACGAAAATGAACTCACCATTCCATCGCATGTAACAAAAATGAACTCACCATTCCATTATGTGTAACAAAAATGAACTCACCATTCCATCGCATGTAACAAAAATGAACTCACCATTCCATCGCATGTAACAAAAATGAACTCACCATTCCATTATGTGTAACAAAAATGAACTTACCATTCCATTATATGTAACAAAAATGAACTCACCATTCCATCGCATGTAACAAAAATGAACTCACCATTCCATTATGTGTAACAAAAATGAACTTACCATTCCATTATATGTAACAAAAATGAACTTACCATTCCATTATATGTAACAAAAATGAACTCACCATTCCATCGCATGTAACAAAAATGAACTCACCATTCCATCGCATGTAACAAAAATGAACTCGCCATTCCATTATGTGTAACAAAAATGAACTCACCATTCCATCGCATGTAACAAAATTGAACTCATCATTCCATCGCATGTAACAAAAATGAACTCACCATTCCATTATGTGTAACAAAAATGAACTCACCATTTAATCGCATGTAACAAAAATGAACTCACCATTCCATCGCATGTAACAAAAATGAACTCACCATTCCATTATGTGTAACAAAAATGAACTCACCATTCCATTATGTGTAACAAAAATGAACTCACCATTCCATCGCATGTAACAAAAGTGAACTCACCATTCCATCGCATGTAACAAAAATGAACTCACCATTCCATCGCATGTAACAAAAATGAACTCACCATTCCATTATGTGTAACAAAAATGAACTCACCATTCCATCGCATGTAACAAAAATGAACTCACCATTCCATCGCATGTAACAAAAATGAACTCACCATTCCATTATGTGTAACAAAAATGAACTCACCATTCCATCGCATGTAACAAAAATGAACTCACCATTCCATCGCATGTAACAAAAATGAACTCACCATTCCATTATGTGTAACAAAAATGAACTTACCATTCCATTATATGTAACAAAAATGAACTTACCATTCCATTATATGTAACAAAAATGAACTCACCATTCCATTATATGTAACAAAAATGAACTCACCATTCCATCGCATGTAACAAAAGTGAACTCACCATTCCATCGCATGTAACAAAAGTGAACTCACCATTCCATCGCATGTAACAAAAGTGAACTCACCATTCCATCGTCTGAAATAAAGTTTGAAATGTACACAATATTCCTCCACCAAGTTTTCCTGCACGATACGTCTCTGTCGCTGTTAACCTTGACGAAAGGTCCACTCTCCATGTACGGTGCAATACCAGTGTAGCAGAGTATGATCAGGGCGTACATGGGCGTCAGTCTACAGGCAAAGAATTAGTCAGAATAACAGATTGAGGGCGGGCATTGGTGACAGTCTACAGGCAGACATGAATTAAATTATCAGACAGAATAATAGGCTTAGAGCATGCATTGAAATAAGTAAGGGGACAGACATGCTGCATTGTAAACTTCACAGAATAATAACAAACATAGTATACATACAATAGGTTACCCTTACTTGGCTTAATTGTCTTTATATGAGACTTTACCAACCTAACTTTCTTAGCTCAATACATTCAAGATGCTCATTTAAATTGTAAAAAGAAGCTTGCACATCAATTCCACCCACTGAACAGGCTGAAAGTTTTCATCAAGCTCTGGCTATAATTTAAAAAAAAAAACCGAAATGGAAAAGTGGTTTGAGTGCTGGGACAAGTCCCAAAAAGCCCGTGGAGTCTGGGAGCGCATGAGACGCCCTGACCGCACATCCCCGTGGTGGAGGCTGTCCAGGCCTGAGCAAGCTATTTATAGCACAGGGCAGGACAGGTCATTGTCCTGTTGGCTCATATTTCTCACGGCTATGGCCAAATTTCGATTCACATTGCCCCCGCTGCGGGGAAGAAGAGGAAACCGTGCCTCATATTCTGTTTGACTGTCCCAGACTTGCTGATCTCCGCCTCGACAGGTCTGGGAAACCAAAAATTCTCGACCAGTATGGTGACGTGTACGCACTTCGCAAGACAGCAGGGTTTCTGTCCAGGGCTTTTGCAAGAGAGGATTTGAGCCTCTCAAGCCCTCACTCAAATGGAGTTTGATGATGATGATGATAATGATGATGATATCAATTATTCACACCCTCATCCAAGGATATTTTAATGAGACGAGCTAAAAAACAAATCAAAGATATTCACATTTTAAAGTATATTTTAAAAAATGTATAAGAAATCTAGTAGCATGAAAAGGAAGCTTGAAACTCAAGCGCAGCATATTGGTTAAGGCAATAGCAGCTTGATGAAGTTTTTGATTGACTATATCTTTTGTAAAGGACTTGGCGTAGTGTTGATACCAGTCGTTGGGTTGTAGCTGCGAACATCTAGTACAACTAAACCTATGTTGGCGTATTATATTCTTACTGTATAACTTGAAATAAACTTGAACAGACTTCTTTTCAGTGGCGTAGCATCCATGGCGCAAAGGGGTTCAATGAACCTGGGCCTACGACCATTTTGGGGCCCACACCCGATGGCGTTACAAACATGGGGCCAGGGTTAGATTTATCTATATGCAACATAAGCTATAGGGTTAGTGCCCTTAAGAAATATTTAGGCCTAGTAGTTCCATATAATATCTGAAATAATGTGGGGTTCCCTTATCTCGAATAGCTTAGGGTCTTTTGAGTCTAAATACGGCACCGCATGGCTCGTGACTACTGACCAATTGTGATCTGCCCTACATAAAATTTTAAAATTTGACATATGGGAAAGGAGGGGAGGGGGCCCATCAACATATTCTTGAACCCAAGCCCACAGGTACCTTGCTACGCCACTGCTTCTTTTTAAACAAATTTGAGTATAACGTTTAGTTAAATGCAAAGCTTTCAAATTTAGATGTATGTAGAAACACAAGTTAGAAAGGATATTTGAAACAAGATATAACCCACTAAAATACACGTCTTTCTGTCTCTCACTTGTTCTCTAGTCTTAAACTTTCAACCTCTACTAACTTAAACTGCGACAGACCACATCATTATTTCATCAGAATCTATTCAGCCAACACAACGATCCGCCCACCTTTACTCATTGCTACACCAGAAACACGCGCATACACTCCATGTAGTTAAAAAAAACACCCCACCTGGGATTTTTACATGGCTAACAACACATAATGTCTGGTGTCATAAGTGATGCAAATAACACGTTACCTTAAAAATCTGTGCACATAATACAGAACCATGTTTTGGACTGTCAGTTTTCCGGCCTTCTGTGTCGTGCGGAGAAACAAGAAGGCGACCAAACATCCGCTGTTGTCAACACAAGAATAGAAATTATAAAAAATGAAAATAGGAAGATTTGAGTAATTTTTAAATAAAAAGACGAACCTATGTATATATGAAAGATAACTGTTGCCAACTAAGTATTACTATGATCTGACAGGGCACGTATCCCGTATGGGGGACGAACGTATGCCAAAAGCAGTCTTTTTTGGGGAGCTAAAAAAGTGGTCGACGTAACAGAGGTGCCCAATGGAAACGCTTTAAGGACCAGCTTAGGCGCCAACTTGCCTTAGCTGACATAGAAGAGAGCACCTGTAGGTCATTCACAAAGGCCGCGGGATACACATTTGAGACCAAATGAAAATCCGCTGCCGAGGACAGACGCAGACGGCGAAAAGAAAATCTTAATCGACCACTGGGGAGCTAAAAGGTGGTCGACGTAACAGAGGTGCCCAATGGAAACGCTTTAAGGACCAGCTTAGGCGCCAACTTGTCTTAGCTGACATAGAAGAGAGCACCTGTAGGTCACTCACAAAGGCCGCGGGATACACATTTGAGAACAAATGAAAATCCGCTGCCGAGGACAGACGCAGACGGCGAAAAGAAAATCTAAATCGACCACCGGCGGACAATGATTATGCTTGCCATGGGTGTCTGTATGTAGGTCACAGCTGGGGCTGCGTAGCCACGGGAAACACTGCATTCCTAATTAATCTTCAGACTCGAAGACAAGCCTTAAAATTATTTTTATTTTTATTAACAATTACTTTTTACTACAAGCAAAAGAGTTTAGAAATTTCATTCTACTGCGACGAAAAGTGATAAAAAAAATTATATAGTTTATTAAAACATTTTGCTGATCAAGACTTCCGGATTCTGTACGCCGGATACACCAAAAAGAAAAAAACAAACAACGTACTATTTATAGATTTTTCTTATGTATGAAGATCTCTTGGGAGATTGAACTTGCAATTTATTGGACTCATGTAATAGCTGTCACGCCTAGCCCATAATGTACTACATTTTTCTAACAGGATGACTGCCTGGTCGTGCGGTTTGCGCGCTGGACTGTCGTTCGGATTTATCGACGGTCGAGGGTTCAAACCCTGCCCGCTCCCATCCCCCGTCGTCCTGCGGGAGATTTGGACTAGGAAGTAAACTATCTTCAACTCTGAAGGAACATCCGAATTATGTAAAACAAATAAACAGTAAGATAATCCATGGGCATAGCCGGGGGGGGAGGGTGACGTTCAACGCTCCCCTGAAATGAAATCCTGACTACGCTCATGAGCTAACCATTGTATTTGTGAGTATGTGTACGTGAAAGTGTGTGTGTGTGTTTTACCTCAACATAAAAAATGTATCCACAGCGAATGGAGCATTCAGAATACCCTGGAATGTCCACCACCTAGACATATCAAGTAATGTTGTTTGGTTGACTGAAAGAAAATGATTTGAAATTAAAGTTTTCTGTCAAGTCGTAATTTGTAATATATGTATAATATTTAACAGCTAGTTTTATTCTGATGTTGTTTAGATTATATCCCCTTAGTCATTAGAACATGATTATGATATAATTACTATAGTATGGTGCCTGATAGTAACAGTGTCCGAGAATGACCCAACTGATGGTCAGCACTCTGATGCCGTGAAGACACGTAATGTCACCTGGCGAATGTTTGGCATTCAAGATGTCCCTCAGATTTGTGGGCAAGGAGAAGGCTAGGAGAGAACGTCCCAGCACACCTGTAGAAATAAAAGATTTAAAGTAAAAGTGTTACTCAAGAAAGTAACTACTTTTTTTTTTAATGAAATGAATACTTATTTGTTACATCCAAAAATCAGGGCCGACACTAACATAGTGTGAGACGTGGTGTACATTTTATGATGGGGCGTTTAAGTCGTCGAATGCTGTGCTTCAAGAAATCTGCACTCCTCTAGTGCATAACTGCCCGCCCAGTTAGATACGCCATGGGAAAATAGAATATGCATGTAATGCATTGAATTTTTAAACTATGTACTGGGGGGGGGGGACTTACATATTTCATGGGCGTCAATCCTAAGATGTTTTAAACAATCTGGTCATTGTAATGGTGGCCTAATGGCAAAGCCCTTGGCTTCTGAATCGAGAGGTTCCGGGTTCCAAATCTCGGTCAAGACTGGGATGCTTAATTTCGGGATTTTAAGGGCGCCCCTGAGTTCACTCATTAGTTGAGGAAAAGGAAAGCCGGTTGGTCGTTGTGCTGGCATCATGACGCCTTTGTGAACCGTCGGCCAAAGAAAGAGATGAGCTTTACCTTATCTGCCCTAGAGATCGCAAAGTCTAAAAGGAGAACTTGTACTTAATAGGTCATTGTCATATATAAGACATTGAAAAAAACTACAATAAGAGACAAGAGGTTAGAGTGAAAAAACTGCAATAAGAGGCAAGAGGTTAGAGTGAAAAAAACTGCAATAAGAGGCAAGAGATTAGAGTGAAAAAAACTACAATAAGAGATAAGAGGTTAGAGTGAAAAAACTACAATAAGAGAAGAGATTAGAGTGAAAAAAAACTACAATATGAGAAGAGGTTAGAGTGAAAAAACTACAATAAGAGACAAGAGGTTAGAGTGAAAAAACTACAATAAGAGACAAGAGGTTAGAGTGAAAAAAGAACAATAAGAGACAAGAGGTTAGAGTGAAAAAAACTACAATAAGAGACAAGAGGTTAGAGTGAAAAAACTACAATAAGAGAAGAGATTAGAGTGAAAAAAACTACAATATGAGAAGAGGTTAGAGTGAAAAAACTACAATAAGAGACAAGAGGTTAGAGTGAAAAAAACTACAATAAGAGACAAGAGGTTAGAGTGCACCTCGTTAAAGTAATCAAAGTGCTAATGAATCGCTAACCAAGCTCATTACTTCTTCTCCAAGTTAGAGATGATCGTCTGCTGGTGAGTGAGCTCCTATCGATGAACGTGGATCCGTTAGAAATATCCGAGTTGGCATCTACCGCATCTACAGTCACGTCTGCTGGTTGACCCGAGACTGATGAAGAAAAAAAAACATCACAAGATTCAATCAAGTATAGTTTATTTAACAAGCAAAATATACAAAATCCTTTTTAAAATCTTTTTTTTTTTATTCACATTTCGTTAGATCCAACAAATTATTGTTTAAAGTATCGACTTGATCTGAGAACGGGTGTGGGAGAAATAACGTGTACAAAATTTGTACCAGACAGACAGACAGACCAAGTGAGTTGATAAAAACTTTGTAAAAAATGAACTACAAAAGGAAGAGATAAAAAAAAATCTCGATTCAACAATGTTAAAAAACACACACAAATTATTGCAATATAACTTTTTTTGTCATTGGCCTCCTTCAGTCGTAGAACGACTATGGTTCATCTCAGAGCACACTTCCTCATGTGGCTGTGGAGCCCTATTTTGGAGAGACACTCCCGTCCACAAATAGCGCAGGTTAAGGTGGCTTTTGCTTCGGTGGTAGAGGAGCTGGCCATTTTTCGGATTGTGCGTTTTTCTTCCTGAGCTGAGACCCATGTACTTTCACTGTCCATAGCTTTCTTGGTCACTGTCTCTCTCCATTTGTTACGGTCTAGAGCTATGTCTTCCCAATTATCAGTATTGATGTTCACTGATTTGAGGTCACGTTTTATTACATCTGTGTAACGGAAGTGGGGGCGACCAGTTTTTCTTGTGCAATAACTTTTTAAAATCACAACTTAACACCACGGTCTTCATCCTGTAAACCAGATACACCAATTAAAACCTAGATATTTATAGTATTTCGGCACAGGCAAAAATATGTGTAATACAAGACAATATAGAAACAGATTTATTACATCGGGAATAGATCTTTAAAGCGTGTGAATTATTTGTGAATGTGTGGAGCCTAAAGCGAACTGTAAGATCTGAACATATGGGTGTTGAGTGGACAACAAGTCCAAACTACTCTCCCCCCCCCCCTCCCATTTTTCAAACATTCATGCATAAAAAAACGTCACGCTCTATTTTAGAGAATGACCACTTGTTAGACACTTTGTTTAGTTTAGAGGCGCACTGTAGTAGACAGACTTTGAACGCGACATTTTCTAGTGACGACATAGGCATTGGGTTAGAGATTAGTCGTGTAGACTTTTAGGACAGGTACTGCTAGGCTCTTGAAGGGATAACATCGCTTTTAGTGACTGACTCGACTCTGGCCCATTCTGTATTAAAGTTCGTCATTCTATCTTCATATCAAGTGAACTTAGCAACTGGAGTTTGAGCCTTTTATATTTTGTTTGTGGGCGGTGTATGTCTTAGTAATAGAACTCGCATCTGTAATACACCATACGAGATACCCACACATCTAGGAGTATTATAAGCATTATAAGTACTGTAGAAATACATTAATCACAAATCGCACATACATCCGTTACACACGGCATGTCCTCCTTTAGGCGGAAATATCACGCCTGATGTGTTCGATGGTTCTGGACTCACAAGCATACCCAGAGTCGATTTTTTTGTAATAAATAAGGAATATTTTGAGCCTTGTTGCAAGATGATACAACCCGAGAGGAACAGCATGTATTTAAAAAAAAAAGGGGGGGAGAGAAGTAATAAAAACGATGTATCTACCATTGTTACTCTTTTCTGTTTTTAAGATCTCGGAAGTTCTTCTTGGCAGAACATGCTGTCCTACAGTGGGCGGAGTCAGAGCCTCGTTTTGGTTTCCGGGGATGACGCGAATGCCAGTCACAATGACGCTTTCGTTATGACTCTGGGGTTCCTGCTCGGCGTTCAAGCCTGACGCTCCAACCGTCACATCTTCGCCTCTCGCTACCTCCTCTTCTTCGTCTTTGGTGAAAACATCGATGACTGTCCCAGCCAGGCAAAAAGCACCCAACACGCTTAAGATAATCCTGAAGGTAGAATTAAAATTTAACAAAAAATCAGACATGAAGACGGTATAGAAATATAGAAATACCTGTTGCTATTATTAGCTCAAACTAGAGACAGTAAGGATGTATATAATAATAATGGCAGGGCATGAGATTCGCCAATAGGAAGAAAAAAACACTCCACGGAAAATTCCCGGCTTTATAAGATGGTGATAACATTGACAAGGCTGCTTCCTTAACATGGCTCAAATCAGGTCATCTATACCCTGAAACAGAAGGCTTTGTTACAGCAATGCTGGATAGAGTAATTAGGAAATAAAATTACCAGAATCATATCCTAAAACTCAATGTTGTTGACAAATGCCGAAAACGTGGAAATGTGGGTGAGTCAATTGAACACATAATGGCAGGATGTTCAGCCCTATTGGAAACTGCCTACCTAGGTCGCCATAACCAAGTTGCAAAATTAATACACTAACACTTGGCTTTGACACATAATTTGATAAATAAGAATAATACTCGTCATTACAAATACTTGCCACGAGAGATTCTCGAGTCTACTGATCACTTATTATACTGGGATAGGCCTATTTTGACTGAGTAAACGGTAGATTTTAATCGCCTTGATCTGCAGTTTATTGACAAAAAATATTTTTTTAAAACGTTACCATTATCAACATCGACGTACCAGTGTCTCATAATAAAAAAAAAAACTGAGCTGGAAAAACAAAGAAAATATGGGAACCTAGGCTTGGAGATTAAGCGTTTATGGAAGTTATCTAAAACAACAATGTACCCCATTGTTATATCAACCGAGGGAATAATAACAACTGACGTCACAAATACCTTCAAGGCCCTTAACATTCCTAAGAAGGTTGCCACATCACCAGAAAATTCTTCAGTGGAAACTGTTAAAGGGACTACAATAAATGTTGTTTCTCTTTAGAGAAACTCGACCCTGGCAGCGCCAGAGAATGAATACTCGTTCGTTTCTAACAAAATAATAATAATTATTATTATGCTATTTAATTTATAGAGCAGCGTTAGCAAACATGATGTAGGCTCAAGGTGCTGTGATTACATTGAAAACATAAACACGAGAACTGAAATGACAAACTAATCTAAAAAAAAAAAAAGGTTTTGAACAGATAGATCTTAATGTTCTTCTTGATGTCTGAGATGAATGGGGAGTGAGTTCCAAACCTTTGGTCAGTACACTGAAAAAGCCCGTAAACCATATATATACATGATTTTAAAGATTGTCATAGCAAGGGCTGTCAGTGACATTAAGTGTAATTTGGCATTTTCTATGACAATGACATTTGCGAAAGGTGACATTATGTATGACATAGCATTTTGTAATATATAACATGTATGACATGATATCATGTTCAGCATGGCGATGTGACATTATGTGCAGCTAAGCATCACGTGGGACATAACAGCCTGTGCAATATGACAGTAATATGCAACATGGCATATTGTGCTAATCGACATTGTGAAGTGACATTAGATATGACGTGACATTATATGTGACATGACATAATTTGCTTCATGACATTGTGACATGACATTGTGTGCTACATGACATTATTTGCATCATGACATGTGCTACATGACATTATGTGTATGGTTTATATTGTTTAGATATTTTGTTGGTCTAAACTAAAAAAAAAAAACTCACACGGCGATGATAAAGCAAGTGTCTTCTGTGGGAGATTTGCTTTCATGGATCAGGGTCTCAACTAAAGTGATACCGGACTCATCTGTCGACAATACATGTTATATAATACAATACCATTGAGTTTTTTTTTAAAGATGTACTGAATATATGTCTTCTACTGGCGTAAGACTAACATTATTCTCATGACAGTCACTGTAAGGCCACCTATCTTGCATCATTCAGAACCAATCGCTAACTTCTTCCCACCGTCACCATAGAAACACACACACACGCACTCCATAACAGACAGATCATTACATGACTATCACTAGACAGAACATTGTGGGGTAGGTGGGGCAGACCTTTACATAAAGGGGACTGTTACCTGAACCGGCCTTTTAAAAATTGGAGGCCCTAAGAGAAATGAATTTGGTTGCCCCAAATGAAATAGAACAAAAATTAAAAAAAAAACAAGGCTACAAAGACAGTTTGTGTGTAAACACAAACTCAAAATCGGCCCCCGAAGTGGTCCTCTCAGGCAAATAAATAGACAGGGTTTAATATTTTTAGAATGAATACTAGAAACTATGAACTACAAACTACAACCGTATCAACAACTACAACCCTATCAACAACTACAACCCTATCAACAACAACTACAACCCTATCAACAACTACAACCCTTTAATTGTGGTAATGTTGTGCGTGTAATTTTTGATGGTTAGGCTTTGATGGCTTTATGATGGTTTCTAGACGGCGCACCAGTTTAGATGACGCGTTACCTTGCCAACAAGTTATTCCGTATGTTAGCAGATTTTGTATAATCGCGCCGTAAAAAAGTATTTAGGTTCTTCTTATTTAGTTTAAAGCTTTTGAGTTTGTATAGAAAAAAAAGTCGCTGGGCTGTTTTCTTTGTCAGAGTTCCAAGATGGTCTTCCTATGAGAGCTTGTAATTAATGATAAAGCCTAGGTATTTATATGCCTTCACTTGTTCTATAGATGTAGTGTTTATTTGCAGTTCACGTATAGTTTGTTTTTTTCTTTCTTTCCTAAAAAAAACAACTTTCCCCTTTAATTAAGTGTATTTGTGTCATGGTGTCGACTTTTCAATATCTTTTCTACTTTTCGAGATCTAAACGGGATGGACGGACGGATGGACAGACGGACCACACGAAACTAATAGCGGCTATTCCCCTTTCGGGGGCCGCTAAAAAAAACGAAAAAAACTAATATTGCGAATTTTTTTAAAGAACCTAGTGTACTCTAACGATATCATTGAGGGCAGGTTTTGCTATTTCTTCTCTAAAACTAATCGAAAACTAATCGAAAGCCTTTGGCGGCTGCCTAGTTTGCCAATGCCTAAGACCGACCCTGTTACTAAATAGAAACTATTGGTTAGGTGGGGCAGGATCATTAGATGAAAGAGGCTGTTAGTGGACGGAAAACAAACTTACCAGCAAACTTTGTCCCTATACTTTCAGCATCGGCTTTGTTGCACTGGGTTGGCAGACAAATGTGCCAGTACAGAAATGGCAAGCCGTTCTGTTGGTTAGCCTGAAAGCCAATGTATAGACTAAGTCGGTTGTTTCAAATCAAGGAGCAAAGCATTACAACATAGAAAGAAACAATATTTCTATTCAATTTTAAACTTCATGGAAACACATAATAATAAGGCTTGTCTTCGAGTCCGAAGATTAGTGAGTAATGCAGTATTTCCCGTGTCTGCGCAGCCCCAGCTGTGACCTACATATTTTGCCACACCCCAGAGCAAGCATAACCATTGTCCGCCGGTGGTCGATTTAGATTTTCTTATCGCCGTCTGCGTCTGTCTTCGGCAGCGGATTTTCTTTTGGTCTCAAATGTGTATCCCGCGGGCTTTAAGAGTGTCCTCCAGCTGTCTCGTTCTGAGGTCGCATGCAGCCAGGTGCTTTCTTCTATGTCAGCTAAGGCGAGGTGGCGCCTAAGCTGGTCTCTTAAGCGTTTCCGAGGGGCTCCTCTGTTACATTGACCATCTTTTAGCTCACAAAAATAGACTGCTTTGGAATACGTTCTTCCCCCATATGGGATACGTGCCCTGCCCATTGTCGGATTATAAGAAGTCCCTCTATACTGTCCACACCGGCGTTCGAAAGGACATAGCTGTTTGTAGTGCGGTCCTGCCACAGTATGTCCATGATGAAGCACAAGCATCTATTTGAAAGCGTTCAACACAAATCTGGACGGAAACTTCTGCCTGGGTGGACATGATTCTCGATAACGGCTCTAACAATTTTCCTAGAAATTTGAAAGTTGCTTTATATCGTTGGGAAAAGAATTACAAGCTCGTTTTCCAGACTGGAAAAAACTCTAGTCTGACCTTTACAATATTTTAAAGTAAAAAAATAAATACATTTCAATTTGGCTAGAGAGCGAGAAAATATTTATCTAGAATATTTGAGAAATGACATTGCAAAGACTTTCTTCCAAGCCAATACTAGGACAATAATGCTACACAAAGGATGCAATGTAAAACGACACGACGTAGGGCCACAATATTTCTATTCAGCGACATTTAGAACTAACAGAACATAAAAGCAACTCTTTTTTTTAATTATTATTATAGCTTTTATATAGCACTACTTTCATGCTTATAACATGCTCAGAGTGCTATGGTCCAATCTCATTTGTGGACCAGTGGGGGGAGGGGGGGTATCTAGGAGTTGGTTTTTCATGCTGCCTTCAGGCGCCCGAGTCGGGTGTCGAACCTCGAGCCCCTACTAGTTAGCCAAGCCAAGCCAAGTTCAAGCGTCTCGACCACGCTTCCCACTCTTCAGATTGGTTAGTCGTTTCCCTATCGCTTGGTCATTTTCGTCATTACAAAAATGTTTCCAAAATGAATTGAGGGTAAATATCTTTCCCAAATCGTTCAACCGAACGAGGATCAGGGGTATATTATAAAGTCTAGTAGGTCTATACATTCGCTTAACCTGGATTCTTTCTCCGGAGAGGGGGGGGGGGGGGTGAATGGGGCAGGTAAAAAAATGTTTTTTTCTTTTAAAATTTAACATTTATTAGTTATTAAGAGAAAAATAATCGCTCTACACATTTGTATAAAGGAGGTAGATTCCTTTTTATCAAGTATTTTTAATGTTTTTTCTTGTTAGGATCCCATTTATATTCTTTAAGCAATAAACAAAGAAAAGCAATGTGGAGAAACATTTGGGAATTATAAGGTAACTGAAAGAGACTATGAACGTGGCATAAGATTTTACAATTCAGTGGCGTATACACTGTGGCGTAGCTAGGAATTCGCCATATTTTTGGGGCCTGGGAGGCTTGACCACCTTAGGGGCCTCTGGGGTTTTTTTTTTGACATTCGACATCATGACATGAGATCATGTGGTTAATTTAATATTTAATGTAAAAAAAATCGAACACACTTTGTGCCCCCCCCCCTCAAGTGGGCCCGGGAAATTTTTAAATTCCCCCCACCATAGCTACGCCACTGAGTATGCATAAGCTAAGTCAAAAAAAAAAAATTAGCAGTTCACAGCTGTCTTTCTAACGTTAAATAAAATTTAAAATTCTGCAAGTGTGGACATGAAACCTTGCTATTACATTTGACGGCATTCTATGAATCGGGATAAATACTTACAAAGCCGGATGTAATTAGCGTGGTCACTGGAACCGGCGCGAGGAACTTGAGCTCAATAAATGAGCCGCTCGTTCCGTTTCCGTCATCCGCAGACAAACAGAGATCATAGTTGCCCATGATGATTGTGTTGCCTTGAAAAATCCCACTACCAAGTTTGCCGAAGGAGTCAACAACTGAAACAGAGACAATATATAAAAAAACAAGAATAAAAGCAGTGGGCTTTATGGCATATGACGCGATGCCCCGCCATATTATTATAGGTATTAAACCTTATAAATAAATGCAGGCGCGGTGGCTGAGTGATATAACTTGACTTCCGAACCGAGGGTTCCGGGTTCGAATCCTGGTGAAGACTGTGATCATTAATTACGATATATTTAAGGCGCCTCTGAGTCCACCCAGCTTTAATGGGCAGCTGGCGTTAGTTGGAGAAATGTAAAGGCGGTTGGTCGTTGTGCTAGCCACATGACACCCTCGTTAACCGTGAGCCAAGGAAACAGATGACCTTTACGTCATCTGCCCTATTGTCACATCATCATAGGAGTCGCTATTTATAGATATTGTGATTGTAATAGTTGACAAGCACGAAATGTGATTTTTTGTTGTTGTTGTTGCACGTGAGAGACGGGAGTCCAGATGGGAATTGTGGGATGGTAGTGGCCATGTTCTCAAGCTGTAAGGATGTCTAACGTAATTGACTCAGTGATTGGATATTAATTGTGTACTTAGAATATTTTCATTGGATTTGTCAAACATAATGTGTATTTTTGATGGCTGGAATTGCCAGTAAATTGCTATTGTATTTTATGGATAATAAATATCGTCTGCTAACCAAGGCCTTACTTAATTTATGATCGCTACTGATATTTGTTGTACTATGCTGAATGAATTAGACATGCGAGGTAAAAAAATAGTACACCAGCTTAAGAGAAATAAGACATCTTTAATTACACTTAAATGCACAGTCAAATGTAACGAAGAGGGCGTTACATCTATAGATCGCAATGTCTGAGGGTACTAAACCTTATTAATAACTCTTACTATAAAAGGTTAATGTTGTCCCGACATAAGTTGACCTTTGACTCCCAGTGGAGCATGGGACGTAAGTTACGTAACTCCTTCCGGGGCAATTCCCTTCAGTTGGGTCTGTGTCTATCCTGCCAGCCTCGCTTCTTGGTCTACCAACTCCTCCATGTTTGCTTTGTTCTTCCTTCCTTTCTCTTCTCATGTGGGTCCCAGTCTAGATTCTACCTTGCAACGTCGTCTGCTGTTCTTCGCACTGTGTTCCCGATGTGCAAATGGCCGATTTGACCGATTACTCCAATTGGGCCCCCGCACCTAGCAGTGGGGCCGAAATTTACGTTTAGCAAATCAGTATGAGCCATGGCTCTTGCCACACGCTTCGAAAGATGTAGGACGTGTTGTTCACATATTCTGTGTATCATAAATCATACGATTGACGTAACTTTATTAAAGCCACATGCTCCTATTGTATTTGAGTTGCTTCCAAACTTCATGGGTATGTTATATAGTAAATGTTGATAAAATGATCTTATTAATAGTTATTATTGTAAACAAAAAAAAAAGAAGAGGTGCCTCGCAGGCATCCATTAAATTAGCACCCTCAAGTCGAATGGTCCTGCATACTTATGCTGTAAATATATATATATATATATATATATATATATATATATATATATATATATATATATATATATATATATATATATATATTATATATATATATATATATATATATATATATATATACAGAGAGAGAGAGAGAGAGAGAGAGAGAGAGAGAAAGATAGATAGATAAATATAGATATAGAGATATAGATATACAGATATAGAGATATAGATATATACAGCATAAGTATGCAAGTATGCAGTATGAGCAATTCAAAAGAAATAGATTGATTTAGAAGAATTATTTTAGTGATTTAGAATTACCTGAGTGATTGAGAAGAATTATGTGAAAGATTTACAAGAATCACCTGAGTGATTTAGCAGAATTCCCTGAGTGATTTAGAAAAATTATATGGAGAGCTTCCTGATTTGGAAACCACTGCGCAGTTCATCTCATGTATTGGTCTAGTCATCTGAACACTCCAACAAAAAAAAATGAGAACGAAGAAGAAGAAGAATTGGAGTGATTTACAAAGAATTACCTGAGTGATTTAGGAGAATTGAGTGTGCACATACTTACATTTCATGGCCCATATCTTTTGTTGAATGATGCCTTCAAAGACACGCCCTCTGTGTTCAGCGCACTTAGGTGAGCTAGGATACAGAAAGGGGCTAAACATAGGAATCATCTGCGTCATCAAGGTGTTCGCAAACAAGAATGGATTGAACTGTATGGCGGGGTCTCTGTAAAACAAATATTATCTAGGACATCAAATTAGAGAGGGAAATTCATTTATCAAGAAAGTCTGTATGTATTAGTTTTTGAGCAAAGTGTTTTGTTTTACATACCTTTAAAACTAAGACTGCTTTATTGATCTATAGCTGGTCTTTAAAGCGTTTCAGTGGGGCACCTCTTTTACGTCGACCACTTTTTAGCTCACCAAAAAAAAATTGCCTTTGGCATACGTTCGTCTCCCATACGGGATACGTGCCCTGCCCAACGTAACTGTTGAACCATAAAAAGTCCTCTCTATACAAAGGCCGCGGGATACACATTTGAGACCAAAGAAAATCCGCAGACGCAGATGGCGAAAAGAAAATCTTAATCGACAATGGTTATGCTTGCCCTGGATGTGTCAAAATTTGTAGGTTATAGCTGGGGCTGCACAGCCACGGGAAATACTGCATTCCTCATTAATCTTCCGTACTAGAACAAAGAAAATGGTCATAACACAGCTTCTCAACGCCTTTCTTGCTCACACTGATCATGATATCTCGCTCGCGGTCAACGAGTTTGTGCACCGCTGCAGCCTCTTTTGAGTTAACTATAAACCTCGATAAAAAGCTTGGGGGTTAGGGCGTGGAGACGGAAGCCCCAGGAGAGATCTGAATGGAGGGGTGCGTTGAAGCAGGCCAGATCTTTCCATGGGCTGTAGCGCCACTGGGATGGATGGATATCAAAAGCCGGTATGAGCTTTCTTATAGTCCGACACTCAGGCTGGGCAGGCACGTATCCAGTCTAGGGGACGAACAAGGCAAGGTGTTCGGCGTAACAGAGGTGCCCCACGGAAACGTTTATTTAGAAAACTAATGTAACGGTTTAAATCTATGAAGAAAAAAATGCGCCATTTTACTTTGTCACAAAGTGCCATTTTTACCCTATAACGTAGAGATTTGCGTCACTTGATGTTTCGTACTAAAGCCATAATGAATATACTAATTGCAATATTAAATGTCTGAACGTAACCGTTTGAGAAGTTACAGTGCAAAGACTTTCTTCCAAGCCAATAATAATATAATAGTTTTACTCAAAGGATGCATTGTAAAACGACACGACGTGAGCTGTGGTTTGTCTAGACTGTAGGAGGACTTAAGAGACTTTCTATTTCATCGCCATGTACATTTACATTTAGAACTAACAGAACACTAAAGCAACTTTTCAGATTAGTAGCCTCTATCCCATCGTTCATTATCGTAATTACAAAAATATTCCCAAACCAGGCTCGGTCACTTGGTACTCTTGAATAATTGTGCAAAGTTTTAACTTCATCCGAGAATGGGGGAAAGACAGACAGACAAACAGACTTAATTGATATAAGCTTTGTAAAAAAAACTTGGCAACTTGTTATTGTCATACTTTTTTTTAAAGCGTTATTGGCGATTCGTCTTACTTTTAAAGGAGGACGCATATTAGAGGTGTCCCCCATCGGACACTACCCGTAAGCACTATAAAAATCAACTCAGGCAATTTTTTCGTCCCAACTGGCATAGAGGATAGTAGCTGGCAGCAGATGACCTCTGAAAGAGACAGTTGGAGAGCTCTCAAAAAGTGTGGTCAACAAGCTAGCAGAGGCGTAGTGAGGGGGCCACGATGCTCAGGGCGTCACCCTCGGGGATGGGCGCCACAAGCAGAGGGGCGCAAAAATAAAAATAGAAAACAAATATGATTTTCTTGAAATATTAATTTAACTAACAAAACATGTTCACATAGAAATAATTACTTATTGCATAACTTGATCTGTCTTATTTTAATTCTACAATAGACTTCCACTCGCGTTAATCTGATGTATTCACCGTGTTGGATTCAATGCGCTGTGTTTATGACGATATGTCAATTAGCATCTACATGAATAATTGCCTTATCAATAAAAAATATTTTATTAATAACAAATTAATATTGATAATATTAATAACAAATCTTATAATAGATTCAATGAACAGTAGATGAGAAAAAAGTTTTATAAAAGAGTTCACTAAATAATTAGACAACAAAAAGACAATTTTTCTTCGCTACTTCTAGATCAACAATCAATTTTATTTTTCAGTTTTGAATAATGTAGGTTCTCCTTTTTTATGTGAGTTGTTCAGATTCTGAGACCAGCGTTTCTCAAACTGTGAGGTCCCCCCCCCCCACACCTTCTAGGGTGATGACAAAGGGGCGAGAAGTTAGTGTGTTTTTTTTTTTGTCAATAACAATAAAATGTTGTAGTTATAATTGGGGAAAGACGGTCGGCGAGTCTTGCTTGGTGCCCCAACGGTCCAGCAGACTAAGGGATAGGTAAAGGTAAAGGTAAAAGTTGTAATTTATATGTGAGTATTAGTCAAGTAAAATGACATTATTATCAATGCTTATTATACCAGTTAGCGTTAGTTATGTTTATAGTGGAATGTGAACTGTGCAGACCAAAACCACTCTTTAGGCGTCATAGAAATACACTCCGAAATAGAAATACAATCCGTAATAGAAAATACACTCCAAAATAGAAATTACACTCCGAAATAGAAATTACACTCCGTAATAGAAATACACTCCGAAATAGAAATACACTCCGTAATAGAAATACACTCCAAAATAGAAATACACTCCAAAATAGAAATACACTCCGAAATAGAAATACACTCCGAAATAGAAATACACTCTGAAATAGAAACACACTCCGAAATAGAAACACACTCCGAAATAGAAATACACTCCGAAATAGAAATACACTCCGAAATAGAAATACACTCCGAAATAGAAATACACTCTGAAATAGAAACACACTCCGAAATAGAAACACACTCCGAAATAGAAATACACTCCGAAATAGAAATACACTCCGAAATAGAAATACACTCTGTAATAGAAATACACTTCGTAATAGAAACACACTCTGAAATAGAAATACACTCCGAAATAGAAATACACTCCATAATAGAAATTACACTCCGAAATAGAAATACACTCCGAAATAGAAATACACTCCGAAATAGAAACACACTCTGTAATAGAAACACACTTCGTAATAGAAACACACTCCGAAATAGAAATACACTCCGAAATAGAAATACATTCCATAATAGAAATTACACTCCGAAATAGAAATACACTCCGGAATAGAAATACACTTCGTAATAGAAATACACTCCGAAATAGAAATACACTCCGTAATAGAAATACACTCCAAAATAGAAATACACTCCGTAATAGAAATACACTCCGAAATAGAAATACACTCCGTAATAGAAATACACTCCAAAATAGAAATACACTCCAAAATAGAAATACACTCCAAAATAGAAACACACTCCGAAATAGAAACACACTCTGAAATAGAAACACACTCCGAAATAGAAATACACTCCGAAATAGAAATACACTCCAAAATAGAAACACACTCCGAAATAGAAATACACTCTGTAATAGAAACACTCCGAAATAGAAATACACTCCAAAATAGAAACACACTCCGAAATAGAAATACACTCCAAAATAGAAACACACTCCGAAATAGAAACACACTCCGTAATAGAAACTCACTCGGTAAGCGCTATAAAGATCAACCCCCAGGCGCCTTTATAGAAGAGAGGCTTAGAAGACGTAAAGGAAACTGAAACAGACCCCCCCCCCCTTTTGAGTACCAAAGCTTTATCTGCATCAGTTGCAGGAAAATATGCAGGTCGTGACTGGGTCTGCGTAACGATGTGAATCACTTCACTCATAAATAATCCTCTGAAACGTAGACATTGCCGTTGTGGCCGGACATTATGTTTGTTAAAAGATTAAGGATACATCTTTAGCGTGTGGTTCAATATGTCCCAAAGTCGATTCTTAGATTTGGGACATTTTGGGTTCCCCCTCCAAGTAGAGGTCCGGGAGGACTTTCAAATTTGAACCCTCCCTCCCCCACTCTAGCTACGACACTGCACACACATGTGACAATAGGAAACAAAGCATTCCGATTTTATTTTTCATTGAAAATAAAGAGAAGAAAATTGGCCACCGCGGGGGTCGAACCCACGACATTCACGTTATTAACATTTCGCCTAGCTAACAAGCCACACTACTATGTGATAAATTTCAGCTGGAAATAAATGATTCAAATTTTATATCTCGTGATATTTTGAGTTTTTGACTAAATATACCATACCACACCACGTGAACGGGCTCGTCCGCCTATAGTGTGCTATGCTTTATTATTGTTAAAAAATAGTACCTTACGCTGGTACTGTATTACAGACTATGTACTTGTTCTTCATATAGGATTTTGCTTAAACGATATTATCCCCAGTCCTCTAATATTGATTTAGTGGCCTTTAATCAACGTAACTTGTGATTCAGAAATATTTTGCATGGAAAAGTCAACAAACAAGTTAATAATCATTTCTGCTTTTGCTGGTCCCCCTCTGGCACGAGATCAGCTTTTTTATTATAAAAGGCCTCCTCTGGAGTTTGTTTAGTAAATAATATCTATTGTTACTATAACAATAATGTTGGTTAATCGGGAGTTCTAATAAAATCGAGATAAATCCATAAATAGCCATTTATTGTGTGTACAGAATACAGAACTATTGATAAACTTTCCTTTTAAATAGCATGTAATAATTGCTTGCTATGTAGGATGTAATTAAAATCAGTAAACAGATTATCGCATAGACTGGAAAAAGGAAATAACTTCATGTAACTTGAAAACATGTATATCTATTGTATTCGGATTTCCGAATTCTGAAAATTTGAAAAATTGCCATAGACATAAATAAATATAGACTGGAAGTAGGAAGTTATTTTTATTTGGGGGGAGTCAATATGTTTTATGTACTATATCTATGTGAAAAAAAAATGGCGGCGATTGAGCTATAAATTCTAGGACTAACATTTCAGCCAATATATACCTTTGATCTTTAGTTTTGAAAAGTGCAAAACTGCCATATTCCCAATATTTTGTCTTTGTTTTATAATCATAGACATAGGCAAATATATATAGGTTTGTGATGTGGATCTACACACTGATCTTTTCCCAAATATTTCCGATAATAATTTGTTCTTTATCGTCCAGTCTATATATATATGTCTATGAAAATTGCATGATCTTCAGTCTTAGAGATTAAACAAAACTCCTAGACATAAATAAAGTACACAGAAATGCAAGTCACAAATTTTCGTTTCATAAAACTCTATTATCGGCCAGTCTATATTTATTTATGTCTCTGGATTATCGCTAATAACTTTCAGTTTGAAAATCTCCAATGGAGTCACGTGTTGTTTTTTTTTACTTACGGAATTTTTTGAGCATTGTTATTGGTTGAACTTTGGGAGCTGCTGGTGTTATTGCCCAATACAGTATTACTAGAACCACTGCTGTCAATAAATCCAATAAGAATCAGACATATGAATATCCCCTTATATACATTGGACATTTTTTGTTTGTTTTCCACATGGATTAGAAACTGGTCAAACAAGTTTGTTTCTCGAGATTACTTATTGATGTGACAGAGAGAGAGAGGGATAACACAAGTCAGAAACTTTACACAAAGATACTAAGTGGACAGTTCGATATCGATACTTGGATAAGGTGATTAGCTGATAGTATCTGATAGTGCTATGACACGGTCGTTAGCGTATGGCCTAAAAATACTTTTTTGGTGGCATGTGAGATTAAAATTGCAATGTTTATTAAATACCTTATTGAACTGTGATTTGCTTTGTTTATTTCGATATCTTGCCGTTCTATTTAGTAGCTCTGTTGAACATTTTACAGTTTAAATTAAAGCTCTTTTCTGGGTGTAAATAAAAATAAATGATTGTATTTTTTTATTTTTAGAAAAAAAAAAAGTTCATAAAGTCTTCAGTCGAATGACATTTTGTATCTTCCGTCTCCAAGAGTCACTCACGACGTTAGTTAGGCATGGTTAGGCCTACAAATACTTTTTCCCTCGGTGTGAACTTTAACCCTAACCTTATACACAGACAGAATCAAATAAAGGATGATTAAGGCGATAGCAGCTTCTCTCTCTCTCTCTCTCCTTCTCTCTCTCTCATCTTATTTTCTCTTTCCTTCTCTCACACTCCTTCTCTCTCTCCTTGTCTCTCTTCTTCTCGCTCATCTTCTCTCTCCTTCTCTTTCTCTCCTTCTCTTTCTCTTCTTCTCTTTCTCTCCTTCTCGTTCACCTTCTCTTTCTCTCCTTCTCGGTTTTTTTCTCTCCTTCTCATTCTCTCCTTCTCTTTCTCTCCTTCTCTTTCTTTCCTTCTCTTTCTCTCCTTCTCTTTCTCTCCTTCTCTTTGTCTCTTTCTCTTTCTCTCCTTCTCTTTCTCTCCTTCTCGCTTTCTCTCCTTCTCGCTTTCTCTCCTTCTCTTTCTCTCCTTCTCTTTCTCTCCTTTTCTATCTCTCCTTCTCTTTCTCTCCTTCTCGCTCTTCTTCTCTTTCTCTCCTTCTCTTTCTCTTCTTCTCTTTGTCGCTTTCTCTCCTTCTCTTTCTCTCCTTCTCTTTCTCTTCTTCTCTTTGTCGCTTTCTCTCCTTCTCTTTCTCTCCTTCTCTTTCTCTCCTTCTCTTTCTCTCCTTCTCTTTCTCTCCTTCTCGCTCCCCTTCTCTTTGTCTCTTTCTCTCCTTCTGTTTCTCTCCATCTCGCTCTCCTTCTCTCTCACTCCATCTCTCTATCCTTTTCTTTCACTCCATCTCTCTATCCTTCTCTCTCATTCACTCTCTTTCCTTCTCTTTATTTTACTCCTTCTCTCTGTCTCCTCTCTCTTTCTCTCATTACTAGAACGGGTGCGTGGAATTTAGGGGATTGTATTTAAAAAATTAACCAGGATCTAGGATGTAAGTACAGTGTTCACATATAACGAAGAAGATTCCTCTGAACGATCTCTGAGGAGACACGTAATAGCTTATTTAAAGTAAGTCTATATAGATAGAGGCGCTGTGGCAGAGTGGTTAAGCGCTTGGTTTCCGAACCTGGAGTCCTGGGTTCGGATCTCGGTGAATACTGGGATTTTGAATATAGGGATTTTTTTACCTGACCTGAAAGTAAAAGCTGGCCACATGACACTGTGCTCATTAAACGAGGGCCTTAACATCATCTGCCCTATAGACTGCTTGGTCTGAAACGTAAACGAGGGCAGACGCATATTTGACTCTCCCTCCATATCAAAAAGCTCCTGTCACCGCCCTGTAGATTATGTCAGCTAATAAATATATATTATGATTCAACCTCTCTTAAACAGTATGTATCTTTATCATATAAAACATTCACTCCAGGCATTTAAATTTATCAGAGTGTGTGATAAAGTGAAGTACACTATCTATTCAGGCCAAAAGAACGCCCGCAAAATTTACAATTACGTTTCATGATAGTCCGCAAAATTTACAGCTATGTTTAATGGTGGTCCGCAAAATATACAGCTAAGTTTCATGGTGGTCCGCAAAAGTTACAGGTACGTTTCATTGTAGTCCGCAAAAATTACAGATACGTTTCATGGTAGTCCGCAAAAGTTACAGCTCAGAATATTTAACTACAATGATTTTTTATATGTTAAATCTAGATGGAATGTCATCAGAGAATGTCAACAAGGCCCTTAACAATTGTGTTCTCTATCTTGAGGTTCGAACTGGCACCATACCCTATATTTAATTTCGGGATCCACCCAGCTTTAATGGGTACCTGGCATTAGTTAATGAAAAGTAAAGGCGGTTGGTCGTAACACAGTAACAGATAACTTTTACATCATCCTATAGACGGCAGAGGGCAGTATTCGAGCCTGGAACCGTTGAGACCACTAGACGACAGTCCAGAGCGCATGTCACACGACTAGGCAGCCATGTATAAACAGGGCCGGCCTTAACAAGTGCAGGGCCCTATGCGATACGAATTGCGCGTGGCCCAGTCTGGGTAGGGAAAAAGAAAATAAGTGAAAATTAAGTTTTGTATTAGAAAATAAATTCGTCTTAATATTGTATTCATTCTTTACTAAGTACAAAATCATTATCAAATTTTAAGAGCCTTGCATGTAGCGAAGTCATACTGTAGGCCTATATCATCAAAGTTCTTTTTCCTACATAGATCTCGCTCAGTAGCAAGAATCACCAAATTGTTCAATCTATCTTCGTGAATTGTTGAACTCAATTAATTCTTGATAAGTTTCGAGCGCTGGAAGCACCTTTCCCCATATGCCACAGTTAAAAATACTCTGCATTCAAGTAGTTTGGTAAAGCAGTGTATCTTTCGTTAGTGGACAGATAAGTTAATATTTCTACCGGGGTTTTGCGGTATTTGATAGAATATGCCTTAAAGATGACAATTTTGTCTATTTTTCAGGAGACATTTATGGATTTTAATAATTTCAGGAGATTCCCAGGAGCTCCTGGAAAATCAGGAAGCCTCGAGAACCATCGTTATAAGTTATAATGGTTTTAATTTAATAATAAGAATTAGCGCTGGGCCTATGAAAGTGTGGGGCCCACAAGGTATAGAGAGTTCCAGACTGCCGATATCTTTGCAGTTACCAACACCATGTCTCCCCATAACACCTGGCCATGCGCTGAAGTCATTCCCATCTTGAGTGTTCAAGTCACCCAAGACAACAAGTTTGACCGTGGTGTCCATTGCATTTTTCCGAGGACTCGCATCAAGTCGCCATAGAAATTTCCTTCGCGTCCGGTTCAGCCAGCAATGAGAAGCATATGGGCGCTAATCACTGTAAACAAAGAATTTTAGGCCATCCAGTGGGAGTCTAAGTAACATTAATCGATCAGCGAGACCAACAGGTATGTCCTGTAAAGCCTACTCCAGATTGTTATTTTCCTAGGGGGATATTATATAGACCAATATAACCTAGAGCATATCCATTTCCCTTTCCGTCAGTGACCCTCAGTTTAAGCGACATTTCACATTAGATTTATGTTATGAACCTTCTTTCGGGGTGTAATGTGTGGACATCAGTAGACTGTAATGAGTTTTATAATCTTGTACTTAGATCTAGATCTATGCGAATTTCAATCCGGTCCGTTCATATCCTGATTAATCGCGTTCCTTAGCAGTTTGTTTTTTTCCTTTTAGACATTGACAATGTATAGAGGCTAGTTCTAAAATCAAAGGGAATGTACTCTTAAAGAAATGATTTAATTTCCGACCGAATCGCACATGCGCAATTCACAAAGTAGTTATTTACTATCGAACCCGTGTATTTTCACATTGTGACGTCTGGCTGTTAGGCAACAGACGAATTAAATTTGCGGGCATGGCCCATGAGCAAGCATCACTTTTGCTTAGCAGACAATTAAAAGGTACAATTTTATAACATTAAAAAATTACAAGTGTAAATCTAGAACATCACTGTGACTGTCTTTGTTTGGGTTAGACTTAGAGTCAAGAGACGAGTCATCACATCAGTCACTGACTGAGTCTGTGAAACTGTCTACACTACATCACTACACTCCTCCTACAGTCTCAGTCTAGACTCTAGTCTCTAGGTCAGTAGTCGTAGACTCTAGAGCTAGACTCTTAATTCTAGACAGTGAGTTGAGTGAGTAGATCTAGTCCTAGACTACAGTCACTAGAGACTAGTAGAGTTCACTAGACTAGACATCAAACTCACATTACTCAGTCTCATGAGTCTGCAGTCATGATGAATGATTATTTCAATATTTGGTATAATTATTTTTTTTGACACTAGACTTGTAGACTGATACTGATAGACTAATAATATTGTAATATATTATTACTTTTTTAGATTTACTCAAGATAAAGTATTATAAGTGCTCCTTCATCCCTAGTGACTAGTCATGACTAGTGCCATTACTAGCATTAGTCTCATTAGAGAATGGAATGGGTTGCCTGAATCAGACAGAAAAACCAACATTGATTAACATGTAGATCACATGGGCATGGGTAATTTCCACAATTAACTGGCATATTTACATCTCTAGGCAAACCTGGCAACCACTGGCCAGATTTTTTGTGATGATTAAGCACTGAATCAAGACAAAAATATTTCCAAGGGGAGATAACTGTGTTGATTTTTAATATCGCCAGCTTAAAACATTCGAAGAGAGAGAAAACAAAACATATAGAAGTAATAGAATTAATGGTGCTGTAGAGAAAGCAGACTCACAGACCTATATAAATATTGCCAGCTTATAACTGATCGCGCGAGAGAGAGAGAAAATAAAACAAATAGAAATAATAGGAATATTACAATATTAGTAGAAGTGGTACTTTTAAAAAGGGAGGGGGATACTAATATATTATTCTTAAATTAAAATGAGATCAATAACATGATACTATCATTGGAATCTTTAGCTTTATAGTTTAAAAGGGGGGGGGGGCTGAAATGGTAAAATTCAATATCCTACCCTCAAACTTGACTTTGCATTTACTAATGATTTATGATTGGCTGAATTTTAAATTAGAGAGAGGTAGCGACATAATCTATAAATAATTTTTAAAATAATATTAACAATTATAATTAATCTAAAGGGTTGCTGGTGGAAGTGAAGCAGTAAGTTGGGAAGCATCGTTACTTCCCCTCCCCAGAATCCTTTGATGCTTAGGCCTAAATTATATAATGTGATTTTCCCCCGCATTCTTGTGATTGTCCTTTTTATTTTTGTTTTGTCCGCTTTTCTTTTGAATCATGAACATTCTGTTGAAAATTGTTATTATTGGTATTTTCGGAATAAAACATGCTTCAAAATTAAGTCTCTATTGAAGAGTGCCTAATTTTCCACCTTGTCATTCAAAAAGTGCCTGATTTCCCAGTCCCGGGTGCCTAAATTACTGTGAGCTTAAATTTCCAGACACCAGTCAGAAAGAATAAAATCATAAGCTAATAGCAGAACTGAGTTTGTCACCCAGTCCACCTCCTGTACACACACACCCTTTTCCATTCATTTGACCAAGACAGACTCAACCTTGGGTCACAGAGGTCATTTAGCTTCCCTCCCCTTATCGCTGGTAAAGCAAAGAGAGACATCCATGAGCCGCTATCCAAAAATGCCATCATCGGACGTCTTAGCTAACTTGTGTTCCCCCCCCCCCCCCTTTTTCACTTTTTACTATTAAAACTTAGTTTTCTTTCCTCACTTTCTCTTCCCTCCCCTCTTCTTGACATTCTTTTATTTTCTCCCACATATGACTCCCCTCCCCTCTTGTGATTGGTGTGCGTGTGAGTCGTATCGTATGAGTGTGACTTATATAAGGCACCTGTGGTGCATTGCTCCAGTGGTCAAAAATGGTATGCCTAGTAAGTCAGGTATGTCTTTGATGGTTATGAGATATGAACAATATGGGTATTTGGCGCAGTAGAAAGAGGAAAGTGGGCACTGTTTTCTTGTTGAACTTCCAGACCGCCGATCAGCAACATCAGAACAGAATTATAATACGACAAATTTCGTATTTATCACTAACTACCAGGATTCACTTGTCCAGGTACTATGTAATGTTATAATTATCTTTGACTCAACTCTGTGTTTTGACACACAGAAAAGTCAGCTCTGCAAGTGTTTATAGTGCTTTGTTAACAGCGCTTTATAAATTAAAGTATTATTGTATAGTTATTTGCAGGAGCTTGCATACCTAGATAAAAACCATCTTAAAAGCATTATAGAAAATCAAATACCAACTAAATACACATCAAACAGAATAAATAAATGCTGGTTTAATAATAGACTAAAGAAGCTTTGTAAACAGAAGGAAAACCTATATAGAAAATTTAAAGAAACTAATGCAGAAAGAGTTTACAAAAAGTATATAAAAATTAAACACTTAACCCAAAAAGTAAGCAGACAGCTGCAGAGTGAATACATAAACAATGTAATATCTAAAGACAACAACAAAAACCTATGGTCATACATTAAGTCTAAGAAAATGGAAACAACAGGCGTAGCGCCATTAAAAGATGAACATAACATAATACATAATGATAATGAAACTAAAGCAAACATTCTAAACAAATACTTTGCATCAGCATTCTCAGCCCCAGGAGACAAAGACATATTACTGAATTTGAACCAAGTAGACAACATAGAAGATATAGTAGTACAAGAAAATGGAATTCAAAAACTATTAGCCAACACCAAACCAAATAAAGCTTCTGGACCTGATGGTATTCCAGCTAGATTACTCAAAGAACTAAGTAATGAGCTAGCCCCAGTGTTCAAAATACTCTTTCAGGCTTCACTTAACCAGGGCAGAGTACCAAAGGACTGGAAAGAAGCTAATGTCACCCCCCTATTTAAAAAAGGAGAAAAATCTGACCCAGGAAACTACAGACCAGTATCACTTACCAGCATCACATGTAAAATCCTAGAACACATAATATGTAGCAACATCATAAACCACTTAGACAAACATAATGTCCTCACACCATACCAACATGGCTTTAGGAAATATAGATCATGTGAAACACAACTAATAGGACTAATTGATGATTTTTCAAAAGGTTTAGATAATAGTGAACAAATAGATGCTATCTTACTAGATTTTTCTAAGGCTTTTGACAAAGTTCACCACCATAGTTTGCTTAAAAAATTAAAATATTTCGGCATTAATGGTCCACTGCATCAGTGGATTAAAGACTTTCTGATAGGGAGAGAACAAACTGTAATAATAAATGGCTCTAAATCAACACCGATAACAGTAAACTCAGGTGTACCTCAAGGAACAGTCTTGGGTCCACTACTATTTTTAATTTACATAAATGATTTACCAAATTGCATTAGTTCAGGAACAAAAGTCAGATTATTTGCAGACGATTGCATAATATATAGAACAATAAAAACAACACAAGACACAGATATTTTACAAAGAGAATTAGATGAATTACAGAAATGGGAATCAAATTGGAGCATGTCTTTCCACCCAGAAAAATGTCAGTTGTTAAGAGTAACAAAAAAACTAAAACAAATTAATTCCACTTATCTTATTCATGGCAAACCAGTAACACAGACTAAAAACGCAAAATACCTAGGTGTTATAATAAATGAAAAACTGTCATGGAATCCACATATTGATGAAACTACAAAAAAATCAAACAAAGCATTAGGATTTATTAAAAGAAATTTCTATAAATCAAATAAGAACATAAAACTAAAATGTTATTTAACCTTGGTTAGGCCAATAATAGAATATGCATCCTCTGTTTGGGACCCCTCAACTCAAGAAAACATTAAGAAACTAGAACAGACACAAAATAGAGCAGTGCGATTCATAACAAACGAATATTCACATTTGACTAGAGTAACACCTTTAGTAAAATCACTAAATTTAGAAAGCCTTCAGGACAGAAGGCTCAAAAGTAAAGTAGCAATCATACATAAAACACTGAACCATAATCTTCAAATACAAAAACAAAATTTAATAAAATACTCTGAAAGACACAAAGATAAAGGCACATTCCTCGTCCCATATGCTAGGACAAATTTGTACAAATACTCCTTCTTCCCTAGTGCTATTAGAGCATGGAATGGGTTGCCTGAGCTAGCCAGGAAGGCCAGTGACTTGGCAGAATTTAAGTCATTGGTTAATATGCATGACTAAATGCATGACGCGTAGGACGTAATCATCTTCTTTTTTGAAGTAACGTCTGTATTATATAAGATAAGATAAGATAAACCTAACCCTAACCTTAATGGTACCAAAACCGTTATTATGAAATTAGGCCTATACCTAGAGGCAAAATGTCGGTTTTGCACATTAACGTGACCGGTAGCAAATCAGTTAATAGGGGAGATCTGCTAGCTTAAATATATAGCTCCTCCTTCGTAGCTGAAGATGAGATTATTTCTCATTTTCTGAAGATGGCTATGGAAGTCCAATTTTTTCTTTTAAAAAGCCGACCACATAGATGGCATGGGTTGCTTGGGTCTGCTGCAGATATGCCTGCTTCTTTTCTCACTTTCCTTTTTTTTTTTCAATCTTAGACCAACATTCTTTGTTGATTACCGAGCTCCTTGCCTTATATCAAGAGACACAACACTCACTGTCTCAGGCAATGAGAAAGGATCGAGCGCTATAGTTAAATTGACCTTCCCAGGCAATTGTTGCTGAGGCATGGATACTGTTTATCTGTGACAACTCGAGGATTTCAACGTCTGTTATGCGGTCAAGCCAATAAACCAAATGGATTATTCTCTAATGCAACTCTAATGTTTGCTTATGCTCCAATTATGTCCAACCCAAACCAAAGATTAGCTAGGTAATGTGCACATTCATGGATTTTTAAGCTTTAGCGGTACTGTATCAGCTTGCACTTGTCTCCTCTACCGCCTTAAAATCGTTTTCAAATCTACCTTAGTCTGGTCCCCTGTCTGGAATGAGAAAGGAGGGGGTGGTGGAATTAATGTCTCAGTAAGTGTTTTACCATTAATAAGATACCTTGTAAGTATTTTTTTAAAATCTCAATAATTTCAAATAAAACACACACACACATTTTATATATATATATATATGTGTGTGTGTGTGTATTTGACTGTTACTATACTGTACCGGTACTCTATACGAACAAGAAAATAAATTACACATTTATAAAGTCTTACCACACATACACACATAATGAAATAAAGCATCAGCAAATTTTTAAAAAAGGAACATCCATAAGAAAAGAAAAAAGAGCAACACTAGTGTTAAAACTTGTGTTAAAGAATACTAAGGAAATCGTCAAAACATAAAAATAATTATACATAGACCTAATAGATCTTTTCCTCCTCAAAATTTAGAACTCAATAAAAGTTCAGTTGATGGATTCTCTGCTGGTCTAATTGATGATGATGACTTGTTTAAATGGGAGACTGTCATCTATGGCCCTCCAGAAACTCTCTAGTAAGTATAAACTCATTGAAAATTTTGTATTTCAATTGTATCTGCAGTGCTTGGCATTTTTTTTTTACTTCATACATGAAGTCATAACTCTAAACAAAGAATGTCTTTAAAAAAAATATATATTATTAGAATCTTCTTATATTTACCTTGATTCAGCTTCAGCTATTTTATCATGTAATTATTTTTTCACATAAATGGCAATTTTCATATTTAAGCAAGCAATTCATTGTACAAAAAAGTGCAAAAAAAAAAAAAAATTTACACAGTTTGGAAATTCTATAAAAATGTAGACAGACACATACATTGAGTAACTTTTTTTTTTTTTTTTTTTTTTTTTTTTTTGCAACTATTTTTCATTATAATTGTATGTCTTCAGTGAAGGTGGAATGTTTAAAGCCCATCTGATATTTCCCAAAGAGTATCCACACAGGCCACCAAAGATGAAGTTTGTGTCTGACATGTGGCACCCTAATAGTAAGTTAGGTTTTAAAATTGCAAGTACCTTGTTGTGAGGCACCTCTTTTCAGTGTTGTATATCAATATGTTGTGTAGCCCATATAACACATTTTTTTTTAAGCTTGTATATCATTTTCATTTTTTGTTAGGTTTAGTTCTAAACTATGTGTTTTCCCCTTGTTCATTGTCAGTTAAAAATTCAAGCTCATTTCTCCAAGTTTGTTAGCAGCAAGTAGTTTTATATTTACTTGTCCTTGAAAGCGTTTAGGTAGAGGGCACCACTTTCAGATTTTGAAATCACTGAGGGTAGATTATGTAAAGCTCATGTTTCTATGGCTAATGGTTAAAGAGGGTCCTAAGTGGTCAGCACAATGAATATCTGTCTTTAGTTCCTTAACATATGTCAGATACTCATTAGAGTTGGGTGGATTTAATGGCATCCTGATTTTCTAAATTACAGGGATACGAACTTAAGATTGCTCTGTTTGGAGGCCCATTGCTTTACCACTCGACTACCCCGCCTCATAAAGAACTATTAACGCTTGTGAATTTTCTTCTGAGATACCCCTTGGTTAAGTGCATAATTTAAATCCAGTCATGTTAATACATGCAAATTATTTTTAAAAAAATATATCTCATGACATTGATTTCTATTTCTAGTTGACCAAGAAGGCAATGTCTGTATTTCTATCCTCCATGAGCCTGGCGATGACAAGTATGGGTACGAGAAGGCAGCCGAACGGTGGCTGCCAGTTCACACTGTGGAGACCATTTGCATCAGTGTGATCTCAATGCTTGCAGACCCCAATGATGAATCTCCGGCCAATGTAGATGCTGCGGTGAGTGCTGATTGTTTTTATTTTGTTATGAGCTTTCAATGATATGTCTAAACAGTTGGGCCACATTGATAATTACTTTTGCATTAATTCTCAGAAAATGTGGCGAGAAAATTTTGAAGAATTCAAGAAAAGAGTCACCAAGACTGTTCGTAAAAGTGTTGAAGAATTATGATAGCCTTCTGTTAGGAATAAATGTGCTTTAAAGTAAGTGAAGTTTGAAGTGAAGTAAAGTAAGGGAAGTTTGAAGTATTCTGATCTTGTCCTAGTGAGCACTAAAACATTTTTATATCTGAATGAATTTGTGTGTGTACTTAGGTCAAAAACTGACTAGTATTAGTAAAGTTCCCCTTTCAGAGCATGCGGTCTATAAGGCAGCTAATGTAAAGGTCACCTGTCTCTGTGGCCCTTGGCTAACGAGGGTGTCATGTGGCCAGCACAATGACCAACCGCCTTTACTTTTCCCTAATTTGTGTCAGGTACCCATTAGATTGGTAAACTCAGGGGCTCTCTAAAGATACAGAAATTAAAAATCCCAGCATTCAAACCCGGGACACTCGGTTCCGAAGCTAAGCACTTTACCACTCAACCACTGCGCCTTCTGTCTAGTATTAATGTTACTTAAATAAAGTATCTCAATTTTAAATAGCATACTGGATATATTTATAAAAGACTTAATTTTTCAATTTCTTTTTTTTTTTTGTTCTCATTTTTCATGTTGGAGGGTTCAGATCAGTAATCCCATATCTGAGACCAACTGCTCAGTGGTCTCTAAATCAGACAGTTCTCTGTATAGTTTTTCTTCTATAGTAGGGTTTTAGGGACCAGAGTCTTTTTTGGGCCATTTGTTTAATGTTACTTGTATAAAAATTCTTTATTGTTAAATACATCTATATATGGAAAATTTAATGTTTCACCTGTTTTCAATAACTTTCAAATCAAATAAGTGTTGTTTTTTTTCTCCCCAGCTGGTCCCTGATAAAGTAACCACACTCACTGTACTGGCAGCATCCGTCATGGTCACGATGATGTTCTGTAGTTTATTTTCCTTGGATTTAGCCTTTGATGATGACCTCAAAAAGTTCTAGCGATTGGTAGTTTTGTGTGCATGAGAGTGATTGTTAGATGTTCCGAGAGTTTTACTATTATTGCTGATTGTGTGGTATTTTTTTTTTTTTTTTGACAAAAATTCAATATGAAACTTGGAGAACTGAAACATTCAACTGCTGTTGTTAACTTCCTTATAAATGTAAAGATGAGTGGTATCGCTGAACTTTTCTTTTTCTGTCAATATGATTCACTTTAAATTTGCATATCTCTGTAATAAATTTGTCTATGTGTGGTTCAAATTTTTAATATTTAAATGAACACATGTTATCCTGTGATTGGCTAAAATAACATTGAATTGTGCTGTGTTGAAAAGTTTAAACTGTAGGCATTTTTAAAAGGTTTCTAGCAAAAAAAAAGAAAAATTTCAGGACTTAGTTTGGAAATCTTTTTAATCATAATGTATATAATTTGTCCTTAAAAACTATATCTAGTGTTTGACATTGATTTGAAAATTTTGATCCACATGGATATACATCACTTTTTTTTTTTTTTTTTTTCAAATTTTTATTTCAACATGTCACTCTGAAATATTATTGACTTGAGAAAAATTTGTTAGCGTAACATTCTTGTGTCTCATTTTTTTAATTTTTAAATTAGAGATACAATGTCAGTGAACTTTGTGGTGCCTGCATGTTTCATGGATGCAGGACATATCAGTGTATTCTGCAATATGTAAAAATTGTTTCATGTATTTATCACTTGTACATTTTGAAGCCCATGATCTATATTACTCAGACACCTTTGATTATCTCCCTTCCAGTTAGCTTGCAGATTTTCTTGATTAAAATGAGATTTTGAATGTTCTGAAGCAATATATAAATAATCCTACTTTTTTTTTTTTAAATGCTAGATAACTCCATTGTGTAGATTAATTTTGGTAACTATTTCTGAAATGTTAATTTAAAAAAGCTAAAAATGAAAATCTAGGCCAGTGTATTCTTTCCTTTTAGAAAAAAAATTTAGTTGTAGTTGTCTTTATTTTGTAACATTCTGTAAAATATCCCATGAAATCTTTTAATATTGCCGCCTTAATAAACAATAAGTTCATACCATACATCATTTTTAGAATTTGTGATTACTTTTAGTTCATAGCTTCTGAAACCTGTCTAGCAGCATTGGCGGCACCTGAGTTTGTATAACACAAACTTTTTTTGTGTGTAATCTTATGATTAATTTCACTTGATTCTTCCGTGTTTACATCCTGAGATTTCTTGCAGGACTTAAAAGTGGCTCAAGTGGCCTGCTTAATCATTTTCTTTTAATTCTTACAAATGCATTTTGGGAAATGAATTTGGACTGTGTCAAAAATATTAATGATATTTTTATTTTCCAGAGTCCAGATGTTTTGTTGTACAGCTGCATACAATGTTATTTGATATTTGAATGGCAATTTATAGCGATGTCTTTTCTAAGGATTTGAGATTTGACACAAGGTCTTGCTCTAACTTGTTGATTGCTATAAATACATATATTATATATATAAATATCTACAAATATATTTCTACCTAAACGATGTCATTGCCAATTTGAACTTGTATTACATTGTCCTGAAAGTATCACATCATCAGTAGGTGGCCTGCTAGCATGCCTAAGTTTGTCCAGATTGAGAACTCATGGTTTTTAAAAATAAAACATTACTATGCTTTTTTTTTTTTATGACTTGTTTTTTTTGTTTTTAGTGTTTAATTTTTATAACAGGTCTTTAACCTGTTTGGTTGAACAATGGCAACGTTTCTGAAAATTGGGCACAACATTCTGGCAGCAAGAGGGAAGGAAAGCTGGAATAATTAATTGTTTTTGTAAATATATAATTTTTGAAACACTGTTTCAACTCAGAAAAAAAAAAAAAGACTAAAACAAACTAGTTTTAATAAACATTCATTATTTAAATTAGGATTCCAATAGTAAATATATTTGCAAAGAAAAAAAACAGGAAAATAAGTTTTAAGTTCTTTTTTTTATTACATTCTTAACTTCACCTGTACCCTGCTATGCCCTGACTGACAACTGGCTAATGAGGCAAACTTTTTTTTTAAGCTAGTGATGCGCCACAGACATAAGTTTGAGAAACATTGATTTATATTTGAATAGAAATTGTTACCCCTTGTTCTGTGTACAAAAATACAAGTTCACAAAACACATTAGTGAATGTTTTATGCAATAACAATTGAAAATTGTAATAATAAGGGTTTTCTAATCTTGACTAAGACTGCTTTATTGATCCTTATGGAAATTTGTTGTGATAACAAGGACTCTTTTCCCATATAAAGAAAATTAGAAACACACATAAGTAGAACAGACACAACATAAACAGTTCATTCAGCAACTATACACAGGCATCTTGATCTTCCAATATTTTTCCTAGACCTTTTTTTTTTCCATAAAGTTGATTTAAATGTGATTTTTGATGCCCCTTTTCATGATGTTTTCTTGGAGGCGCAACATCTAAAGCCCTTACAGATTTAAAAAAGACATTTTTGTTTACTTGTAAGCATCCAAAACGCAATTTATTTTTTTAAACATAAAAGGCACACATTAGGAAGACCAAGACCTTAACTAGATGTTTTTATCTATAAGAACAATTTGATCTGTAGGGGTATAAAGTGTCCCATAAGATATATAAAACTGAATAACTGTAAGCATCAAAATGTGCATACAAAAAGCATACTCCATTTTAAAAACATAATTGTATACTAAATAAAGATACCCATCATTCCCTATATGTACTTTATTATTACTTTTTGCTTGGATCGGTCTTATCTATGACAACAAATATTAACAACACTTGAAATAAATTTCTAAAACAATGTTTACTCTTGAAACCAAAATGTCTCACATACAAGTTTTTACAACAATGTTTACTCTTGAAACCAAAATGTCTCAAATACAATGAACTACAGTCCACACTCGCTGGCATGGACTGGTAATATATCCTGGGGATATCTCTCTAAGCAAATGGGACATTCAAGATAGTCAACTCTGTCATCAAGGAGAAATTCTTCATTGGTGAAACTATTGGCGTTCCTATATTCAGCTGAAGGTGGAGAGCAGAATACTTGGTGGGTGCCAATATCATGGCTGGGATACACAGCTTTATTAAAAATGAAAACAAAAATATATTTATGTTGTAAAATTTAAAATAATTTAGGAATTATTATTTTTTTTAATAAGTTACCGGTACCTAGAAATTAAACTAAATTTAAAAGGACATAAATCCAAAAAGCAATGGTATCCTTTTCAAATCTTGCATATCGAAAATCTCTTTTACCTAGTCCAAATAAGAATACTAAGGGCCTCAAAGGAGATTTTTTGGAAATTTCGAAATATCTTTTTCTTATTGATCTAGATTGAGCTTTAAAACGGCTCCAATTTCATTAAAATACTTGCAAGACATTTGTGTGCCTCTTTGAGTGTGGGTATCCAAAAGAATATTGTAATGACAACATAAGTATCATTTAGTATCTATCATCATGTGAAATAAATTGCCTTAAGGCACTCAGCAAGCAAAACTCAGCTCGAGTTGGGATTCAAATTGGAGCCCCTTTGATAGAATGATAGGAGGCTTAGTGGTTTGTGCCACCCAGCAACACATCTATTTCAATGATATTCTTTAAATTCAGGTTCAGACTTTTAAAAGACCATCAAACAGCATACTATATAGATCCTGGGTATAAACATACTCTATAGATCATGGGTATAAACATAACTACAGTTTTTTAACTTACCAAAACATTTATCACAGATTGTCGTGTCTGATTCTGAAATAACAGCACTTGACTTTCTAGAGGTAAAAAAACAAACATTACATCAATCTAAGATTACAAATAATTAAATACCATATTTACAAAGAACTGTGAGATAGGATTATGTAGTAGGAATTGGAATTAACTCTAAAGAGACCCAAGTATTGTTGATTTAAAAAAAAAAAAAAAAAAGAATTGAGTAAGCTTACAATATTAATCTTTATCAGATTTGTTTAGATGTACTTTGCACTCCATACCAGTTTTTTTCCATAAAACTAATATCTTATTACATCAACAAAAAAGTTTCAGACAACTGATATGATGAGTCAGAGTCCTCAGCTGTCTAGAGAATCTTTTTTTTTTGTACTCTTTAAGATATCATTTTGTGTTTTGCAATCCCACAAATCAGATGTTTCAGTCTACAAAAAACATTTTGTGACTCAATCACAGTTTAAGTGAATACGGTTTTTCTCATGTTTATGTCTGAGAAAACTTAATAACAGCATAAGAACTAGTTCAAATTTCATTCAAATTTTAAAATTAATATAACATTCTGGATATCCTAAGCCAGAACTAAAGATACCTTTGGAACATGCTTTAAACATACCTTTATTTTTTTTTAGTAAAGTTAGTTTCTATGTAAATCAAGTCAAAAAGTGCTATTTGTAATCAAATGCAAACTAAATTCTCAGTCATAAATTCTTAAAATCCATCTAAAAACTCTATTGAGACTTGTGACAGAGCAGGAGTTCTATCATATCGACTCTTATAAGTAAAAGTAAAGTTTCCCCTTTCAGACCTTGCCATCTATGGGGGCAGATGGTATTAAGGTTGGCCAAGGAATTTAGAGCAGGGTGTCAGGTGGCCAGCAAAACAACCAACCTCTTTTACTTTCTTCAACTAAAGTCAGGTACCCATTAGAGTTGGGTGGACTCAGGGGGGGCCCTAAAAATCCTGCAATTCAAAATCCCAGTCTTCACAGAGATTTGAATCCAGGACCCCAGGTTTGGAAGCCTAGGGCTTAACCACTCAGCCACCACGCCCCCAATCGACTCTTTTAGTGACTTCATAAGTATTAAAAGATGTTTGTTTTATAACTATTTTGGTGGCATAATGAGGCAATCAATGTTTTAACTGCCATCCATTAGATCTGAAAGATTGAGTGTAATTGGAAAACTAAAGGAGAAATGGTAATTTAAAAATTTAGCAAGGGGAATAATCTTTTACCTATTTTGTCCTTTCCCTTTCCTTGAACTCCAAGTTGACTTTATGTTTTGATTGGTTATTACACCTGACGTGTCAGCTATTTTTGACGTGCTCACCAATTTACTTTCATTTAATTTCAGCTGTCTCTGACTTGTCACAGCTCTGACACCCTTGAAGGTTTTGCCAAACGGCTTGTGTATATTGTCTGTAGATACATTGGTGGAACCATCCTTAACATCATTAGATTTTGTCTTCCCTCTACTGTTTCTCATCTTGCCGGAAACAGGGGGCATTTTAACACATTTGTTGGAACGCTTACGATGTTGCTTCACAGTTGTGTCTTCAACATGTGCTGGTTGATCATTATCATTATCACTAGAGCTTAAATATACAGTCTCAATAGTTCGATCACAGCTTTTATCCAGGTCGTCTTCAAACAATGAATTGTTAAAATTCAGGTTGAAATTTACATCTTCTTCTACATCACAAAATGAAGGGTTAGATTTATATAACTCATTTTTATGCTTGACTATTTTTTTAAACTTACTCTTGTTAATATCTAATGATTTACCAGAAGATGTATCAACAACACCCTCATCGTCGCCTGAAATAACCTCATTTATATCTGCATCACCTGACCGCCTTTTCTTTGTAGAGCTTGAAAACGAATCATTATATTTTTCAACGCAGCGTAACCTTTTATTATTTGGTGGGGTCTTGTGGGAATCCTTGAGTTCATTCTCACTGCCATGAGAAGCACTGGATTGTTTTAATCTCTGAGTTGATGGACTAGCAACATTCTTTCTCAGTGTTTGAAAGTTTTGTTTACAACGAGGGCTGTGACCAGGGTCATCCAACACTGGAGGCTTTGATTCATTTGCTGCATTCTCTTGGGGCTCAAATAAATCGCAAATAAAATTTTGGAACATTGCTGAAAAAATTTTCTTTTCTTCTGTAGTCAGTTTTCTGCGCTTCCTTTTTTCAAATTTATGCCGAAGATCTGAAGACAAAACAAAAGTTTCACAATTCAAGGCAATTTCTTAATTTATTCTCAACAAGTTGACATTCTAACATTTAGAATCATAAATCAAAGCAAGTATGACATTGTATACATATAAAGATTTCATTTCAAGATCAAATTCCCATACAAAGAACTTAATGACTAGGCAGAGATGAAGTCTTTATTTAACAACATGCACGGCTAGATTGACACATGGCTAACTATAGTCTTTGAAGGAACATCTGTAATTTATAAGATAAGATCAGCCAGGAAAATAGACTTGTAGAGCTTGCATAAGATATAATTTTTTTTTATTTTTAGATTTTTGGCACATTGGCACAATTTAGGTCATGTCGTACCCACAGTCAATCAAGGGTTACTTCTCCTATATAGGTCAAGTGCTAAGAGTCACACAACTGATGTATTGCAAATAAAATCAACTCACAACTCAAATAATAAAAATTTTAGTAATCTCATAAAAATATGTTGTAAATATATATATATATATATATATATATTATAAGTACTTTATCCGATCTCAACTCAAATTTTAACAGTCAGCCCCACCTCTTAGATAAAGCCCAGTATTTTTCCAGGATCAAGGCAATCAAACAGTGTTTTGAAGTTGTCTGTTCTAAAATGTTTCCCTCTAATATCCTGGTAGATGGAGCAATCAAGGAGGATATGCTCTATGATGTTTGCACAAGTGTCTAACTAACATGCACAACTATCAAATTACCTGCAATAGTTACTGTGTCTAAATCTTGATGTGAAATTCTTAAGGTGGAAAGAAAACTGCTGACATCAGTTTCAAACTGTAATTAACAACAACAAAATTTTTGTTAGCATCTTTCTTGTTTCTGTACTTTATTTGATTCTTAAAGTTACACCTTTATCTTAAATGCATCAAGGAGGAAAAGGTTATGAAAGCAGAACTAAAATTTATCCTTAAAAATGAAAAACTATAGAGCATGAGTAAATGCTTATCAAATTTTTTTTTAAATTATACAAAGTAGGCTTACTAACTGGCACTTCATTTTTCTTTGCCAGATGTGCTGAAAAAAGTCCCTTATTAGGTTGGGCCAAAGCTAATGGATGCTTAGGGCTACTCTCTGTGGCCTTCAAGACAAGTTTGGCCGTGCGGGACAGGGCATGTTCATGGTCGCTACCGTTTTCAGAACTTCCTGATATCTTCATCAAGCGTTGTTTAAGCATCTCTTTGGGATTTGGACTAGAACAAAATAAATATACATTTATATATAACAAGCAAATAAAATATGATGACCTTTCAATTCATGTCTACAGAAGGAACTAAATTAAAATAGCAATTTATAAGGAGACATTTACCTATCCATGTCAGAACCAGAACTTTCTTTGTTCCCACAAAGTTTTTTGAAGATACTGTCAATATCATGAGTTTTTTTAACCTCAGGTTGTACATCAGAACCCTTGTCATTGGTACATGGTTCCTCCTCTGGCAGATCTATACTCTTAATACGCACAAAAGACACTCCAAACTGCATGTCTTTTCTAAATGGCTGCCGACATATCAACTGCAGTCTGTCCCATTTTTGACAAATAATTTCTTTGGAAAAATCAGCTGGGGGGGAGGGATTCAGTGGTTAAATATTAATGCTAAAAACATTTGCCAAAATAATTGTACTAAGAATAATTTGCAATTATTTACCTTTAGTGCCACTGGTAGACATTTACTTTTAGTATAATTAGTAATTTATCTTGGTATATCTAATAAATATTTACCTTTAGTATACTTCTAAAGATAAACATCTAATTTATATGGATACTAATTTATTATATTAATAATTTCAAGAAAAACAATGTCTATTATTAAGTAGCCTGATAGGACCAGGGTATAAATTTCAACTAAGAACCAGAAATAACAGAATGAAACAATACATGTACCAGAAGCTAAAAATAGGGACTAATAAATTTTGCACTTGTGGAGTGTCACCAGAGAATGCTGACCATGTCCTTCAAAGGTGTATTATAATTCTCCATCAGGGGGCCAGAACAAGACACTTATCCCATAACATCACTAGAGAAGAAAAACTGTATGGAGATCAGTGTGATCTTGAAATTTCTGGGCAGTTCATGTCATCTATCTATTAGTCACCTGAACCCTCCAACATAATAATGAGAGCGTAGAAGAAGAAGGACATCTAGTATCACTAGTAACTTTGGATCTTATTTTTTGCCTTTAGTATTATTGGTACCTAGATACTTATTAGTATTATTATTATTTCTACTAATTAATTCAAATTAACAATTCTTAGCTTAGGACTATTTTGTCTCACTAATCCTTATAATTTATTAGATCTAGATCTAGTCTATATTTATTATTATATCCTTAGATTTTAGATCTAGTCATAGTCTGTCTAGTGTTAGACTTAGACTTTAATTAAGGCTTTAGATCTACTAATCATCTACTAATACTACTAATAATAACTAATAGTAATATTCTATGTAGTTAGTTATACACGTAGATATATTGATCTAGAATTAGATCTAGAATCTAGATCTAGTCTAGGTCCACATTTTGAATTTAATAAACCATTTGATTTGATTTAATTGTCATTGTAAACTAGCTTTCACTTTAGATTTAGACTTAACTTAGGCATTGTAAACCTTAAACTAGATTTAGACTAGACTCCTTTAAAAACTAAAATCAAGAACAGTCATCATGAAATTGCTCTGGCTATTTATCCTAATAATCACCAAATGCACACTAGCTGAACACAGAACTAGATCTACCTTTGTCAACACTAAACTTAAAAAGGAAACAACAGTCATAATCAATCATCACACTTTAGAACAATGCAACTTCAAAAATAACCTAACATACACATCTATAACATTAAAGAAGATTACCCATCACAAATGGAAGTTCTCAATCAGACACAGCAGAAATAAATACCTATCACTGTTAATATTAATGGCAGGAGATGTAGAGTCAAATCCAGGGCCTAGATCTAAAGATAGATGCAACATCTGCAAAAAAATATGCACCCTGAAACAGAAAGCCATTCAATGTGACACCTGCGATGAATGGTACCATGCATCATGTCTCCATATGAATACACCTGTGTATTATGCCTTAGGCAACAAAGACGCATCATGGCACTGTGTACCGTGTGGGTTACCTCAGTTTACATCAGGACTGTTTGATTCCTTTGATGCGGACACTTCTAACCCATACAACATCCTAAACACCATCCCGAACCAAACTCACCAACCACTAGCCAGATCCACTCCTGTTAAACCTAAATCTACTAAAATTAATACAACAGCCTCACTAAACAAACCTACTAAAGAAGTAATACCAAAATACCTTAAAACCTTAGTTATAAATTTTCAAAGCATTAGGAACAAAACAGCAGACTTAGAAATTTTATTAGCATGTGAGAAACCAGACATAATTGCAGGAACAGAAACTTGGCTGCATCCTGAAATTTATAATGCAGAAATTTTCAATAGTAATTATGAAATTTTTAGAAAAGATAGGGCTGATAATCATGGAGGAGTTCTTTTAGCAATAAAAAACACTCTTATAGCAGAAGAAATTACCTTACCTAACTCAAAAAATGTAGAATCAACATTTTGTAAAATTAATACCACCTCAACATCCCTAATAATAGGCAGCATTTACAGACCACCAAATTCTAGTTTAGAATACATGCAGGAACTATGTAATCAGATTACTACACTTAAAGAGACAAATAAAAATGCAGTTTTTTGGATTATGGGTGATTTCAACCTACCTGATATAAATTGGAAAACACTAACCATAGATAAACACCAAAACCTTAAGGACATAAATGAGCTTTTCATAGAAACTTTACACAACCTAAGTTTAGATCAAATCATTAAAAAGCCAACTAGATTAAACAACACATTAGATCTCTTCTTAACCAACAGACCTGGATTAGTAGTTGATTATGAAATTATCCCTGGTCTATCAGACCATGAGATCATAAAAATACACAGTCAGATAAAAGCAGTAGCCAATACAAAACCCAAAAGAAAAATCTTACTCTGGAATAAATGTAACCTAACACAACTACACCAAGCTGCACTAAACTTTCAACAAACATTCTTATTAGAAAAAGACATTAACCAACCAGTCGATGACCTCTGGAATTTCATTAAAAACCATCTTAAAAGCATAATAGAAAATCATATACCAACTAAATACACATCAAACAAAATAAATAAATGCTGGTTTAATAATAGACTAAAGAAGCTTTGTAAACAGAAGGAAAACCTCTATAGAAAATTTAAAGAAACTAATGCAGAAAGAGTTTACAAAAAGTATATAAAAATTAAACACTTAACCCAAAAAGTAAGCAGACAGCTGCAGAGTGAATACATAAACAATGTAATATCTAAAGATAACAACAAAAACCTATGGTCATACATTAAGTCTAAGAAAATGGAAACAACAGGCGTAGCGCCATTAAAAGATGAACATAACATAATACATAATGATAATGAAACTAAAGCAAACATTCTAAACAAATACTTTGCATCAGCATTCTCAGCCCCAGGAGACAAAGACATATTACTGAATTTGAACCAAGCAGACAACATAGAAGATATAGTAGTACAAGAAAATGGAATTCAAAAACTATTAGCCAACACCAAACCAAATAAAGCTTCTGGACCTGATGGTATTCCAGCTAGATTACTCAAAGAACTAAGTAATGAGCTAGCCCCAGTGTTCAAAATACTCTTTCAGGCTTCACTTAACCAGGGCAGAGTACCAAAGGACTGGAAAGAAGCTAATGTCACCCCCCTATTTAAAAAAGGAGAAAAATCTGACCCAGGGAACTACAGACCAGTATCACTTACCAGCATCACATGTAAAATCCTAGAACACATAATATGTAGCAACATCATAAACCACTTAGACAAACATAATGTCCTCACACCATACCAACATGGCTTTAGGAAATATAGATCATGTGAAACACAACTAATAGGACTAATTGATGATTTTTCAAAAGGTTTAGATAATAGTGAACAAATAGATGCTATCTTACTAGATTTTTCTAAGGCTTTTGACAAAGTTCACCACCATAGTTTGCTTAAAAAATTAAAATATTTCGGCATTAATGGTCCACTGCATCAGTGGATTAAAGACTTTCTGATAGGGAGAGAACAAACTGTAATAATAAATGGCTCTAAATCAACACCGATAACAGTAAACTCAGGTGTACCTCAAGGTACAGTCTTGGGTCCACTACTATTTTTAATTTACATAAATGATTTACCAAATTGCATTAGTTCAGGAACAAAAGTCAGATTATTTGCAGACGATTGCATAATATGTAGAACAATAAAAACAACACAAGACACAGATATTTTACAAAGAGAATTAGATGAATTACAGAAATGGGAATCAAATTGGAGCATGTCTTTCCACCCAGAAAAATGTCAGTTGTTAAGAGTAACAAAAAAACTAAAACAAATTAATTCCACTTATCTTATTCATGGCAAACCAGTATCACAGACTAAAAACGCAAAATACCTAGGTGTTATAATAAATGAAAAACTATCATGGAATCCACATATTGATGAAACTACAAAAAAATCAAACAAAGCATTAGGATTTATTAAAAGAAATTTCTATAAATCAAATAAGAACATAAAACTAAAATGTTACTTAACCTTGGTTAGGCCAATAATAGAATATGCATCCTCCGTTTGGGACCCCTCAACTCAAGAAAACATTAAGAAACTGGAACAGACACAAAATAGAGCAGTGAGATTCATAACAAACGAATATTCACATTTGACTAGAGTAACACCTTTAGTAAAATCACTAAATTTAGAAAGCCTTCAGGACAGAAGGCTCAAAGTAAAGTAGCAATCATACATAAAACACTGAACCATAATCTTCAAATACAAAAACAAAATTTAATAAAATACTCTGAAAGACACAAAGATAAAGGCACATTCCTCGTCCCATATGCTAGGACAAATTTGTACAAATACTCCTTCTTCCCTAGTGCTATTAGAGCATGGAATGGGTTGCCTGAGCTAGCCAGGAAAACCAGTGACTTGGCAGAATTTAAGTCATTGGTTAATATGCATGACTAAATGCATGACGCGTAGGACGTAATCATCTTCTTTTTTGAAGTAACGTCTGTATTATATAAGATAAGAAGATAAGATAAGATATTTAGCTTTAGGATTACTAGTAGATATTTAGCTTTAGGATTACTAGTAGATATTTAGCTTTAGGATTACTGGAAGATATTTAGCTTTAGGATTACTAGTAGATATTTAGCTTTAGGATTACTAGTAGATATTTATCTTTAGGATTACTAGTAGATATTTATCTTTAGGATTACTGGAAGATATTTAGCTTTAGGATTACTTGTATATATTTAGCTTTAGGATTACTAGTAGATATTTATCTTTAGGATTACTTGTAGATATTTAACTTTAGGATTACTAGTAGATATTTAGCTTTAGGATTACTAGTAGATATTTAGCTTTAGGATTACTAATAACGCTTCTTGATGAACACTTTAACTAAAGATGTCTGCATTCTATCATGAACATATTATGGTAAGACTGAACTACAAATAGCGATGTTATTGCAAATGCAGGTATGGACACTATAGAGGGACTGCTAATACTTCAACAGTTATGCTGGGCATGGCAGCAACCTGAAAGGTGGTCAGAGTAACAGTGATGCCCCCTGGAAGTATTTTAAAGACTAGATAAGGCACCAACTTGCTTTAACTGACATAGAAGAGAGTACTTGGCCGCAGGTGGCTTACGAACAATAAAGCTGAAGATTTCCTACAAAGGCTGCAGGTAACACACTCAAGTCCAAAAGAACAGACATAGGGGAGAAAAGAAAAGATAAAATGACCACTGGTAGACAATTGTTATGCCACTGGATGTGGCAAAATATGTTTGTCGCAGCTGGGACCGCATAGTCATGTGAAATACTGCACTCGTCATTAATCTTCCAACTTAAAGACAAGCCTTATTATTATTATTAGGACTCAAAGACAAGCCTTATTATTATTATTAGGACTCAAAGACAAGCCTTATTATTATTATTAGGACTCAAAGACAAGCCTTATTATTATTATTAGGACTTAAAGACAAGCTTTATTATTATTATTATTACTGATAACTATTTTCTTTAGTATTACTAGTAGATATTTACCTTTAGTAAACATCTTAGTGCAGCTTGTTGCTCTGTTGAGTAAACAATCCATTGGTGACATCAAGTTGATGCTTGGCACCAAAGGTTTGTATTCCATAGACTGAGGCCAGTCAGAGCATCCTACTCTTATTTCAAGACTGGCGCACCACTGAGTACCTGGAATAAAAATGATACTGTTAGCTGTCTGGTGTTGAAAAATAAATCCCACAAACAGAACTGGATTTAAGACTTGAAAAGGCCCTAAGCTGTGAGATTTGGGGTCCCTTTTAATCAACATAAACTATAAGGCAATTTATTCCTTAGCCTTTACCACAAAAATGTTTTGGGCTTAAGCTATAGCTTATGTTGCCTGTACGTAAATTTAACATAGCCCACCTATGTATCAGGTATTCTAGAAATAAAATCATACATTCACAGGACTCCTTAAGGTGATGGTGTGTAACTTTGTAGGTACTAATGTCCATAAAGTTCCCCTTTCAATCAGACCTTGCGATCTATGGGGCAGATGATGTTAAGGTCATCTGTTTCTTTGGCCAACGGTTAATGAGCAGGGTGTCATGTGGCCAACACAACAACCTTCTGAACCATAAAAAAAAAATTACCAATGTCAACGTAAGCAAGTTGAGACGCTCTATCTAACTGTAGGATGACTTCCAGTTTTCCACTCCTATCTTTTGGGTGAGACAGCCAACATTTGGTCCCATCACTGTCCATGAGATTGTTAGCTTTGTGATTGTCATCCTAAAATTAGAATTTTAAAAGAATATAAATAATATATAAGCTATGTCACATACTTCACATAGACCTAACTTTAAACTTATCTGATCATTATTCACTATGTGTATGTTTAAAAATTGTTTTCATTTTGTACTTATTTAAAATTTAACTTATTTATTTTATTATCATATTATTAATTATCATGACTTATATTTATATATTATAATATTATTATTAGTTATATTTATATTTTTAAGAAAAATTACCTGTACAAAAATGGACTAGATCTAAATTTTATCTTTTTTAAGTACGGTAGGTCTTGATCTATAACTAGATCTATAGGTATACCGATCTATAATCTACCCTATAATCTATATGATACATCTTTTTATACAACTAAACAATCTTGTATTCAGTGTTAAGATTACCTGAGAAGAAAATGAAACGATGTATTTAATATTTACAGGCGCCATTTTATGTGTTTATGTTTCCCGGGAGTAAAATAAAAAGTGTGAAAGTAAAGTGATTTGAAACAATTTTTATAGAGAAGTCAATATTTCGTGTAACCATGCAACATTTTATGGACGCAGACAAAACCTTATTCGACAGGAGTCTGGAGGAGGGGGGGGGGGGTCAAAAGTTACCTTCCTCTTTGGGTCTCAAGTGTTTTTCCCGAGACCTTTGTAAGAGTTCTCCAGCTGTATCTTCCAAAAACTAGATCTAATTGCTGCGATCTGTTTGCCTCTATCTTATCTTATCTTATATAATACAGACGTTACTTCAAAAAAGAAGATGATTACGTCCTACGCGTCATGCATTTAGTCATGCATATTAACCAATGACTTAAATTCTGCCTCTATAGTCTATTATGTCTGCCTATATGTCAGTGATTAGGCCCCCAAGAAATATCTAGTACTGACATAATATCTAAGTTTATTGGCGTATCAAGGTAGGCTATACGGTTTACCCGAGTTCAGGAATACGACGTAAGGTCCCCTAGTCATGTGTGTGTGTGTGTGAGAGAGAGAGAGAGAGAGAGAAGTACAACGTGTTTCTCAGGGGGTAAACGAAAGCAAAGTTTTCAAACCTCGGGTGATTGGTCAACCACGCAACTTGCTAGGATTCCGATTCACATACAGAATCTGCAGATATTCTAAGTGTAAATTGTTTGTCACTAGTTTATGAACCTGAAGAAACTGTAGCCCTACTAACTGAAGGTCCAATGAAAAAAAAATCGTTGGTAAATGTGCCTGTACATTCATTTTTTTTTTTTTTTTTTTGGTTAACTTTTAACATCTAGGCTACTTTAATATGAATATAATCAGAATTTCAAATTATTCAGCTTCATAGCTTTCTATTATACTCGATCTAGACTCTTCAGCCTTATTCACTACAAGGTGTTTCGCTTTAGCTTCTTCTTCTTTCTCTGCCTGTTTTTTTCTTTTCTCTTGTTGCACTGGACTAGGTCCTGTTCACAATAGAGAGGGTTCTGTGAAATTGAAGGTTGGGAACTGAGTCATATTGACTCATAAACTCTCTCCAGATTGTCAAGCATTTCATTCATCAGTGCTTCACATTTGAGACCAAAAGAAAATCCGCTGCAGAGGACAGACGCAGACGGCGAAAAGAAAATCTTAATCGACCACCGGCGGACAATGGTTATGCTTGCCCTGGATGTGGCAAAATATGTAGGTCACAGCTGGGGCTGCGTAGCCACGATTCCTAATTAATCTTCGGACTCGAAGACAAGCATTATTATTATTAACTATTGTATCTAGCTAAGATCTAAGCTGCAATTTCTATTTGGTTAAGCAGAAATAAAAGTGGGACACCTGACATGAGTCTACATCATCAGCTGTTCCTTGACTTGCGTCGTAGGTGTGTTGTGATGGGTCGGGTAACAAAATCCCTCAACTTTTCCCGGTCAGCGGCTGTCCATAGCAGAATATCAACGGTTAATATTCTTTCAAGTTGTCCAGCCAGCTTTTTTTTTTTTTTTGGATGACCCTTTCTCCGTGCTCCCTCCACTGTGGCTTGAAGGATGGAGTTTTAACCCTTAAAACGCGTGTGGTAGTTTAGCCTCTAAACATTAGAATTGTGTATGCACTCATTGTAAAACAGTTCAGCACTTTAAGGGTTAACTTTTATTTATTTCACTTTTTAAATTTATTGTACCTACCAAAACATGAACTAACAAGGTTACAAAAGACAGTTTGTGTGGAAACACAAACTCAAAATCGGCCCCCGAAGTGGTCCACCCAGGCAGGCTTCAATATTTTCAGAAAGAACATCCGAATGAAATTATATCAAAGACAAATGAGAGATAAGAATGGAGAAAGAAGGTTAACAGATCTTGTGTAGTGCCCCAACGGTCCCGCAAAGGATAGGTGAAAGTGAATGTAAAGTTAGATGTGAACCTGGCCTAACTAGTTCCCCTTTCAGTCCTTGTGGTCTATAGGGCAGATGATGTTCATCTGTTTTTGTGGCCTACGGTTAACGAGGGTGTCATGTAGCCAGCACAACGACCAACCGCCTTTACTTTTCCCCAACTAATTTCAGGTACCCATTATAGCTGGGTGGACTCACCCAAAGATTCCAAAGTTGACCACCGGTTCGGAAGCCAAGCGCTTTACCGCTCAGCCACCGCGCCTCCCCTGGCGTAACTGATGTCAAATAATTGATCTAATTTCTAAGACTCAATCTGTTATTCGAATCTTTTTTTTTCAAATTGATTTCGAACATTTTAATTGTCCAGCAGATATAATTGTATAATTTAAATTAATTCAGATTAATGAATAACGTATCGTTACAGCTTGTCTATGGTCTATTTGATTTGGAGTCATTCTCACACTTATATTTCGTAACTAGGGTTAGGATTTTAGTTATTCGGATCCTCAATAGAAAGAGTGGAAACTATTCCTGATTATAATAGAAAATTTTAGGAAAATGAAGTTTACAAGATTACTATTCGTTTTAAATTAGGTGTAACTTATAATGCATACTAATTAGCTTTTTCTCTTTAAAAAACTGCTTGCATAACAGATTTTAAAAATTAGATTTTTTGCTTTCAGGAAAAAAAAAAAGTAGCCGTTGCATCAGAACTTTAAATGGTCTAAAATATTGTGATGTCATATTTTCAATATCTTTTCTAGTTTACGAGATCTAAACGGGACGGACGGACAGACATTTCACACAAAACTAAAAGCGTCTTTTCCCCTTCCCCTTTCGGGGGCCGCTAAAAAACAATGAATTAATTATTGGTATTTATTTTTTGTTTCATATCAAATATGAGAAATAATTTATACATCATTGATGTAGTTTTAAAAGCTTTGATTAAAAAAAAATGTTTTTTTTTATTTTGCTTGTCATTAAACATTTTGATTGACGCCTACATTGGCTAATAAGAATGTTTGTTCCCATTGGTTTAAAAAAGGCATATTTTTAGTTGATAGAAATGAACAAAGTCAACAGGTTCAACCAACTACAGTTTGTTCTGACAAATGGTTCACAGACAATGGGTTAACCATCTTCTTTTTTGAAGTAACGTCTGTATTATATAAGATAACCATCACTTTGCTCACACAAAAAAAAAAAAGGTTCACACGTACCTAAGCCTATATCAACTATTGATACACTGCGCTTAAATTAATGATAAAACTTTTTTAACTTTCAAAATCCAAACAGATTTAAAAAAAAATACAAGTTTACAAGCCAGTAATGTTTCAACTAGAATTTTATTTCTTTCAATTCACAGAGAAACTAGTACATGTATTCAGAATTCTATTTCAGTTTTACTACATTCTGTAACCATGAAGTGCATTAAACTGTACAAAGACCAATTCACAACAATCATTGTTATTACTTTGTAGCACCTATTTGTGTAGATAAACCTTATAAGCTTATCAAGATAACAACAACAAAAAAATGAAATAAATATATTTACTTCTAAAGGCAATAAATTTAAAATATGCAAAACAAGCCATTGTAACACACAAAAAAAAAGGTGGATATTAAGATACAGAGCTTTTAGTTTTTAAGTCACAAATATTTCATCGCAAGTAGTTTAGAAAAAAACAACAAAAAACTAAATATCAACATAAAATGAATATCACATTATTTTTGTATTTATGACATACACTGATAAATAAAATAACTGGGAAGTCAAATTTGTAGGCAAATAATCAACACCAAAAAAAAGTTACAACTGAAAGAAATAAACAATTTCATAAAATGTGCACCAGTTTCTTTTTAAAAATACCAAAGTATTAGTATTGTTGAAGAACAACAAAAGATCATGTTGCTGTTTTTCTCATAATTGTAAAAGGGTTTAAAGAAGACAAGGACTTGAAAATTATTTCTTTATTTTTACCTAAGTATTTCTAAGGGCCAACAACAAGCCAATTATTATCAGTCATATGGTAGCATACAACAGAAGAGACTTTTAATGACAAAGTTGGGATGCAAAAAAAAATTGTGTGATTTTTCTAAAAAAGAAAAAAAAATAATTTGTGAACAACTGACTCCTAAATCCAAAACCAGCCTTTGTAAGTTGAAGGTGTGACATTGATCATTTAGGGTATTCACTGAAATAGTGAGCATCCATAGAGTAAGAGAACAAATGAAATGAAAACTAATTAATGTTTTGAAACAACTAAGACATTAGTAAAGGTGCTGCTTCTTCCCTTGTGTAATTAGAGCATGGAAGGGGTTGCCTGAATCAGCCAAGAAAACCAACAATTTAGCTGAGTTTTAAGTCTCTAATTAATATGCAGACTAGATTAACACATTGATACACATAGGACATAATTATCAATTATCTTTTCTTTTGAAGAAACATTTGTAATTTATAACATAAAGATAAGCAGAAAAAGAAAAAAAAATTCAATTATTTTTGTAAACATTTCCACTAAACTGACACATTCACCCCCTTCTTTTTTTTTTTTTTTTTACAACATGGAGATGAATTAAAAAAAAAAAGTAAAATAAATTAATTTAAACCATTTATCTCAAATGTTAAAATTTTTTTTTATGAATACAACCCAAAAAAAAAAAAAAATAGAAAAATAAAAAAAAAATCAGGTTTAACAACAAATCAATGTACCAGTATGTTTTTTTTTAACCACAGGATTAAAAAATATATATATGTAGGACAAACATTTTTTTGGGTGAGAACAATTAATTAATTACAACATAAAATTCTTTGTAAAAACTCAAATAGGCAACATTCACATTTTTGTTTTACCATGAACTGATGAAACTTTTTAAGCCAATAAGCTCAGTGAATGTTCAATAGCTTTAAAAAAACAAAAAAACAGAAAATCACAACTGAAAGACATACAAAAAAATTTGCTTCAAAACTAAATCCCATTTTCTACTAAAAAAAAAAAAAAAGCCAAAAAATTATATAATAACAGAACATTTAAACAATTTTTTTGTTGTTTATTGCAGCAGAAAGTAAACAAATAGGAAGCGTTCAGTGAGACAATCATTCTATGCGAATAGATACACACTCATATAAATACAGTTGAAGGCTAAGGTCGTGGATTCTTTGTAGAAGTATCCAACTCTTTGTGACCTGGTTGAACTGACTGACACCAGGCTCACCTTCTTAAGAAGGTATAAATCTGTCCTTAAGTGTTAGTCTATCTCAAGCCAATACAAAACATATCAGGTAATGTATCCTATTCTGACTAGATAAATACATGCCTTACTTAATGTAAATTGAACCATCACTTTACATCAGCATTTTTAGATTTGCCACTCCAAGCATCCAATAAATGTTGTCCATACATGTAGACGTCTAGATACAGACGTAAAGGCTTAGGAAGTGGAAGGTGCCAGACATTTTCAGCAACGGAGGTGTGGTCTGCTCTGAATAGGGCTTTCCTGATAGTCTGCCTGCACATGGCTTGCAGCCTTGTGCAATGAAACTCGCCCCTCTCCACTTTCTCTCTGATTCTCATCACGATGGCGGGTTCAAAGGTCTTCTCCATCTTCACATACTCTTCTGGCAGGACCTCCCTCCCCAAGAGAATCAGCAGAAAGAAATCAAAGTTGAGCTCCGCCTTATTCTGCAAGGGCCGCAAACCGCTGTTTGTCTTCACGTTGACGTTGAGGCCAAGGTCGTACAGGATTAAATACTTGTGGGAGTGCAGGAAGGGGCAGTGCATCAGTGTGTTCCCTGAGTAGGTGCGCATGAAAGGGTCAGCGCCTTTGCGCAGGAGGAGGTAAAAAAAGTCAAGGCGGTTCATCAAGAAACTCTGATACAACGGGGTGGAACCGGAATCGTTTCGTATATCAACCTGTATATTAGGCAAGCTGAGTACCAGTTGCACCATTTCATAAGCAGTTTTGGTATCATGGTGAGATATGAGTAGGCTGAGCACTGTGGATCCCCTATTGTCTTTGATGTTAGGGTCCAGCCCTTGATCGAGGAGGTATTCAAAGATGGAGAGGTCTGGGAAATAACACGCTAAATGTAGAAGTGTTCTGCCTTCGGTGTCAACTATCCTGTGCAGCCTCTCCCCCATCATGGGCAGCAGTTTCTTCAAAGTGTCCACACACCACTGGTCATATCTCTTAAAGTAAACGCTGTATTCCACTTCCAGCCCATACGGCCGTTTCATAAGGTCACGTATAGAAGACTCAGGGTCGGCCCCTTTCTCTATCAAATAATCCACAATTTTGGTAGAACGGCAGCGAATAGCCTTGAGGAGAATGCAAACACCAAAGGAAAGGGTAGAGTTGACATCCACACCTTGCTCTTCAATCAGTGTCGCCATCTTCCCCAACAAGTCTTCTTCTAAAGCCTGGGTTAAGCTGAAGATTATTTGAGAATTCTCTAGAGAAGAAAAAGACAGAAATAAAATGAAACAATCAAAATTAAAAAAAACAACAACTTTTTAGGACTTTGAAAAAAGTCAAAAGAGGTACAGTAGTTGTATGTTATCTAGTTTTAAATTGTACTCAAAGACATATAAGTGGATTCTAGACTTTCCTTATGAAAATGTGGGTTACTATGATATCTTTTGTTACAACAATGGCAATTAATGCTAGAAATAATCCTTTTCACCACCACTTCAGAGCACTAATATCTAATCCACTCTCACAATACTGAATATTGTTTGCCAAAATGCTTTCTTTAATTTAATGTTATGATCAAGCAAAAGAGCTCAGTGGATTTTTAGAATTTCCTAAAGCATAAAAAATGCTGTATTTAACATGATTATAGCTCTAGTTATGTGATGTCAAAAGCCACATTAAAAAAAAAATTATATATAGGGAGGTATTTAGTGAGACAAGCATTAGTTAAAGTGAAATAATAGCAAGGAGGGTGCTAAATAATAATGAAATACATGATAGTAACTATGCTTTTTCAATCATATAGGCTTGATAAATTAGTCATCTTTTTTTTTTTAGAAAGCTTATATCAATTAACTTTTCTGTCTGGTAAATAGTAAAAAGTTTGTAGTCAATCCAAGATCAAGCTGAAATTTTGCACAATATTTTCTTTAACCTGACAACACAAGAATTGAAAAAAAAAAAAATGAAGTTAACTATTGGCAATTAATTATTGTTTGATATCTTAAAAAGGGAAAGAAATTGTACTTGACTGAAGAAGTGGTATAATTTGAATTAGTCTTATTTTAAAGTAAGTTTGAAACAAATAATACATAACTATACAATCTTCAATGGTCATAAGTACCTCACTAGAGAGTGGTTAGTATGTCGGCATGAGCCATTTCAAATTCAGGTCCCTTTTTTTTTGTAAATGCTTTTAAAAAACCAATTACGATAACATTCACCCAGATATTCCTTTCTTTCTCCCCCCCCCTCCATTTTCCCACCTGCTCCAGACCAGATAAGTGATAGGATCATTGCGTATTGAGAAAACTAAAAGCATGAAATAGCACAAAACAAAAACAATTCGCACAGATGTATTGTTGTTGGTCTAGATCTATTAAAAATTTAATAACATGACTGATCCAAACTAATTGTAGCAACTAAACTTCATATAAGCTTTCTTTTTTTAAAAAGTATTTTTTAAGTTTTACTTGTTCACAAGTGGGAAGAACATCTTCCAGGCTTCTTGTTTTGAAATAATTTAAATAATTTAAATTTTGTTACTAAATAATCTATTTCCAAATAAAGTTTTTTAATGGGAAATGTTGCTGCTGTTACATCTATCACATGTCCATGTTTTCTTGATGAACACTGATTAAAGATATTGTCAATGTGTGAAGTGTTTAAGTCAACAGCTGAATATAAAAGCTAAAATTAAGAGTATCATTGTTATGCAGTGTAAGCACACAGTTTCTAGCAAAATTGTATAAAAAAGTTTGATAAGCAATGGTAAGGATGAAATAAAACAACTGAATGTTAGTTGAGCTAGGGCAGATAGAAGTTTATAGATATTTTATGGGACAATAAGAACAATAAAGGAGCTTTTCTAGACATGGCATAGGCTCATGCACTGGTCATTTTCTTCAAATCAGGCTGCTCCCTAATAATCTTAATATAATTATTTTTTTTGTAATTGAAATAATTGTAATTGTAATTGGACCGACATAGCAGATCATACGAGTGAAATAAAAGTGCGTAATATAGCATTTTTTCCCCTAATTCTATCACTAATAGTAAAGTTCCACTTTCAGACCTTGTGGTCTACAGGGTAGATGATGTACAGGTCATCTATTTCTGTGGCCTACGGTTAACAAGGGTGACATGTGGCCAGCACAACGACAAACCGCCTTTACTTTTCCCCAACTAATGTCAGGTAGCCATTAGAGCTGGGTGGGCTCGAAAATCCCGAAATAAAAAATCCCAGTCTTCACCAGGATTTGAACCCGGGACCCCTAGTTCAGAAGCCAAGCACTTTACCATTCAGCCACCACACCTCCTATCACTACTGCAATAAGCTTTAATACCTGATGGAAATTTAATTTAAAATTGTACATTTCATACTCCAATTAAAGGAAGTACTTTCATCAAATATTTGTAAATGTGATATGATGTGCAAAAGAAAATGATTTTGGTGTCTGACTTTTTAAAAATAGCTGACTTGACCTTATGATGCCAAAGGATAACACCAATGCTTATCTTCAGAATTATGCCAGGAGTTTTTATTACCTTTTTTTTTTCACACCCTTACAAATAAACATTCTGTTCAACAAATCTAATATAAGGAACTTTAACTTGAACATTTATGTTGAGCTTAAAATGATCAAACAAAATTGTTGTCTTAAATCTCGTGAGTACACCTTTCATTTAGTATCAGCTCGAAAGATAAATGTGTGTGAGTGAGGAGGGGGAAGGTAAGGTGAAATATAAAAACTGCTTAGCATTTTGTTTTGTCCTCCATTACCCACCCAGAAGAGTTCTTCCTCTAGAGATCACTATATTCTCCGCTGGCCTATCTTCTGAGAAGTAATCAAACAACTATACATACAACAGTTAGAACTGAGGTCTAACTCATACTTTAACTCAGCTCTTACTCATATTTTAACTCACAAACTCTTGTAACATTTCTTCACTCTTTTTACTCAATCTTTTTTTTTTAACCATGTTTTCAATAAACTAAAAAAAAACAAACAAAAAAACTAACAAAGTCGTAAGTTGTGAGTATATATTTTTATGCCATAAGTTCTAACTAAAACTAATATGCAGTTTATAGATGAAATACGATTAAACTTATCATGAATAGATTGTTTTAAGTAAAGTAAAGTTCCCCTTTCAGACAATGCAGTCTATAGGGCAGATGATGCAAAGGTCATATGTTTCTGTGGCCCACTGTTAATGAGGCCAGCATAACGAACAACGCCTTTACTTTCCCCCAACAAATGTCAGGTACCCATTTAGAGCTGGGCTCAGTGGCGCACTAAAAAATTAAAAATCCGAGTCTTCACCAGGATTCAAACTTGGTACCCCCAATTCGGAAGCCAAGTACTTTACCACTCAGAAGCGAATACAGTACTGGATTCTTTCTGAAATAAAAATGTGTTACCATCTTCAGACTCTTACTTCTTTCAACCCCAAGCCTACGTGTTCAAGACTACAGGTACCCATACTGCCATCCTTCAACAAAAAAGAAAATTGTTCATCAAGCATTCAACATCAGAAAACTTTTCACCTCTCGTAAACAAGCAAAATATAGTTTTCTGCTGTGACATAATTTCTTGAAAAGTTTTATTTAAAAAATCCTCCACAGTCTTACTTCTTTTAATCTATATCTGACCCTTTTTTTTTTTAAACAGAGATGTTGCAAAGGGTATCAAGGCATAAAAAGCTTTTTTTAATTTCACTTACTAGGAACATATAGGCTAGCAGCTTCCACAACAAAGAGCATTGAAAGTTATAGAAAAGAAAACAACACTGTTATACCTTCTATCGGTGATGACAGACCCACCTATAAAATCATCTGCTAATTAATTTTTTTAGTTCACTAATAGGAAAATCATTTTACACAACTTACAAAGACAAGTTCAATTTAGTAAACTTTATGGGTCCTAGGAATATATTATTGCTTTATAAGACTATCAATGATCTATGTGAACCCTGATAAAAACTTCATACCGTTGACATGAACGCTTCTTGTTATTTCTTGGACACATATTATGGGTGGAGGAAGAGGAGGTGGAGGAGGAGGCTGAGGCAGCTCCGAAGTTTCTTTACATATTTCCCGATCACACATCATGGAGTAGGCACTTGAGATACAATGGATGAAATCTGCTGAATGCAAGAAGGATTTAGGTAGTATCAAATGTACACATATTTGTACTCAAAAATTCAGATGCAGTATGTCAAAATAAAGGTTAAAGGCTAATAATGGATAATCCAGTATTAAATTTTATCTTATAAAATACAGACGTTACTTCAAAAAAGAAGTACATGCTACGCATTATGCATCTGGTTAACCAATGACCTAAATACTGCCAAGTTATTGGTTTTCCTGGTTTTCACATGAAATCATTAAGATGTTTTCAAACAATGCATAAATACGAACCCAAAAAAATTAAAATATTAACACAATTATTCTACAAAAAATTAGGTTACTGGGATAGTGACTTCTGCACCGACTTTTAGACTTATTTTATGTTTGCATGATTAGATGTGTGTTGAATGTTTGTGTTTTTTGTTTATTAATTTAATAAATTTCTAATACAGATTATATGACCTTTTGTAGTATAGTACAGGTTAGGATAGCCATTCTTGCCTAACTGAATCCTCTATAGTCTCTCTCTATAAATCTAGATCTATCTAGTAGGTCTAGATCTAAGCATTTAACTTCATTCAATGTAATAGCTCACTCCAAACATTTGCCCATTTATTCTCTATTAAAAAAACAACGAACGAACAAATATAATATAAGATCATTAACATTGATGTCCAAAACTGGCTGTCCGAAATAAATTTTGGTAAGAAAATCGTAATTTAATTCAGACACCTTATTAATTAATTTTTTTTATGGAATCAAACAACTTGGCTTATGAATCAAATAAATCAGCTCTGAAAACAGAATAAGTATTGCCGGGCTCATTTGTATAGACTTAGCCAATCAAAAAATATAGTCTTAACCCTAGGAAGAGGTAAAGTCATCTGGGTAACAAAGGAAAAAACAACAACATGACTAACAAATTTGAAATTCGTTTTTCTTACATAAAAAGACAGCTAAATGGAAGGAAATTGGGTCAGAATCATTGGAAAATGGACAAGGACATGATTATACAGCGTGCTAGTTTTAAAATATTATTAATAAATATTAAAACAATTATTTAATGACCACAAAAACAGAGAATGTCCGAATTCATGTTACGTCCGAATCAAATAAATTACTATATAGATCTATAATATAAGATAAGTAAGATAAGATTAAAAACCAGTCTAACTAAATTTTTAGCAAACAGTAATTTATATTACAGTCTTTAGTAGTACTATAATATGTCTAGTAGTAGTCGATCTAGTTACTAGTATCTAGTCTACAACTACAGTACAAGTACAGTTGTTTATGTTACACTAGTTACAGTAACATAAATTTAAACATTAGTGATTAGGTCATTAGTAACAATCATTATTAACAATGATCGTCGTTACAATGCCGAATCATGGCGAATGGCAAAGAATAGATCATAATAAAATACAGTACAGTAAATACTAGTGATAGGTCGATCTAGATTATCATTATTTATTTATTATTATTTTATCTAGATATAGATCTAAACTAGATAAAAAGCTGTAAGATTACATCCAGGATCCAATAGGGGCAATCCAGTTGATGTGTGCACTGCTAGACAACTGGATTCTTTATCTTTTTACTTTCACCTTCTGAACTTCATTTCCGACAAAACAAAAAAAGTTACCGGAAATTGGCGATGTAAGGATAGAAACTTAAAAATTGTGGAGTTTCCTTCTTACAACATAAAACTTGCTCTCTACAGTTTCTGACTAAGCATCCACGAAAGGATTAGATTCTAAATCTAGACTAGGACTAGAATATCTAGATGAGATATAAAAACTAAGAAAGGTCTAGATATCTATCCTATATCGTCGTCATATATATTTATCTAGAGTTAGAGACTAGAGTAGATGAACTAATACCAAAAAATAATAAAGTTTTAATTTTTATAAAGTAAATTTAAAGTTAAAATTAAAGTTTAAAGTTAAAGTATTGAATCATTGAATTGTTATTGATCTAGATCTAGAAAAAAATCTACTTAAAAAGTATTTAGAAATTTAGTTAGACTGTTTTAAATTTAATTTTATATATCTACTAATTTACTATTACTAGATCTATATATAAATTATATACATGAGTGTCATGACTATAAATAGTAGATCTATAATATTCTATTCTATAAAGTATAAGATTTATAAGTATAAATAAATTTATTTTATATAAGACTTTACTCACTACTCTTTAGTCTAGTCTATACTTATAGTGTTATAGTCTATAGGCAGTATACTATAGGTCATAGGAGATAGATCTATAATTATTTTTTTTTAATAGATATAATAATAAAAATAGTTTTATACTACAATAGATTAGAATGACTATTCTATAGAATCTAGTCTAATACTCTATAGACTAGAAGCCAGTGTCACTATTACTGAGTATCATCATTATCATTTTTCATACTAGATCTATCACTGACGTGTCACAGTATGTCACCATGTCAATATCATTAGTATCATGACTATGTGACATGTTTAATAACTTAAATTTTAAACTTATTTATATACTAGAGTAAAGTGCGAAATTCGATCGAATTAAGCCAGCTAGCAGCAATTTTCAGTTTTGGATTTTTATAGCGCCGTAACGGTCTGACCTGTGAAAAAACTGATGTTATCTCTGAATTCCTCGTCCTTTTATCTATAAAATAAGATCTGATTTAATGTATCACTAGGCTTAGTTAAAATTAAATATGAGGTCAAAGAGCAAAGAGGTGTAGGGTGGGTATCGCCAAGCGTACTTTTCCTCGATCTGTTTTCTCCCCTAGTTACTAAGCTCGATCGCAAATATATCTAAAACATGTTTTAATCTTTAATTTTCACTATGAAGTCATTTTCTTTTTACTCTAGTGCAAGAACACCAACTACTGCCACCTTTTTCCATGCTCCACAACTTCAAATAGTCTCTTTGAGCTAATGAGCCATCAGATTTAAAAATAGCCATAAGCCCATGACCCATTTCCTTCACTACCGGGTAGTAAAAAATAATAATTCCACACCTCTTGAGATTGACCTCATCATGAACTTAGCCTTTACAAAGAAAAGGAAATAGTATGTGTCGAAAGTGAAGAAAAAAGGTGCACAGTAGTAATTTGGTAAACCTTCAAATAAAAAAGGTTTAGCAATAAAAAGTGAACGGATCGAACCTCTATACAAATCGGGGCTGATCGAGCTTTGCACTTTACTAGATATATAGTTATTTATAAAGTCTAGCAGAGTAATCAGAGTTGTATTTCTAGAGTAGATCTAGATTATTATACTAATCTAGATTCTAGAGTGATAGACAGTTACGGTCAATCTAAACCTACTAATCTAAAACACTAGCTTCTAAATCAGAGATAATTAGTACATTAAATGTCAATAAATAAATAAATAAATCTAGATTTAGATCTATAGTGTATAGTCTACACTACCTATCTCTAGAGCAGCGGTTCTCAACCTTTTTAGCTTTTCGACCCCCAATACGATTCTCCACTAGGCGGCGACCCCAAGCATAAAATTTGTTTCCGCCTTAGGCCTAAGTAGGCCCCAAATGTGATTTTTCTAACATTATATATCATAATAAATTTTTAAAATTTATGATGTATTTAAGCTTTATTATCATTGTATAAAAAATTGTGCTTAATTTACTAAAAAAAATGACTTATGACTTTCATTTATTTACTTTTCTATTGCATGTTTATTATATTCATGTAACGAATTCCGCTCTATTCATAACTCGAACATTGTCTTTGACCGCTGGCAAATTTAACTCCTTGTCAATGGTGTGAGATTTCATAGATCTGTCTATTCAGAGAGAAACCAAATAAGAAGTGACAACAGCCGATGTTTTGATTATGAGTTTAGATTTTTTGACTCCTTGAGCATGAAAACTAAACTACTCGATGTCCTTATCGGCAAAGCTTAGACGTCTCAGTTTGCTCTGACTTCATAAAATGATGAAGCAAAAAATCATCATTAAATTTTTTTCTAACATCCTTTTGTTCAAGATCCATGTTCATGGGATGTTTTGTAATGAATATATTACCTTCAATAACATGGACTAGAAAACAATTACACATTAATAGTTTCCATTAATTGTTTCAAGACTAGCTCAAATCTTCACCATTGGAATAATGTTTGATTCCGCCATGGAGTTCAGCAAAGCGTTTAAAAAAAGGAGTAACTACCAATAAAAAAAAAATGTCTACCTTCAAGCAATGCTGTTACACTCACTAAAAGTGCCCTCTGTATCATCTGGTAATAAGTTCGTGTTTTAAACTATGTCTCCTCCCAATTTTTATTTCATTTAATTGACGCTTCACAATCGTTTAATGAGTTATCTTACATAGTCTTACTCTGAGTAATATCCCTTTACTTTTTACCTTAGATTGTAATTGTACATCCTCTATGGTACAAATGTGTTTGTTACAACATGTAGGAAATCACACACACACAAATTCAATGTAAAATTGATGAAAAAACAAAATTTACTATGGTCTTAGGCAACACCTGGCAAATGGTCATTCGACCCACCCACAGGTTGAGAACCCCTGCTCTAGAGCGATTTATTTATAAATTTGATTTTGAAATGATGAAGGCTTGAAGGAATTCTAGATAGATCTAGATTTGAGTCCCTTTCTTAGTATCTAATTCTAGTAATAAATATATATATCCATTATCATAATTAATATTATTATTATTAATTATTATCTACTCATATTCCATAGATTCATAGATCTATCCAATTAATAATTAAATCTAATTCTAATATGTCTTTATTTGTCTATTATTTAGACATCTATAATCTATATAGCTAAATATAATTATTGAATATAGAGGAGTCTAGATATATATAGAATTTAGTAGAATAGACTTAATAGATCTAAAATCTAGAGTTAATAGTCTAGATATATATATATATTCAAATAATAATGATAATGAATCATAATTCTTTAATTAAAATGATAATAAAACAAAACATCTTTGTGCTAGAATCTACTCTAGATCTATATCTAGATTGTAGATATCTATAATTGTATTTAATTTAAAATTTTATAGTCCAGGTCTATATTTATGTCTATATCTAGTTAGTTCTAGTTTAACAATTTTAACTTAAATGATCTTTTATTTACTCTTAAAGTATTCTACATGATGACAATTTTTTGTGTCTGTTTAATTTATTTTAGGTCTGTAGTACTGATGTCAAGTACTTAAGCTTAATGAATGGGGTAGAATAGGAGGTATAATAAAACCCCTTGCAGTTAGCTTTCAGTTTATTCCTGTATGAATCAAGGCATTTGAGTTGTTACTCTTAAGGTGCTGTCACACATATTGATATACTCGGGTGCAGTGTGGTGCCAACCTAGTCAGACCCAGTGGTGGTGTGGGATATTAACTTTAAAAAAATGTCTGATGGGTACCGGGAATATGTGTGTGTGCTCATCCGCAACGAAGACAATAGGTTTCTTCTCACGGATTATAAAGACAGAGGCCTTTGGATGCCGTTTGAGGAAAGAATCGATCCCCTTCCATGCAGAAGCGTAGCCATGAAATTGATTGAACGGGTAAGAAATTTTTTCTTTTTTTTTTAACCCTGGTGGAATTTTATTTATCAAGTAGAGAAAAAAAAAATAATTTGTAGATTTCATGCATACTGGTTAGTTTGGCAAAAGTTACTTTTAAGTTTAGTATTTATTTGAAATAGTGATTGTTACATTTTCTTTACATGTTTGTATAAGTGAAGCTGAGTTTTCTTGTTTCTTTCACAATATTGTATGAAGGTGTCATGTGGCTAACATAATGGCCAACTGCTTAAATTTTTATAAAAACTAATGTAGCTGTAATCAGGATTAGGGGTGCACCGGATAGTGGCTCCGGCTTCTGCCGAATATCCGGCGTTTTTTACTATCCGGTGCTATTCGGCTCCGGTCGGATATCACTACCGGATAGTAAACCGGATAGTAAAAAATACACATATTTAATATGCATAAAGTGGACCTCGTTCCATTAATGTCTGTTGTAGAATGTATTAATGTTTATATTAAAACAAAATAATGTGCTTAAAAATAGGGCCATTATGAATAATGCACCAAACATCGTTTATTATAAAGACAAGGCGTGTTAATAACTTATTATAAATGAAATGAAACTTTACATCATAAATGCGCTTTAAATACAGAGCAGCAATGGCTGACACTTTTTTTCAATTTGTCTCGACCTTTGAGTAGGTTAGTTAACATGTTAAAATGCTACATTCCTTGACTACGTCATGCTGACCAGACGTCTGTCTAGCTGTGCGGGTATATCTCCAGAGGTAGAGATGAACAACTCCCACCCCTTTTATTTGTTTAGTCCATCACATTAAGTTTTTTTTTAATAGGTAGGTGACCACAAGTTCAATACGATGGACGTAAGTTTACTGTCAGCGTATTGACACTCTCTAGAGGTTACACCTTTCGAGGGAACTGAGTTTGTTTATTTAGTAGTTAATCTTTATTAGGGGGGCTGGACTACAAGAGCCACACCTCTAAGGTAACCAGGTATATTTCCAGATGAACAACACCCTCCCCCTTTTATTTGTTTAGTCCATCCCATTGAGTTCATTGATTGACAGGTGACCCCAAGTAAGATACGATGGATGTAAGCACTCTCTAGAGGTCACACGAGGGAACTATGTTTGTTTACTTAATAGCTAATCTTAATTGGGGGGGGGGGGAGTGGACTGGACTTCAAGCCTAACATCTACAGGGGTATCCGGACAAAGAGTATGCTTATTTGGAGAAAAATCTTAATCACGTGGTTGGGCTAGAAGCCACACCTTTTCAAGTGTGCCGAGTTACTTGAACATAAATCTCAATTAGTAAGCTGGACTAAAGATCACACGCACCTAAACGAGAGACCTTTAGCTACACAGAACACAAACCGCGCGATTATATAGCCCAGTGAGCCAGTAACTAATTATTTTGTAGAAGACACGACCAGAGCTATATCTTGAAATGGAGAGCTAAACACCCCCTACTCTTTATTTCTTTGGTCCTTGACACCCAATGTATTGATAGACATTGATCATTTTTTTAAGCCAGAATGAAAAAAACACAACGTGCTAACAAAGATATTACACTGTCAATAAATATTTTTCTAACGTGTTAACTTGAATATTACTCCTGCAGTTAAGTGTCTTGATTTGATAACAATATTCTTAATAATTTGTGACAGTCAATTAACTCCCTGTTATTACTAAATTTTTTTACTTAAGATGCGTGCTTAGCCACTGTGTATCAGGCTAGGACGACTTTTACACACCTGACATCCATAGGCTTACTATCGTTCCCTTTTGTAACAGTTACTGAAACCACGAATAAAATAATTAAATAAGTAATAATTAAGGAAGCTTTTTCTAACATACGTTCTTTGCATTTAATGTTTCTTACGTACGTTCTTTGCACAATAAAATAAAACAAAGATGTGCATGTTTGCGTGTGTGTATTTTTTTTGCCTTGTATTAAAACCTTTAGAAAGAAAGCTAATTTCATTGTTTAATTCTTTTGACTTAATAAATAACGGAAAATCTTACAGTAAATTTTAAAATCGCATAAAATAAATTGAATAATAGTACCGCAGTTAGATCTAGCAAACAAAGAAACAATATGCTGGAGCGTAAAAAAAAACAACCCTTGACCTCTAACTAGTGGACGGGTATAATTTATCTATAGGCTTGACTGACCATGCCAATGTGTTATCTTTTTTGACTGACACCCAACTCTATTGCGTGCGTATGCTCAAGGAAAAAACAATGCGTGATGGTTAACACAAACAACTATACACACTACACTAGGACTACATGTGTAACCTCACTAGGTATATCTGACCAGGTTGTTGGTCTGAAATTCATGAACACATACATCCGACCACTATACAAGGCAGATTGCAATTTACTTATGAGAGATTTACATTAGTAACTAGTTAAATATATACTAACATTATTTACATTGACCTTCCTACACACATCCTTTACAGTTGGTGGCATCGTACATACACACAGACACACTCATGCTATACAGATTTTTAGAAATACTGTTAAGCTTGAATAAATCAATCAGTAACAGAGTTTAAAACAATAAGGTATATCAAAGGAAAAAAAAATAAAACCAACCAATATAGGTATGTTATTTAACAGTTTCGTAAAATGTTCAGCAACACAAGCTATTAACAAGACACTTAGGTATCCGGCTCCGGCCCCGGCCGAATATCAAATTTTACTAGCCGGTCATATCCGGCTCCGGCCGGATATCAAAAAGTACTATCCGGTGCACCCCTAATCAGGATGATTATATTTGTAAATTTAGACATTGTATGAAGGTGTCATGTGGCTAACATAATGGCCAACTGCTTAAATTTTTATAAAAACTAATGTAGCTGTAATCAGGATGATTATATTTGTAAATTTAGACATCTCTCATAAATGATTAAATAACTCCTCTTACAGTAGACACTTTTTATAAAGCTCTCTCTTTTGTCTGTTAAAAAGTTTGTACACGTTATTTCACCCAATCTCAGATCAAGTGGAAATTTTGCACATTTATTTCTTGTACTTGGCAAAACAAGAACCAATTTAAAAAAGTCACCAATTAGTTAATTAAACCAAGGAAAGAAATTGTACTTGACAGATGTAGTGGTATATAAGCTTTGTTTTGTGTTTTTAAAGTATTTTTTAAAATGTTTTTCTTGTTTATTTGTGTGTGTCTATAGTTTACTGGAGGAAAAGGAAGCTTAAAAGGACTTTTAAGAAATCAATTTATTAGATTCTCAAACACTCCTCCTCATCTTTTCATTATATTTCTAGCCACTAGTGCAGATTCCATCAAGGTAAGTAAATAATTAAGGTGTGTTTCTTAATGACTTATAAATACTAGTTACTGATGTGCGGAACTCTGTGATCTTGTATATCAGTTGAGAAGATTCAATGGGATTAATTCCTCTTCTTTGTTTTAGTAATGTTTCTTGTCTGCTAAATCAATGACACCTTTAAGAAACACTTATTTTCAAACTTTAAGCGTCTCTTTAAACAAAGAATGAAACATTAAAAAAAATATATATATTTTAGAATTCTTTTTAACTAGAAAAAAAAAAAAGAATTTTGATTTTTTAAATTCCTAAACGGAAATTATTATTAAATTTTCTTTATGTGGATAGTGCAGATAGACTTGTGATAATAATCTACTAATAGTCATAATTTTTTACCTTTTTTACAAAGCCTATATCAACTCGCTCTGTCTGTCTGATACAAAGTGTGTACATGTTATTTCTTCCACACCCATTCTCTGATCAAGTTGAAACTTGGCTAAATTGGTTGGGTTTAGTCCCCTTAAATAATTGGTATAGCTATTTCTCCCTCAGGCATTCTTCAAGCCAGTTGATACTTTAAACAATTATTTTTTGTACCTAACAAAACATGAATCTATGAACAAAAATACTCAATTAGTCCATTAATTATTGGTAATTTATTATTTTGTTTCATATCGATTATGGGAAATAACCTGTACATTATTGATATAGTTTTAAAGGCAGAGTTCTTCCCATTTAGATAACCTTTGTTTTTTTTTTCAAAAGGATTTTTCTATATTATATTTTGCTTGTTTTTTTTTTAACAATTCAGCCAATCTTGTATTATTATCATATTTTTACATCAAGGTATGATTCCTAGGTTGTTTTTTGCTTGCTCAGTTCAGCCTTTTTTTTCATTTCTTGTTTTTAAATATATTTTTAGGACTTTGAAGATGGATATTGGTTAGATGAGGATGCAATGAAGGCAGCGATGGACCCAGAAGCCAGTCTTCATCTCCTTGGTGCTGATATTATCAAACTAGTTAGCCATGTTTCGGAACACAGAAGTGAGTAGACATGACACTCATGGTACTGTTTTCTAGTCATTGCTTCTTAATGGTTAATAACATATTTTGTAGCAATAGAAGGAGGGCAGAGAACATGATCTGGGGGGTGGGGCGTGGGCTGTTTTATTGATTATTTAGATTTTTTTTCATCTCATATTTTAATTTATGTAGATTAAAAAAAATATTATATGCTAGATGCTTATCTCTGTCTTGTTCAAGCTAATCAATGAATTTGTTTGATGATGTAATTTACTTCCTGGCCGTAGTTATTTATTAATCTAGGAATGACCATAAACAAATTTTTTTAATAAGTTTAAGGCATAGAAAATCTTTCAATTAATAAATATCTCTGTTGGATTTTGTATGCCTTTATATTGGTATTATTTAAAATGTCCAACATTTATTTAAACAAAAATTTTTGTAAAGAGAATAATAAAATAATTTGTTTTTAAATTTATACATATAATTTGAAGATCTATAATTATTAGCCCTAAAACTTCTTTTGGTAATCCCACAATACATACTCTAAAACTAACTACCCCTAAAGATAATTCAGTCCTTAGCACAGAAAACAAAAAAGGTAGTTAAGCTAAGCACCCAGCTTCGAAGAATTCCCCCCCCCCCCCCAAATCCCAAGTTGTTTTCAATATTATGTGTTGTATATGTCAGTCGAGTTTTTATTGCTTTAAGTTATGCAACATCATTTTTGCTTGTTTCACAATTTTGAAGCGTCCAGTTGTTCTGTGCCTCCTACAACCATGGGAGAAATGAGCGCAGAACTCTTTGACATAACCCAGGACATCAACACTGGCTCGGCTAATGAGGCCCTTGTCAAGTCTGCTAAACTAGGGGTCAAAGGTCAGTTTCCAAAAGACTATTTCTCTTTATATTACACATTGTTTCTAAATTTGTTATAAAAACTATTATAGCTAGGTTTGATCTTGGAGGCAAAATTTTTTTTTTTCTAAATAAAAAAAAACAACAATAACACTATTTTGTGCATGAAATTAGGGGCATTGCCAACTGTAAGCTTTCAGAAGTCAATGTGGTTGTATAATATGAGAAAGATGCTAAACTAGAATACATCAATCAATTTTAAAGAATACAATAATGAAAAAAAAAATGCACATAACAGACAAGTTGTCAATATTTGTTGCATGATCTTCTAGAGCACAAAAATCAAGTGTTATACATTTATTTTGCTTCTTTGAATTGTATTCAGAACAAGAGTTGCTGTTTCGAGAGTTTACTGAAGTCTGTCACCCTAGTATGTATATGAACTATACCACATTCTCATCGTACATGACCAACTTGAAAGGAGCTAGGTCATCAGACAACCTTTTATCACTGTTCAGGTAATCTTAACTATTGAAGTTTTATTAAATAGTGATATTAGTGCAAATGGCTGTTGACAAAACCTTGAACTTATCATATCTGCAAGTAAATAATAAATCTGTTAAACTCACATGATGTAAATATGGTAATCAGTGCTGTAAATTTGAGATCATTTATTATCTGTTTCTCCTGAATGTTGTTAGTGGTCATTGACTTGTAGCACTAAACTGCTAGTGGAATATATCTTAACTAATAAAACTTCAAATAACTTGAATAACTTCCTTTTTTTTGAATAAACTAAATAGAACTTTATTTATAATATAGACAAAATCAACTTGTGATCAAATGAAATAAATGTAGTAAACTTTAGTGATAATATCTTTTAACAAAATGTAACTGACTACAATAACACAACCTATCAGTCTCACGTTCTGGAGTCGTCTCCCAACTAACACGAAAGGGCGACAACTCCACCTATATTGCATCATTCACAACCAATCGCTAACCTCTTCCCACTGTCACCTTATAAATACACACACACTCCATAACACTGACATGAGTTAGGTTGCATACTGTTATATAGCAAACTGACTGACGTATAATTTATTTCTGTTATTTTATAAAAATAATTTAAAAAAATAATATTGTCTTCTCTCTCTCACACCCATTGGCACTAAAACACAAACTATCAACAAGCTGGAAATCTGCTTTTATTAGTGTTCCTCCGTCTCTTTCTCCTGATGTGGTGCCTAGCAGTCGTAGCCTATGCCATGTATATCTTCTTCTTTTGAATAGATGAGCTTTTCATTTCCATTCTTGACTACTTCTGTTTAATTCTTCATTTGAAATTTTGTTTAGCCACTAGATTAGCAACATGAGAGACAAGCACTTGTTCTGATAAGCTTGGTGTTGTTTGGCTTTGACACAGTAAACATACTACTTTACAAAAAACATAAGCACAATACAATATTAAAGGATATATATTTTAGAGGCCAGGCTTTATATTTTCATTTGTTCTTTGTCATTTGAAAGGAGATGTTTCCCATCTCTTTAAAATTGTCACTAACATTTTTGACCCAAATAGTTTTCTATACTTTGTCATGTTGCTATGTTCTTGGGGGAGCAGTTCATTCAACTTAGATACAAGTTTTCGGGTTATTCTGGTGTTAATCTTTAGGGCTGTCATGTCAACATTCTCTAAGTTTTTGGGTTATTATGGTGTCAATCTTTAGGGCTATTGTCAGGTTGCATTTTAAGCCTTAGCTTCTTTGCCCTGGCCCCTGACATTCAACATGCACTTCATGCGTAAAATAAATAATTAACTAGATGTTAACAATACATTGTTTAATGAGATGAAAGTAATTTACAATGGACAAACTGATCAAGTACTATATCACTGAATTTTACAAATATTTTACTATATCTGTTATGTTAATCAAATATTCATTCTGCACCTTGCTGTCCCACAATACAACACATTAGCATACACAACACTGGCCCACTGCTGACTCTAGTCTCTAGTGTAGACGTTATAATCCCATATCTAACTCCCTGTAGAGATGTAAAAAAGACAAATTGAGAAGTCTAGTCTAATACACTATGGCAGGGAAACAACTGCGAGATGCAATAATGGCTTTGATACTCACCCTAAACAGGGGTACACAGACGAACCTCAAAGAAACGTTACATCAGCATAACAAAAACCCTTCATGGGCTTAAAAGCAAGGCATCAGGGCTATCTTGTCAACATTCTTTTTTTTTTCCCTTCTGTTGTATGTCTCTCTGTCTGCTTGCCAGCAATCTCAGACTATTTTGCATAATAAAATTCTTTTAGGATAAAAGTAAATTCCATTGTATGCCTTTTCCTCATCAAAAATTCTTTGGAAAAACCAGTTCAATTGAAACAATAAAATGCATCCCTTTAAATGTTTGTAAAAATGTTTGACATGTTTTGGATGTTCCTTCAGATTCTGAAGATAATTACATTCCTAGTCCAAACCTCCTGCAGGATGATGGTGGATGGCAGCAGGCAGGTTTCAAACCGGGGACCTTCATGACCACTGAGCGTCAGTCCAGTACACATACCACTCAGCCAGATAGCTGTAAACTTGTGAAACTTTTGTTATTTGCTGCTGTATTCATCCTACATTTAAAGTTGTTCTTCAGTTTTGTCATTTGACCAGTGTGATACCATTTCCTGTTGCTTTAAGATATTTTTCATTCACTTCTTCCTGTCTCCATAAAAATCATGTTTTGATAGATAGATTTGGTTTCTTAAGCTAACCTCGCTCTTTTTTTTTTTTTTTCTGACTTCTTCTGAACAAGTCGTGAGTCTAAGAGAGGACGCTGAGTTGGCAAATAGTTTTTTTAGTTGCTTACTTAAATTTTATTTTCCTTTTTTTATTGCATATGTGTTAATTTTAAAAACAGAATTATTATTGAATAATTGCTGCTGTTATAACTACTGATGTAATACACAGAAACTGGAATTTATTTAGCTTATTTCATTTCAAGTATCTTATGGCTTTTTGTTTATTATATGTTGCTATTAATGAAGTTTATATGAATCTCTATAGTGTTATAGACAGGCTGCTGGAATCTCCTTACTTGACATTGGTGTTTTTTTTAGCCTTGAAATAAGTAAAAAGCATTAGCAATGGGCTACAGTATTGGCAATCCAAAAACATCATGAACACATAACATTCAAGTAAACTGAAATCATTTTGTCCTACCCATAGTTGTTTGAATGTAAAATTTGTACTATTCTTGTCATGGGTTTCCAAGATGCCAGTAAGAAACAGTGAAGGAGTCGGTACTTGTTTGAAATGTGTACATCTAAATAAAAAATCATATTAATACATATATTTCTTTGTCGACAGGGCTTTTGATGCCAGGAAACGTAACTCTCTGTCTTTCAAAGATGTGCTTCATGGCCTTGCTGCCCTAGAGCCCTGTACACAGCATGGTGGTCTTCCTGCGGAGATGAGATGCCGCTATATGTTCAGATACTATGACAAGAATGGGGATGGGTTTTTACAGTTTGATGAGTTTAAGTATGATTCTATTTTGTTCACTAAATTTAGATTAATTAACTATAATTAATATAATTAATCATTTTAATTAAATATAAATAATTGGTTAATTAATTTAGATATTCTAGTTAATTAAATTGTTTTTCTACAGACATTTCTTGCTAACTATTAATGAATATATTTATAAAGCATAAAGTAGTTATTTGGTTTAGCAGTTTTAATGGGATTCTTCAGTGCCTTCTACTTCTAGAATCTGGACATTGATTTGCTAATATATTTGCATTGAAGATACCATAATAATTTGTTGTAAAGAAGCTTGCACTAAGGAAGTGTTATTCTATTGTTTAATAAAAACAAATTTATTTTATTATTTGAAGCGATAGAAAAGAAGATTATATTTAGCTAGGACATTTTTATGTTGAAATTGTTGGGTTTAAAACTCACTCTTTTTATTTTGTCTAGAAATTTAGTTAAAGATATAAGAGACCATAAAGGACTTCCCAATGATGAAGCTTCCTTGATGGAGGAGGCTATTTCAAGTGCCAGGTGAGTGTCTGTTCTGATAATAATCATTCATCATCATCACTCCTTTGAGTTCCTCAGTGAACATAGGGCCTCGACAAAAACACACCACTCTCCACTGTCTCTTGCTAGTTTTTTGATGGTTTCCCAGCTCTTCCCGGTCCTCTCGGCTTCTTCAAGTACACTGTGTCACCATGTTCTTTTTGGTCTTCCTCTGCATCTTGTTCCCTGGGAGTTCCACTCTAAGGCCTGTCTAGCTCTGTTGCTGGTATCTTTTCTAAGATTGTGACCAATCCATCTCCACTTCCTCTCTAAGATCTGCACTTCTATATTTTTCTGTCCACTCATCTCCCATCTGATAATAATAATCATAATTAAATTTATAGAGCGCTGTTTACAAACAAACTGAAGGCTCAAGGCGCTGCGATTACATTACAAACATAAAAACTAGAGCTAAAATGAAAAACTAATCTAAAAAAGTTTTGAACAGATAGGTCTTAATTTTCTTCTTGAATGTTGAATGCATGTTGTCTGTCTGAGATCAATGGGGAGTGAGTTCCATATCTTTGGTCTGTGCACTGAAAAAGCCAGCAAACCGTAGCTTTTGAGGGAGAAACATGGCACCACTAATGTTGATTACAATGAGCACAGGGCTTTCTGAGGGACATATGTAGTGATCAGTTCATTAAGATACTAGGGCATTTCTTTAATATAGATGCACTGATGACAAAGTGAGGCCATAATGGGGATGATAAACCAGGTTTTTTTATCAAGATTTTAATTTTTCATATATAATGGTTGTCTGGGGTCACCTATTAAGTATGATAAACTGTTTCTGCATCTCATGTGAAATAGTACAATTGTTTTTTTTACAGTGTTTAAATAAATGTGTGTATATATAGAAGCACAACTTATTATTTAGAAGCTGTGCTGGGTAAGGCATCCTATCCTGTAGATCATCCTAGAGATGCCTCTATATCTCTGATAATGTCTACAAATAAAAACTTGTAAGAAATAATTTTGAAGCAGACATCTAATTAAAAAATCATAACATAATCCTTTATTTATTCTGATTTTTCTTTCAAATTACTTCTAAAAATAAAAATTTGTGTACAATAATAATAATAATAATTTTATTTATAAAGCGCTGTTAACAAACAAAGTGTAGGCTCAAGGCGCTGTAACAACATTACAAACAAAAACACGAGAGCTAAAATGACAGTTAATCTAAAAAAGTTTTAAACAGATAGGTCTTAATGTTCTTCTTAAAAGTGGTGTAGCATGTTGACAGAAAAGCATAGTTTTAGAGTAGATTTACTCGTTTTTGGATTATTGAAACGGCTTGTAAAAAATGCATTTATTAATTTTTTTTTAACTCTTAGAATATATTTGTTTGAAGAAGTATGGTTTTTATTTTTACTTTGCTTTTGAAAACTATTTACTTAGGCGCGGGTGAATTTAAAAAAAAAATACATTTTTACCTCGTTTTGTTTCAGAGTGTTTGGGGAAGAGACTAAAAATAAACTTCCGAGTGCAGATTTTCTTACTGCTGTCGGCTCACTCAAATTTAGAGGGACTTCAATTTTATTTCGTTTGCATCAGTCATGTATGACAAACATAAGAATGTAAGTGTTTGTTGTTTCCTTATACATGTTTGTTGTTTCCTTATACATGTTTGTTGTCTCCTTATACATGTTTGTTGTTTCCTTATACATGTTTGTTGTTTCCTTATACATGTTTGTTGTTTCCTTATACATGTTTGTTGTTTCCTTATACATGTTTGTTGTTTCCTTATACATGTTTGTTGTTTCCTTATACATGTTTGTTGTTTCCTTATACATGTTTGTTGTTTCCTTATACATGCTTGTTGTTTCCTTATACATGTTGGTTGTTTCCTTATACATGTTTGTTGTTTCCTTATACATGTTATTTGTGTTTTTTTTTTAACCAACTGTTAGTAAGCCAAACAGCTAAAAGGAAAACCTGGCTAGCACAACTTTTTTTTGTATGACAGTCATGTCATAGAACTTAAGAATCACAAATAATAATAATAATTATAGCTATTATGTAGCGCTACTTTCACGCTTATAGCTTGCTCAGAGTGCTATGGTCTAATCTCATTAGTGGACCAGTTGGAGGGAGGGGGGGGTATCTGGGAGAAGGTTTTCTGTGCTGCATTTAGGCGCTCAGCAAACACAACTCTGCTCGAGTTGAGTGTTGAACCTCGAGCCCCCTTCATAGGTAGCCAAGCCAAGTTCAAGCATACTTAGCCTTTCGACCACGCTTCCCACTGAAATAGTTGGGCAGATTATTTAAACAAAGTTTGTATTTCATTTGTTACATTGTTATAGATTTTAATTAATTCATGCAAACTTAGAAACACTCAACTGAAAAACTCAAGATCAGAGAACTAAAAAAAATAGAGTAGCACACAAAAAAATAACTTTTAAGTTAAAAAACATAACCTAATAAAATATTCTTAAAGACACAAAAACATTGCTTATTCTTTATGCTAAAAGAAATTCTTACAAATTCATACTCTCTCACTCTCTCTTCCGATGTGCCATTAGAGCATAGAATGGGTTGTTTGAATCAGCCAGGAAAACCATTGACATGTTATAGTCTCTAATTAGCATGAACCACTTACGATGGATAGGTGTAGGACATAATAATCTTTTTTTTTTTTCTTAAGAAATGGATGTAATTTAAAACAGAAGTAGCCATATATTTAATATCTGACATTTCAATTATTGAGAAAGTTCATATTTTGAATTATGTTGAGGCCATTTTCATTATCTACCTGACTGCATCTCAACATTAATATGTGTTGGATCTTACAGAGCAAGGGAGAGCAGTCCATATAGTGATAGTGACAGTGACAGCAGAGAGGAACCACCAACCAAAAGGTCAAGGCCAAAACTTATAGACTACAAAAAGCCCAAGGAGAAGGCCGTTGAAAAAGATGGTGACTACTCTTTTCATTAGAATCATTCTCTTACCTCTCTGGGGTAATGTCTGGTTTGTAACACAACTAAGAGCTCGTAACTAGAGAGTGATTGACTTAACACCCGACTAGGGACTGACTGTCTACCGTCAGTGTGAGGTTAGGTTCACTGTAAAACCTATATGAGTGCTGTGAAATTATTTCGCTAAATAGGATGTTGGGGTTTACAACGTGTGGAACTAACTTTGAGCTGGTGACAACTACAAAAATTTTTCTGTATTTGACAAAATGATAAATGTTAGATTTCCTGGGCTAATAAATATTTTATATAAATTAGAATGGATTATTTTCACTTAAGTTGGTGGTGAGATTTAATGTCACTTGTTTTTTTTAAATAAAATATTTAATTTTTTAATGTCCCTTTTTTTTTTTCTTCTTTTTAGAAACTGTTTTTAAACAGCCAGAAGGGAGAGCTCCATCAGCTGCCAACTCTAAGATTGCTAAATATGAGTTAGCCACACACACTGTCAGAGTGAAGAGAACTGGTACACTTGCAGAAGTGATGGCATTGTGGGATTTACAAGGTAAAAACATGGACTTTCAGAAAACAAATAAGAATCATGATTTTTCCATGTAACTGTGCTCCGGAAGGGAACAAAAACACAAAGTTTCAATCATGTTAAAAAAAATAGTTTTTTTTTTCATTACCAGGAACCAGAGTTTGCTTGTCATTGTTTTAATTTCTTGCTAATTGCACATGATGGTTGGTTGTTGTTCATATTAAATTCTTGTTACCCATTCTGGTTGTTTATTGTTCCAATGACACACTAACTTTGATATTTTGTTGATTTAAAAAAACTCAAATTCACCTGCCCTGTGAATGGCATCATCTTAACAGGGCCTGGTGGCCTAGTTGTGAATTATTTAGCTTATAAGCAGCAAGTTATGAGTTTGAATCTTGCTGAAAACTGAAATGCAAAAAATGCAGAATTTGAGAACCTCTGTTGAGTCCACCCAGCTTGAATAGCTCCCTAGCATATTCTTAGATAAAGTAAAGGATGTTGATTTTTGTGATGGACACGTAAAACCTCAATAACCGATGGGTGAATTTCACATCCTATACCTCAAAGAGTCTAGCTTATGAGCTACATCTTGCAAATGGACTATTCAGCTTTAAACTACTAGCCCACCAGTGTTCTTCTTCTTCTTCTACTTCTTCTTCTTCTTCTAGCCAGCTTTATTGCTGTGAGCTCTTTTGCAGACTGTGCCAAGGAAAAAAAGTGTGCTGTTTCCACCAGTGTTATCAGTGATAGGAATTTTCCAAAAATTCCTATAATTTCCTTAGTTCTTTTTTTTTTTCTGATAATGACTTTCCAAACACAAAGCTTTAGAGTTGTTTGAGAGATGGTGCCATAACACTGGTTCAAACATATCATGTTCAGACTTCTTGGACCAGATGTAGACTCCAAGTGCAAAATATAAAAAAAACTGTTACAGTTCCCCCATCTATTTGTACCAATTTTGCTCTGCATGTTTTGTGCAGTAAATCACTAGTAGTATAACATTTACATTGTTTTAAAAGATTTAAAAAAAAATACTAAATTAATTAAATATATTTTCACAAATACAGTTGTAGGGAGGTGTGCATGTTTTTCAACTATTTGGAGTACATTTTATATCAAGATCAAATTGCAGTGTTTGGACGGCTGATTTATAATGTGCATGCCATGTAGTTTTTTAAAAAGCCATGTAAAAAATGAGTAAAATGTATTTTAAGCTTTGTCTTCAAAAGTTTGGTTTGAACTTCCAGGGACACCTGCTGTCAGCGGCAGTGCCAACAATCATTTAGAAGGTGATGTCTCAAGATTTCAGAGGCTTTCCTCTATCGATGCATTCAACCAGGTCAGTAGTTACTTTATTACCACTACAAATGTAGTTACCCTATAACCACTGCACATGTAATTACCCTATAACCACAACACATGTAGTTACCCTATAACCACTACACATGTAGTTACCCTATAACCATTACACATGTAGTTACTCTATAACTACTATATATGTATTTAGTTGGCCAACTGTTTCAATATACACATGGATGCAACATCGCCGGCTATAGCAAGAATTTGAGAATTTATATATATATATATATATATATATATTGCAAAAATAGTGGTAAATGTTTTCTTTATTTTGTGAATATATACGTGGCATCATGCTTGCAGGTTTTTGGGGTTGCTGACCCCCCTTTTGCAGGCAAAACGGGGCACTGTTGCTTGCATCCATGAATATACAGCACATATAAGATTAAAGACTGGTCACAAAGAATGCTAGGTTGTTGTTTTTTTATCATGTAACTTTAAATTGCATTCCTTACAGAGATCCCATCCTAATGAAATGCTGACAGGACTTAGATATTTTGAAAGACCTGCTAAGGGAGATAATGGAACAATAGCTAAGGTCAGCCACATGTTTTTATACTACACATAGATATACAGTACTGTAGCTGCTTATTAGCCAGAACTAAAAAAGGATGTTTTGTAAATAAATGTTTTCATTTTTTGTTTTGTATTGTATTTGTTAGGACAGGGTTAAATATTTCAGTTTGTATTTGTCAAATGGTCATAACATATACCATCTGTACTTTCATTTTTTGTTATTAATAATTTAGCCCTTGATATATAAAGGGAGAGTAGTCTCTAAAGGACTACAGGCACAACCTGGCCTAAATTGTGCCGATGTGCCAAAAACTCAAAACTCAAACTCAATTAATTTTTGATCTATGATATTTTTTATATACAATTTTAATATATGTCTAAATAACAGTTCAAGACTATGAATTTTTCTGGGTATTTAAGAATGTCTACTGTGATGTTGCTTGTTCAGGCTGTCTTGAAGTCAACCATGGATAACTGTTGGATTTCAACCAATTACTCTGCAGGCGTTTGGGTGTAATTGTTCGGGTGTTGTATTCCGTGTAGTTGAACAACAATCCAGATAGAGCGAGACAAACATCTATTTTAACTAGTGAAGAGATGTAGTCGACTCTGATGAACAATTGTACATGGATTTATTCTGATAAAAGGCCACAGTAGAAGTCTCTGTCACTAAACACGTCGTTACCCTGGAGTGTTCTATCGCTAACTGATTTTCCGGTCTCTAACCCAACATATCCCAAACGTCACTAGTCCCGTTCAATATGCGTCTTCTATGGTGCGTCGCTAAATAACTAACCTATATAAATAAGGTGTCTAACAGATTCCTCCCCCCCTTGAAAAAAAAAATATGTCAATATTTTTCCACTACTGTCAAGTCTTACAAGGGCATTTTCAATTTAAGGGGAAGACAACAAACATAAAATCTTGACATCATCTTGACTTGACAGTTCCTCATATTCATGTCAATGTTCATAACATTCCTGAATCATCTTCATTAGTACACAGTTCATCATAAAAGAAAATGTGGCATCTTATGGGCACGTCATACATTACAAATGTTCTTCACTGGCAGTAATCTGATAAAATACAATATTTCAAAAAAACAATTATAGACTTTATTTACACATTCAATAAATTTTTTCTTACCACCCTTTTATACGCTTTTGTCCATTTTTCTTTTATACTCACCCTTTTCCATAGAACTAACTTTCGTCAATGATATATGAAGTGATTCACACAAAAAAAAATATCCATACTTACTTTTAAATGCTTAACATCAACTTTACTTATCTCCCTTTTCCATAACATATAAATGGTGTCAATATATTAATATATATTACATACTCAATATAATCATAGTTTATTTACAAAATTATTTCACTTCAATGTCATTCTAGACAATAGATCAGCTACAATATTCACAGATCCACTAATAGCTTTCACTTCAAATTTATATTCCTGTAGTGCTAAGAACCATCTATAAACACGACTGTTTTTCATGCTCTTTTGCTGTATATACTGAATAGGTTTATGATCAGTTAATAATATGAATTTCCTTCCTATTAAATAGCTCTCTAGCTTAGTAATTACCCATATTACAGCTAAGGCTTCTCTTTCAATGACACTATATTTTTTCTCTGCCTCTGACAATTTTCTGCTTACATATAATATAGGATGTAAGTTATCATAGTTCTGCATTAGACAACCACCAATAGCATTACCAGATGCATCAGTTGTGACATAAAATATTTTGTCTTTATCAGGTAGTCTTAATATTAATTCATGACTAAAAGCATCTTTAATTCTGTCAATAGCTTTCACACATTCCTCATTACAGACTACTTTTTGAGGTTTTCCTTTTTTAAGTAAGTCATTTAATGGATTCACTATTTCTGCTAAGTTCTTTATAAACTTTCTGTAATAATTTACTATTCCCAATATACTTTTAATTTGTCTTTTTGTTGTAGGTATTTCAATATTAAGTACTTTCTTTATGTTATCTTCAATAGGGCTAATCATGTTGTTATTTACTTTATGTCCTAAGAAAATTATTTCCTCCAATCCTATTTCTACTTTTTCTGCTTGAATTGTAAGTCCACTTTCTTTTATTATTTTGAACACTTCTTTTACATCTACCAAATGTTCCTCCCAACTATTATTAAAAATACATATGTCATCCAAATAGCAAATAACATTTTCTTTGTTTCCAATTATCATGTTCATCATTCTATTAAATGTGGCAGGTGCATTTACTAATCCAAAACTCATATAATTCCATTGAAAAATACCATATGGTGTTACAAATGCTGTGTAAGGTTTTGCATTTTCTGTTAAAGGTATTTGCCAATAACCTTTAGTTAAATCCAATTTAGTAAAAAATTTTGCTCCATTTAATTTATGTAAAATATCCTCTATATTTGGCATTGGATATGGGTCAAATTCTGTGATGTTGTTAAGTTTCCTATAGTCAATACATAACCGTATATCTCCATTCTTCTTTTTGGCTATCACAATTGGTGAAGCATAAGGAGATGTTGATGGCTCAATTATACCTGATTCTAGTAAATTGTCTATTTCTTTCTTTACTTTGTCTTGTAACTGTAGCGGTATTCTATATGGCTTAAGCTTGATAGGTTTTGTGTCTGTTACTTTAATGTCATGTTTAATAATATTTGTTTTTCCTGGTATGCTGGAAAAAATTTCTTTGTATTCCTGTATTATTTTAGTTATATCTTTTGACTTTTCCTTAGTTAAATTATTAAGATTAATCTTTTGCCAAGTTTGATTCTCTTTTGTTTCTATTACAGGTATTTCCTTAATATCATTTTCATTGTGATTTTCATTTGTTATTATCATTAAGCATTCTTCTCTTTCTGAAAATGTATTTTCTATTTCCTCCTGAATGTTTTGTATCAACTCATCTTCTCTATCATGATATAGTTTCAAATTATTTATGTGATATGTTTTAACTTTCCCATTTATTTCAATTTGATAATTCACATCACTAATTTGTTTTATCACCTTAAATGGACCTTTCCATTGTTTACCAATTTTATTTTTCAGGTCATTTATCAATATTAATACATTGTTTCCTACTTCTAGTGTTTTCAATTGTCTTTTCTTATTTATATTCTCATGAGCACTTTGTTTGTACTTCTTATTGTTGTTATATGCTTGAGTCCATATTTCTTTCAATTCTGTTGTGATTGTTGTTTCACTGTCATTATTTAATTTATTCTCATTGTCTATTAGATTTTCTTTAAAAACATCTAATTCATCTCTGGGTTTTCTTCCATGTATTATTTCATATGGTGAAAATTGTGTTGCTTCATGGATGTTGTTTCTATGAGCAAATAGTACATAGTTAATGTAATGATCCCACTTGTTCTGATTATTCTGAATTATTTTTGTTAGTGATCTTTTTAATGAACCACCATATCGTTCACATAACCCGTTACTCTCTGGGTGGTAAACCGAAGAGTATATGTGTTGTATATTGTATTGTTTAGTCCATTTCTTAAATTGTTCTGACTTAAACTGAGATCCCTGATCACTCAATATAATTTTAGGTATACCATGTCTTGTAATTACTTTTTGAGTTATGGCATTAATGATATTCTCTGCACTTGTATTTGATAATGGGATTGCCTCTGGATATCTACTAAACATGTCTATTACTGTTAGAATGTATTTGTTATTATTTTCAGTTTGAATTAAAGGACCTATTAAATCAATAGATACTTTCTGAAATGGTGCTGTAGGTTCATCCATTTCTTGAATAGGTGCTTTATTCACTAGGCTTTTGTTAGATCTCTTTTGACATATGTCACATGAGTTTATGTATTTGTTTATTGTTGCTTTCATTTTGGGCCAAAATACTTGTTTTGACAAATTCCTATAACATTTCTTTACTCCCCTATGTGCTGCTAAATTATTATCATGTGTCATGATTAAAACATCTTTCCAATATTTCTGTGGTAAGACAAGTTGTTTTATTTTCTTGTTATCATTACTTGTTTGTCTAAATAATATTTTATTCTCTATACAAAATTTCTCCATTGGGTTATTATTATTTTTGTCTGATATTCTTGAATATATTTTCCCAATAATATTGTCATTCATTTGTTCTTATGCAAATGTGGGTATTGTTTCTTTTTCACTTTGAGATATTTGTGTTTCAATACTATTTTGTGTTTCATTTTCTATCTCTCTTTCCTTACCATCTGTATTTTCTATTTGTATTACATTACTGGTTTCTTTTTCTTTATCATTACTTATTACATTTATTGTATTTTCCTGTTTCTCATCTTGTTTATCCATTGATCTTGTTATTACCATACTTGTTATATTTTGTGTTTCTATGTTTTCATGATTTTGTCTTATGTTTTTGTATTTGTTTTGCCAGTCTTCTAATTCTTTTCTTGAACATTCTTTAACTCCTTTTATGTTTCCTACTAACATATCATATCTCATTTCTGGTATTGCAATGCCATCACAATAACCAGTGAAAAATGGAGTTTCAATGTACACCCTTATAGCTTTAAATTCCCTTACGGTGCCATCTGCTAATTCTACTTTCTTAGTAAACCCTTTATACCAATGAGGTTTGACAAATTTAGTTTTTACTGCCAAAGTGTTACAACCTGAATCTCTGATTAATTCCACCGGAATTCTATCTACAAACCCTGGGTACACTGCAAAATTGTTCCTATTTCCTTCCATGAAATATACCCTATCTGTCCCTTTATTTTTGTATTCCCTACTGTAACTCCTATTTCTATAATTTCCCCTGTCATTCCTATCTCTACTCCTATATCTATTGTTATTTTGTTCATTGTATCTATTTCTACTTCCAGACCTACTATTCCCTCTTCTACAGTTAGCTGCTATATGACCTTTTCCTTGACATTTAAAACAGGTTATTTCACTATATTTTCTATTTCCACTATTTGATCTGCTTCTATTTTTACTTCTATCAACATTTTCTTTGGTGTATCCTATTAAATCTACTTTGCTCTTATCCCTATCAGAAAATGGTTTATTTGGATAGGCATTTTTGTATACTCTCATTATCTCTGTTATTTCATCTATAGTTTTGGGGTTTCTTTCTTTAATAAAAGATTGTAACTGAGGATCACATTTATTTACAAAGTTGTCCACTAGGATAAAAATTTTTAATCCCTCATACGAGTTTATCACTTTTTCTAATTTTACCCACTTATTGAAAAAATCCTTTTCCATATTAATAGTAGTTTGGGGATCTATTTCTAATGATGGTATATTGTCAAAGTATTTCTTTCTAAAAGTTGTAGCATTATGACCATATGCATTCAATAACTCTCTTTTTAAAACTTGATAGCTATCATCAATATGATGGTCATGATTTTGACATATTGTTAGAGCTTGACCATGAACAAAGTCTATCAGTATTTCAGACCACTCTTCTTCAGGCATATTAAATGTAGACATTTTTGCCTCATATCTTTTCAGAAAATCACCAATGTCATCCTTCTGTTCATCAAAACTTTGTATCTTTCTCTTTAGCCATGTCTGTGAATTAGGGTTGTCTCTTTGTGTGGTAATATTATTTGAGTTATTTGTGTTATTTCCTTGTTCAGTTTGAGCTCTGGCTTGTGCTGCATCCAATCTCATCTTCTCCATTTTAGCTTCATGTTCTCTCTGCCTTTCTTGGTCCTCTTTTTGCTTTTCATATTCTTCCTTTCTGATCCTATCATGTCTCTCTATCTCTTGTCTTTGACGTTCTGTTTCTTCCCTCACAACTTGCTGTACATAAGCTGCTAAGTCCTTTCCTTTTAACTCCATGGCCTTTCCATCCTGCATAGCTGTTTCCTTAACCTCCTTAAGGTCCACATATGATGATGTAGCCATTGTATTTTATATTTTATATATATTTTACTTAGCCTATATTGGTTATGGCTATACTTTAAAAGTTTTTACACACTTTTATACAAGTTTTAAGTGTTATGCCTCTATCTATAGATTTAGTAAATGTGTAAATCTAGTCTGAGTTATTTTCAGATCTGTTTATTAGATCTAGTATCACACAAATTTACATCTAGTATATTATAGTATATATAATAATACAATTTAGATCTAGTTATCAAGAGCACTATGACTATTAGATCTAGTATGAATAACTATGATCAATTTTAAAATTTGATGTGACTGAAGTGTCTAGAGTAAATTCAAAGACTGTCTAGAGTCTAGATCTAGAGTAGATTATGGTTCTATTTAACCATATGAAACAAATATGTTTATACAATGTCCAATATATCTTCAACAAGATATATATATCTAAAATGTACTACCTTCATTCATCTTTCAATTAATAATATTTCAAATTAGAGTCTAGATGATTTAATTGTACCAAAGAGATGTACAACAATTTGCAGATCTAAATTTAGCCAGACGACAGTGTTTGACTACATAGCCAGTTTCGGCATTATTCTCATGGTAAAATCATATTTGATTTTAACCGCTCAAACTAAAATTATTTTAGTCTGATTCACAGTAAAAGAATCCTACCCGCACTTTCTATCATTAAGTGAAAAAAAAAATACAGATCTAATTAAATTAATAAAAATAAATAATTTAAAAATAATATAAACAAATGAAATAATTAAATGAGACTATCACTATGGGTTGGGATATGACAATATGGCACACAATGATAACGTCACGAAGTAACTAGGCAACAACGGATATGACGTTTACACAAACAAAACAATTACAACCCTAAACGTATAATATAGTTTTTCATCTAAATTATGTCTTTTTCCCCGAACGGGTTTAAGGCTTCAGCACCACCTGAATTTTACTCAGGCTAACATACCAAATTTAGACAAAATCTATTTCTAAGGGCAATCTAAACATATACTAATAAGAAAAATGGCACTTAGCTTTTGATAAGAAAGATCCCTTTGTTCGGACTCCCGAATATGCTAGATCACAACAAATTCCACTGCCTCTCTTCCAGTTCTGACTCTGTTCTCCGGTGCTACCAGTATCCCACGTAATGCCACAGATGTCCTGATATGCCACAGCAAAATGTTTCAGTTTCTTCGGCGACTGTTGATGACCGTATGTGTGGTTCCGACGACTTTGTGTACACAGTTACTGACGAATAGGTTAACGGTTCTTCTGGCGACGACTTGACTTGTGTAGACGACTACTGACAAATAACAGTCTCTTGACGGCAACTTGATCTGGACGACTGACGAATAACGAATTTCTTGACGATGACTTGATCTGGGCTGACGAATAACGGCTTTCTTGACGATGACTTGATCTGGGCTGACGAATAACGGCTTTCTTGACGATGACTTGATCTGGGCTGACGAATAACGGTTTTCTAAAATATTTCACTGCTTCTGCTGCTACTCTGGTAGTACGACGAAGTTTGCTGTTGTACTCTGCTTCACTAGACCAAACTGTCCAATGTAGACTAGGTGAAACCAAGGTCACCTCCGACGACGTTCCGTTAGACGATTAACGGTTTTCAACGAAATTAAGTGGATGTAGCTGTTTCCACAACTTCAATATCAGCACGTCTAGATATCGTCTAGACCAACGAATACTAAATAGATCAATGTTCAGTACTGTTAAATATTACTTCACTAACCTTCCAAAGGTTAAACACAGTGACCGTTATAAAAGTGGCAAGCAACCGGTTCAATGAGCAAACTGCTCCACAAGAATCTCTCAAAGGGTAAGACGACAGAGCGATTTAGTTAGCTACCAAACTTGTAGTACTCACAATACTTCTGACAGCGGGCAAACTGTCCTTCTCGAAACTGATGAGGTAAAACTTGATACTCGATGTGGCTCCTATGACGAAGAAAAAAAAATATGTCCAACAGGTTCACTAACGATCTCTCACCCGTTATGAATGAACGGTTTCTCTGGTTGTAGGTCGATTCAGCATATGAAGATCAGGCTTTGATAATATACTGGTTAAGTAGACCAGACGTTACGATGATTACTGTCCTGACGAAGGTCACCCTGAGTTAACGGCTCGTTGAACGTGCGATCAAACAGGCGACGACTGTATGTAGATCTAGAACAAAGTCACTCTGCGATGATGCTGTGTTCAGCCGTACTCCAATGAAATCTTATATCTTCGAGTGCACGACCCTCACCTGAGTAAACGTTCTGCTTCGAGGTCCGGTTCGATGTTCGGTTTCGAGGTTCGGCTTCGAGGATCGGGGTCGCCACTGTGATGTTGCTTGTTCAGGCTGTCTTGAAGTCAACCATGGATAACTGTTGGATTTCAACCAATTACTCTGCAGGCGTTTGGGTGTAATTGTTCGGGTGTATTCCGTGTAGTTGAACAACAATCCAGATAGAACGAGACAAACATCTATTTTAATTAGTGAAGAGATGTAGTCGACTCTGATGAACAATTGTACATGGATTTATTCTGATAAAAGGCCACAGTAGAAGTCTCTGTCACTAAACACGTCGTTACCCTGGAGTGTTCTATCGCTAACTGATTTTCCGGTCTCTAACCCAACATATCCCAAACGTCACTAGTCCCGTTCAATATGCGTCTTCTATGGTGCGTCGCTAAATAACTAACCTATATAAATAAGGTGTCTAACACTACTCAGCTTTAGGATCTCTAGTTTAGTGCAGGATGTTCACCCAACTATAGCTTTGTTTAGGATGTTTTCAAAACTTTAGTGGCGATGCGACATAAAAAGGGGATATAAAAGGTGGTCAGTAATTCTGCTAACCAAACAGAACCTTTGTGAACTTAGAAAACTGGTCACTCTTTGTCATAGTTTGCCATAGCAGCCTTTTGTAGAGGAAATATGAATATAAAAAGAAAAAGTAAAGTTCCCCTTTCAGACCTTGTGGTCATCTGTTTCTGTGGCCTATGGTTAACAAGGGTGTCATGTGGCCAGCACAACGACCAACCGCCTTTACTTTTCCCTAACTAATGTCAGGTACCCATTAGAGCTGGGTGGACTCAGAGGCGCCCGAAGATCCCGAAATTAAAAATCCCAGTCTTCACCAGGATTCAAACCCCGGTCCCCGGTTCGGAAGCCAAGCGCTTAACCGCTCAGCCACCGCGCCTCCTAAATTTTAATATACTCCCAAGTAAATGTATTTTTTTTCTCCAGCAAGCCTTTGAGTGGGGCCAGGTTGATAAGAACGCTCAAGCCAAGTGTCTTTTAACTATTTGTAAACAAGTCAAAGAATGTTTAGCTGATGAGCCGAGACTTTTGAAACTCAGGTCTCCAACTTATATTTTAGGTACACTTTGATATTCTTCTTAGGTCTTAATGCTGGTTTCATTTGAAAGCTTTAAATGATTTCCAGAATATACATTCATCTGCCGTACTCTACTATTAAAGTCTTTTAATGCTGACATCAGCTGATGCTGTCTTTTTTTAATGGGACTACTTTTAAATTGAATATTTTAGATTTTTTTTCTACATCCCCCATCATGCCTGAAATGCAAATAGAAATGTTTAAACTCAAATTAAAAAAAAAAAAAATTTATTTGTCATATTCATTAACATTTATGATGTAATTTGTAATTTGTTTGTTTTGTTTTATCTTGTTACTAGGAGATATCCATGGAAATTACTGTGATTTAGTCTCTTTTGAAAAAGCTCTGTGGAGACTTGGTCCAAATCTTACACCAGCTTCATTTCTTTTTCTGGGAGACTACGTGGACAGGGGGGATTATGGGATTGAGGTTTGTGTTTAATCTTTAATCAAACTACATTGCCATTCATTTAGATTAACGAAACAGTCTAATCTCAGTATTTCATCTAATAAATAATGTACCTATATTTAATTTTTTTTTTCTGTGGCTCGGTACGTCTTAAGAGGCAATTGATATTTCTAGAGCTTCCCTTCTTGGTAGAATTCCTGCATCCTAGAAAAAGGGCATCATTTTGATGTGTCCATCTCTTTACCTTATCGACATTTCTGTGGCATTTTGCGTCTCAAGAGGCGATCTTTTCCCTTTGCAACTTCTTGTGTGACTAAAGAGGCCAATTCTTGATACACAGCTGCGGTCACAGGGTGGACATATGTAATCACCAGGCGCTGGTGCATTTTCACCCTTCTTTCTGCTACTGTTGTGAATGGCATACTTACCGACATACTCAACAAAATTTATGTTAAACTTAATTACAAGCCCTGCCATAAGGTAATGATAACACTTGATGGAGCCCCATTTGCATTGTACCTGACATTTTTCTCCTGAAACATTAGCAGCACATAACATGTATTTTAGATCTCATGGCTTCTGTCATTGATGAGTTGATTTACTAAAAAGCTGACGATGCAATCTCTTCTTGACATTAACTGCTCACATGTTAGTAGAAGCCTGTACTATACAATTCTGAAAGTTGCTGAACATATCATTTAATAGTATTTTATGGAGGGAGCTTCTCCAGACTGACATCACTTACTAGCTGTGACATTTAACTATATGTATCATAGTCTCCATGTTTAAAGTTTGCCATTTCTGTTGCAATTGATCTCTTTATTACTTATTCTGTACAGTTAAATAATGATTTTCCCAGCACAGAGTCTGTGTCATTTTTCTCTCCTGTTCACAACTAATTGACAAGGATACATAGATTTACCAATTTTTTGTCATGAATCCATCATTTCTAGTCTCCCTTGCTATCTTCTCTCTGGCCCTGTGCCCTGTAGGTCTGACCTAGAAACTAGAAAGACTGTTAGGTCCATGTTTAAATGTTAAAATAAAAGACTTAAATGAACATGTAATGGTTACAGTGTTTGTACTAAAACATACATCTGTTTCAACCTGTAGCCCTGACTTGATTGTTTCTTGCTGCAGGTGATTTCCTACTTGTTTGCTCAAAAACTGCTAGCACCAAACAAATTTTTTATGCTGCGTGGGAATCACGAGCTACGCAGCGTACAGGAGATGTTTCACTTTAAATCGTAAGTATCCTCATGAGAGTTTAAAGGTTTAATTATAAATATACATTCCAGTTTCCAATTTTTTATCAATTAGTTTTCTTCCGCTTTGGCACAATTATCAATTAGTTATTTGTTTTATAGAGAGGAAAAGTTTTGACTCAAAGAAAATGATGCGACTAGTAAAAACTAGACTAGGTTTTGAGGAAGAATAGCGAAAGAAAAAACAGATGTAAACAGACTACTTTTGGCGACTTTAGAAGGGCAGCCTTTTATGAACGTAGAGATTTAGCTTGAAGACATTCTGTGGTTCCCTTCATTATTATTAAACTTCTTGTTAGATATTCACTACCAGCGTCGACTAACTTATAGTGTTGGCCTTTCGCCTGTGTTATTGGATTCCGTTATTTGAGTAGCTACTTTCATTTGACCTAGCCCCATAATAAACAGCGTGGAAGCACTTAAGTACCCAATGAACCTCTCTGACTTGCGATCTATGTGGGCAGAGCTATAAAGAATCTTCTGTTTCTATGGCCCATGGTTATGAGGATGTTTTAGGCTAGCACAATGACCAACTGCCATTTCTTCCCCAACTAATGTTGAGTGGACTCATCATCACCGGGGTAATAACTGTAGTATACAGGATCAATGGTTGTAGAAAGCTTCACTGTTTAATTTCTTTTGAATACATATTGATTTTAATTGTTAAGATTTAGATTTTTTTTTTTATTCTGTCCAGAGAATGTTTAGAGAAGTTTGGTGATGTTTTGGGATTACAAATCTGGGAAACTGTTAATGAGTGCTTTGATGTGATGCCTATTGCAGCCACCGTGGACGACAAGGTCAGTATGTGACTTTTACGTGGTGAAAGAAAAAAACATGATTTTACTCCTTTTCCAAAATAGTTCCCCTTTCACACCTTGAAATCTATAATGCAGATGATGTAAAGGTCATCTGTTTCTGTGGCCCACGGTTAAAGTGGGTGTCATGTGGCCAGCACAACAACCAACCTTTTTTAGTTTTCCCCAACTAATTTCAGGTACTCATTAAGGCTGGGTGGACTCATAGACGCCCAAAGATCCTGAAATTAAAAATCCCAGGATTCAAACCCTGGACCACAGTTTGGAAACCAAGTGCTTTACTGCTCAGCCACTGCGCCTCCCCTTTTTTCCAAAAAGTTTAATCAAAAACATTTGAGCATTAATGCTCAGTGTCTTTGAAATGTGTCAAGTCTCAGGATCAAATCAAGAAGAAACACCAAACTTGTTTTATTTTATAACAATGTTTAGAACTGTTAAATAATGTCATGATGTGTCTAAATTGAGTCTTTGAAACAAGTTTCCTGATCATTTCATATAGAAGTTCAAAATGTAGTTTGTAGCACTGGTTCGAACTGTGTAGTAATGTCACAGGATGTCAAGATTGTGTTTTCAGTTGGAAACCTGTAAGCATTGAAAAACATTTAGTGTTATAGAAATGACTTTATTGTTATTACCATCAGACGAGCTGATATTCTCTGGCACTGCTGAGATCAAATTTTGTTACAGGGATACCAAAGTCATTTTTGTCTCCTTTGAGATAAGCCACTGAAGAATTTTTTGATGATCTGGCAGTTCTGCAAGGATTTCTCAATTTTTAAAGTTTCAAAGCAGTTATCTTTCCTTGCATTGTTATCTGTTGCTTTGATTTATTCAACTTAGACCTTAAAACGTTTTTCCCCTGACATTTAAATCTTTGAATCAAAGCCAACTTTCTAATGTTCATTTAGCATGTTATGTTTGATTGTAACTGGTAAGAATGCATATTTCATTCCCTACCGTTGTAATGTTTTGTACATGGGAGATGTGAATGTAGTCCACATGTCAGACAATCGCCTTCCCAAACGACTTCTGTACAGGGAGTTGTGTGCAAGAAAGCGCTCCCGGGGGGGGGGGGGAAGGGGTGTCAATACAAGCGCTATAAAGACACCCTCAAGAGCTCCTTGAAGGTGTGTGATGTTGACATTCACTAGCTCTCGATTGCTCCTCATGGCATGAAGCTGTGAGTCTCGGAGTCTCGAGAATAGAGTGGCCAGCGTGAAAGAGCGCTGAACCATCATAAGCTCAGAGAAGAAGCAAGCCTATCTGCAACTGACCAAACCTACCCATGTCACGTATGCAGCCGGCTTTTTAAAGTGAGGATTGGACTTAAGAGTTATCGTCGAGTTCATAGGATATGAGAAATGTCTTCATCTTCGATCACTAAGGAGGAGATATATCTATACTGTTTTGTAATATGTAATGCACTGTTGTAAGCCACATTTCTTCTAGCCTCTACTTGAGTATGTCACTGTTTTGTTTGTGTTCAGGTGTTTTGTGTCCATGGTGGGATACCAAGTCCAGAGAATGAAGGAGGAAATATCGAGGCTATCAACAAGATTCCCTCCCCTTTATGTGACCCAGAATTAGAGTCTCCTTTAGCCTGGGAACTTTTGTGGAGCGACCCCTTGAGGTAATTTTCATTGATGCATTTCATTATTTTTATTTTTGCTTTAATCTTGTTTTCATTTTCATTGTTATATTTTAAGTCTAAGTCCCTTCAAATACTACAAAATTTTGGGATATGGTGTTACATTGAATGGTGTATTATATAATTGCTATGATAAGATCTAGCAGATTCTTTTTTCACATATAAATATAACACAGTTCCTTAACCAATAAAGCACCAAAGGTTACCTATGAATTGACATTCTTTTTATCATATCTTATCGCTATTTCCTTTCACCTTTTTTACAAAGCTAATATCAACTCACTCTGTCTGTCTGGTAAAAATTGTGAACACGTTATCTCTCCCACACCCATTCTCGGATCAAGCTGAAACCTCACACAACTATTCATTGACAAAACATGAATCAATAATAAAAAACAGTAACCAATTAGACAATTAGTTACTGGTAATTTTTTTTAATAGTTACCAGGGAAACTAATCCTTCAGTATTCACAGAAATGACTAAATTTGATGGGTTTTGTCCCCTTAAATAGTTGTTAATGCTGTTTCTCCCTCGCGCATTCTCCGATCAAGTTGATACTTTAAACCAGGGGCGGGCAACCTTTTTGTATCGAGGGCCGCATTTTTTAAAATTTGGGAATGGCGGGCCGCATATGTATATACAACTTAGAGAGATACTCTAGCTAACTGTGTAGAATGTCTTTTAATTCATATTTACACTGTATTATATTCACTTTTTTTTTTCCACACTTCACGTTAAGAAATTACAACAAGAGTTAGAGCAATTTTTGAAACTGATTTTACGATTTGTTTGTTTTAAATTGTGTTGTCTTATTATATTACAATATCCCCACAAATATACGGTTGTAGTTTAATTTAATGTGCAGTATTTTACTTTCTACATTCGTGCATAAAGTTCCGGAACTGTGGAACTAGCTTACTATTTGTTACCCTTGTGACTGCTCTCAAATTACAGTCAGCCAAAATCGACCAGTAATTATACTGTTTTAGTTTCCACGAAGAAAAAATGCTTGTTCACTAAATGAGACAATATATGTTCAGAAAGTTAAATGTCAGGTCGAGCGAAACTTGCCCTTGTGGAGCATCACCAGATAATGCTGACCATGTCCTTCAATTGTGCATACTAAATCAAGAGACCCAAACCCGACTCTGGCCCCAAAGCTCGCCTATGGATCCAAAACTATTTGAACTGCCATATCTGGAAACCACAGCACAGTTCATCTCAGATATTGGATTACTGATCTGAACCCTCCAACATATAAAATGAGAATGAAGAAGAAGAACTGATGTATGTGTACCCAAATAGCGTGAACAGCAGCAAATTTTTTAATGTGTGGAAATACAGCTTTTGGCACATAAGACTCCTGCGGAAGTATTGACTGGAACTTCTCTCTGCTTGGAGTTATGTCCTCTGGAGCTTAATCAGCCTCTGCACTAAATGTGAACTGATGGTATTGAAAAGTGGTTCTTGTCTTAATAAGTGCTATACTTTTAATCATTTCAATAGAAATAGTTTCACCTTTCAACAAAGGAAAAGGATAAAAACTGTTTTCTTTTGTTTGCTTGTAGAAATGGGAAAACCTTGTTTGAAAAGATTTAACATGCATTTGCATTTCATATGCAAGCAACCCATTGCTATACTAATTATGAGAAACATGAAATCTGTCTTCCACTCTTCTTTAGAAGTATTGGTAACAAGGTTACAGTCAATGTCCTTCAAGTAACATAACAATTTCTTCCTTGAGATTTTATATTCTTCTCATTTGCCTTGCCCATGCTAAGATAGGGGATGCATTGGATTATTTTGTTCCTAAATCGAGAATACCTGTGGTTAACACCCCTGCTTCTAAGATGCTCGTGTACTACGGTTTTTTGCCTGTACTAATGATATGTAGAAATGTTTTGCAGCTTTGTGCAAATTTTCTTGTTTAGAGTTTATGGTTGGGATATATTTTATATTAAAAAAAAACTATTTTACTCAGTCAATGATCGAGCTCCATCAGTTGTTACACTTGCCTTCTTGTTCCAAGCATACCCAACATTCAACACAGTTCTTCATTAGCATTGAATAAATACTGTTCAGGTATTGTGTCTCAGACTGAGTATATTGAAGTATAGTCAATAATCATAATCTTCCTTTACTTGAAACTTTTTATAACGAGACAGTTTCAATCGTTTAAATAGATATTATTTCTAATATATTTGCATTTTTATATTTATATACTGTGGGCACACCTGATTTCTGTAGGTGTCGGTGGGCCGCATAAAACACTCCGGCGGGCCGCATGTGGCCCGCGGTCCGTAATTTGCCCACCCTTGCTTTAAACAATTATTTTTATTTTATTGTACCTAAAATAACATGAATCAATGAACAAAAATACTCAATTAATTATTGGTAATTTATTATTTTGTTTCATATCGAATATGGGAAATTACTTGTACATTATTGGTAGATATATTTTTAAGGACAGAGTTCTTTAAAACAGAACTCCCTTTAGAAAAGCCTTGTTTTTTGTTGTTTTTTTTTTTTAATTTTTTTTACATTTTGTTTGCTATGTCTCAGAATTATTGATACAGTTTTTCATATCTTATGTACTTAAAAATGCTAAAAGTGAAATGGAAAAAACACTTACCAGATCCTGCAGATGCAGTAGCAATACTGTTGCCTGCAAGCCTGAGAGGTAACTTCCAAACATTCAACTGTACTTGGAGCTATAAGACAGCTGTTTTTTTTTATTCTCTATTTTTAAGTAGCAGCTCTGACAACCTCACAGAAGCCAGCATTCTAGAGTTAAAGAAGAATCATGGATTCACCTTTAACACCAGGCGTGGAACAGCTCATTTCTTTAGCTGCGAGGCGCTGTGTAATTTCTTAGAGAGGAATGGGCTGTCTCATGTGATCAGAGCTCATGAGGTCCAAGAAGCTGGGTTTAAAGTAAGCAGGCTTTTTATGTTTTATTGTTAACTTTTATCTGACAGCCCAGAAATACTTTTATATGACAGCCCAGAAATACTTTTATCTGACAGCCCAGAAATACTTTAATATGACAGCCCAGAAATACTTTAATATGACAGCCCAGAAATACTTTTATATGACAGCCCAGAAATACTTTTATATGACAGCCCAGAAATACTTTTATATGACAGCCCAGAAATAATTTTATATGACAGCCCAGAAATAATTTTATATGACAGCCCAGAAATACTTTTATATGACAGCCCAGAAATACTTTTATATGACAGCCCAGAAATAATTTTATATGAAAGCCCAGAAATACTTTTATATGACAGCCCAGAAATGGTAACTAAGCTAAGATTCTAACCAACTTCTTACTTAATTAAACCATCACCCCTATTGAAGTAAGGGTGGCCAACAATAGATCTCCATGATGAGGGCCTTCCTCTCCATCTTGTTCCAGGTGTAACCAAACAGTAAGGTGTTTGCCTCTAGTTCATGACATTGTTGCTTTTACTCTTCCCGTTTGGGTTCCACTTCAGTGAATACCTTCTTCTTCTCTAGGAGTTTGGCTGGTTCTTTGCTGTTACCGGTGGTGTCTGGACGCAGATGTGAAGGACTCTACATAGGCGGCTTTTCTAATAGCAGTTTTTGGTTCTTTTGCTTCATATAGCGAAAGTTCTTAACATCCATGTTAAAGAGTTGAATCTTTCTTGCCAAGGAAATCTCTCTTGCAGTTCATATTTTCTTGATCTGTGTGAAGGTGACTCTTGCTTTGTTAACCCTTTCCTACCAGCTTCACCTGTGCATACTGTTGGACTATGGGGAAACACACTTCATTTGTTGACCATCTCTCTCCTTTCCTATCTTTCACCAGAGTATTTCATTGACAGGCTTGCCCATTCCTTGGTGTTATCTTCCCATCACTTCTTTTGTCTTCTTTTGTCTGGAACTGTTCTCTGCAGGAAGATCTTTGCAAGCCCTGAGGATCTCATGATAAGGTCGTACAGCTTTTTAAAAAATTTTGGACCCATAGTCAAAAAGTCATCATGGGGCCCTATCTGTTTAAACCGATGTGTAGGAATAGTGATTGGTACCTTGCTATTTTGTAATCAGGAGAACTATTTTTGTTAGTGCTAATTAACATCCATAACAGTAGCTATGTATGGGCAGTTTATTTTTACAAAGCTTATGTCAACTCACTCTGTGTGTCTGGTAAAAAGTTAGAACATGTTTTTCTCCCATTCTCTGATGAAGTTAAAACTTTGCACAATTTTTCTTGGAATCTGATAAGACATGAATCAATAAAAAAAAGATTAATTGTTGGTAATTATTTTGTTTGATTTCAAAATAAAAGTGAAAATGCTACTTAATGAGAGATGTGGATATATATATATTTGTTGTAACTCAGCTCCCGCGCCACACTGATGGTCCGCATCAGAGCACCATTCAACACAATCAATAGAAGACATGTTTATACTAGGAAGAGGACTGTTGTAGATCCGACTGAAGTGATCTGCAACTCATTAGAGTCTGAGCTGTCTTGGCTCAAGAGCCGTCCTTTGTGCTATCTGTGAACTGTATTGAGGACCTGGGGTGGCCCTGGGAAGTGTGTCTGTGGTCTGTACTAGTATTGAGATAGAAGAGGACAGGTGGAACTTAAGATAAGACACTCTGGAACTTGATAGCTGAAGTCTATGCCTGTTTGTTTATACTAGCTGTAAATAAATACATCGGCTGTAATTACCTCCTTGCTTTCGTTGAGTATTTGCCTTAGATTTACAACAATATATATATATGGATTTAATCCCCTTTTTATGTTTTGACACTTTGTTTTTCTACCAATTCCATTCTCGGATCAAGTTTAAATTTTGCAAAATTATTCATAGTCAATAACAATACATGAATCAATCCAAAAATCAACCAATTCGTTAATCATTTAGTACTAATTATTTTGTTTTATATAGCAGAAAGGGAGCTAAATCTTATAATTTTCAGATAAATGGTTGTAATTAGCGCTATTTGCCCTTAGATAAGCTTTGGTTTTAAAAAGTATTCTTTTTTCTATTGCTTGTTTAATGTGTTTTAATGACAGATTGTTTCTCTCCCCCCAGGTACAGCAGCAAGGCAAACTGTTGACTGTTTTCTCTTCATCTCGTTACTGTGGTGGCTCTAACGAGGCAGCCTGTGTTTTGGCGGATAATTTCAAACTGCGACTTATTCGCATAGACACGGCGTAGCCAGTGGTCCCCGTCTCTAGTGTGTATTACTAAATCTAACTCAGCTTCATACGTTGGTCTGTTTTGCAGCATTAAGGCGCATTCTCAATACATCTGTTTTTTGTTATTTTTAGAAATTCGCTATTTAATAAGATCTAACCAAAAAAAATTTCTGTACCAAAGTGACAGAATAAGTCTGAAATATTGTTTTGACTTTCTATGGATGAACTCTGAAGGACTTTGTTGTTGTTTTAACATTGAAAAGGCTGTGTTGAAATAAGACTTTGTTTAAATTTTGACTGTGTTATCTCCCCTAACAGACCAGAATCAATTAGAAGTATAATTCCATTTATTCTAATATAAACGTACGTTTTTTTTAATGATTTGCAAGAGAGTTCAAATTAACCAAAATTATGCGATTGTGATTTTCATTAGTTCCTTTTACAAATCTTATATCAATTCACTCTGTCTGTCTGGTAAAAAGTTTGTACATTGTTATTTTTCTCTGACACCCTATTTCGGATCAAGCTGAAATTTTGCACAAGAATCAATAAAAAAAATTAACCAATTAGTCAATTAACTATTGGTAGTTAATTATTTTGTTTGGTATCACAAACAAGGGAAAGAAATTGTACTTGACTGAAGTGGTGGTATAAGCTGAATTATTACCCTTTTTAGGTCGCTGCTTTAAAGTAAGTTTGAAACAAACTTCTTCTTCTTCTTCTTCTTCATCGTTCTCATTGTTATGTTGGAGTGTTCATATGACTAGACCAATACATGAGATGAACTGCGCAGTGGTTTCCAAATCAGGGAGCTCTCCATATAGTTTTCTTTCTATTGGGGTGATTTGGGGCCAATGTCTTATACGGGCCTCTTGGTAGAGAGAGCAGTTTTGGAGGACGTGGTCGGCATTTTCTGGTGATACTCCACATGGGCAGATTTCACTGGTTCCAATTTTGAGCTTCCGGAACATGTGTTGTCGCATTCTGTTGTGTCCGGTCCTGAGTCGAAAGATTAGACGTTGGTCTTGTCGGGATAGCTTATAGTAAGCATCATCTTTCTTGTGATTTGGATGGGAGCTCGTCCATTTCTCATTTATTTTATCTACAATTAATTTCTTCATTTCTTCTGGATAGAGAGCAGAGTTTACTTGTGAGTTTGTTCTCCCACTCTTGGCGAGTGTGTCAGCCTTCTCATTTCCTGCTAGTTGTATGTGAGCTGGTATCCATTGAATGACAGTTTTTTTGCTGTTGTGGTTGAGCTTTGTGAGTGCTGTTCTGAGGTTTTTAATATAAGGGGAATCAGAGTTTTGCAGGCTTTGGAGGGTTGTTTTTGCGTCTGTTAGAAAGACAATCTGACTGTGAGGGGAACTTGGATGATTTGCTAGCATGGTAGCAGCTAGTGCTAGTGCTTCCCTTTCTGCTCTGTGACTGTCAGAGAGCTCTCCAGTTGCAAAGGATTTTTCTAGTTTTCCTCCATCTGGCCATTCGATAAGTATTCCAGCTCCTCCATTTGTGGTGGCTTTATGGGATGAGCCATCCGTGTAAACTCTGATCCACTGATTGCTAGGGTAATTGGTATGTAGAAAACAGTTCACTATTTCCTTGAGCTCTGTTGGTCTGTAATCAGATTTTCTTTTTATGTTTTCAATATGGTCCCTTATAGTAGGAAGAGGGCTTTCGTCCCAGGGTGGAGATTCATTATAGTATATCGAGGATTCCAGAGTAATTTTTTCAAGTTGGTGTTTCTTTTTTAGGTTTAGAGATTCCTGTATGAAATTGGTCCTTTTGAGACGGTTTTTTGTGCCAGTTTTGTGGATTTTTGTTCTGAGTGGGTGCCTCTCCAAGGTTTCCAATTTTGTGAATTGGGAAAGGATTTTTATTTCTCTTCTTTCATCCAGAGAGATCAGGGCAGCGGTTTCCTCCATAGCTCTTATGGGTGTTGTTTTGATTGCTCCTGTCATTATCCTTAGACCAATGTTTTGAACCTTGTCTATTTTTCTAAGGTTGGTTTGGGCTGCTGAGCCCCATGCTGTGGCACCATATTCTAGTACAGGTCTTACATAACTGGTATAGGTCTTTTTCAGGATGTTGTGATTTGCTCCCCAATCTGTGCCAGCTAATTTTTTCAAGAGGGATAGTCTCTGGATGCCTTTACTCTGTGTTTTATCTATTTGGTTTTTCCAGGTTAGTCTCGGGTCATAGGTGACTCCAAGATAAGTAGGGCTGTCATTTTTTTCTAAAGCTTCCTTATCTAATGTTAATTTTATTGTTTGTTGTTTTGTTGACAGTGAGAATATGGTATATGTTGTCTTTTTTGTGTTAATGGACATGCCCCAGTCTTTGGACCAATTATTGAGTTTATCAAGAGCATCTTGTAATCGAAATTTCGATGTTCCTACATATTCTTCTGTGCTAATTAAGGCAAGGTCATCTGCATACATGCTGCTCTTAACTTTTTTGGGTAGGTTTTGATTTAGATCGTTTATGAGTATTAGGAAAAGTGTTGGGGATAGGACTCCTCCTTGGGGGACACCATTTTTTATACCCACTGTGTGGCTTCTTTGTCCTTGCATGCAAACTAAGGCTTTTCTATTATTTAGGTATTCCTTTATCCAGTTGTAAATTCTGTGGGATATGTGATGCTGGATTAGCTTGAGCAAGAGACCTTGTTCCCATACTTTGTCAAATGCTTTTTCTAAGTCAACCCACACAATTGTTGTTGGTTTCTTTTCTTGAAAGCCGTCTTCTATTTCTTGTGTGATGAAGGCAATTTGATCTTCTGTTGATCTGCCTTTTCTGAAGCCAGCCTGGGCTTCAGTGAGTAGGTTATTTGACTCAAGGATCCATGTCAGCCTTCTATTTATCACTCTTTCCATCAGTTTGCAGGTACAGCTAGTGAGGCTGATGGGACGGTAGCTATCCAGTTTATTTCTTGGCTTGCCGTGCTTTAGTATAGGGATCATAATGGCTTTTTTCCAGATGTTTGGAATTCTCCCAGATTTCCAGCTAGCATTGAATAATTGTAGCAGTTTTCTTTTGGCTTGAGGACCCAAGTGAAGAAGCATGTCATTTGATATTTTGTCTGGGCCCGGGGCTTGTTTTGGTTTGAGGGCTTTTAGGGATTCATCTAGTTCCTTCATTTTAAGATTAGTGGTCATTCCCAAGGAGTAAGCTGGATTGTTTTCTTTGAATTTATCTTGGATTTCTGAGTTTACATCTTTATTTCTACTTTCATTAATTTGTATTTGTCCTACGCTTTGGAAAAACTTAATGAATTCATTAGCTGCTTCTTGGCCTTTCAGGGGTTTGTTGTCCTTTTCTATTACTATAGGAGTTGTTCTGTTTTCTTCCTGGTTGAGACATTTGGCTATACGCCAGAGTTTGTGGCCATCTCTATCTACGTTTAGTTGTTCTGTTTTTTCATGCCAACTTTTCCTCATGGCGGAAAGGTAATTTTTCCTGAAAACTGCGTTAGCTGCTTTTAGATTTATGTTATTTTCTATACAAGGGTTATTTTCTACTGTGTTTCTGGCTTCAATAGTGGCATTGTGGAGTTGTTGAAGGTGATCAGACCAGTTGGGGATATAATCTTTTCTTGCTCCTCTAGGAATTGATTCCTTAGCTGCTAGGAGTATTGCTTTGGAGAAAGCTGAGAATGACTTATTAACCTGATTTGATTTGCAGTTTATTGAAGTTGTATATAGGTCTGTGAGCTTTGAGAATAGGTGCCAGTTGGCTTTTTTGTAGTTCCATCTGGGGATGGTGGAGTTTTCTGATATTTTGAAGGAGGTAGCGATACTGATCAATATGGGTCTGTGGTCGCTGGTGGCTAGCTGGTCTGCAACTTCTCTAGTGCACTTTTTGGATAAGTTGTCTGTTGCAAAGGCTAGATCTGGAGTGGTTGATGTTAGCCAGGCTCTTGAAAAAAAGGTTGGTTTGTCCTCAGGTTTATTTAGCAAGATAAGTCTGTTCTCTGCTTGCCATTCTTCAATTTCTTCTCCCCTGGCATTTAGGTCTGGGTATCCCCAGCTCTGAGAGTGACTATTCATATCTCCTAAGATTAGACAGTCTTCTTGGTCAGGTATTTGAATGTGGTCAATCTCTATTTCCTTGTCTGGTGGGAAGTAGCAGTTAAATAGATTAATATTTCCATCTGGGAGAATTAGCTTAGTTCCCATTATTTCTGATTCTGAGGAGTTGGGCATAGTTATGTCTGTGGTAGGGATATCATTTTTAATGAGGGTGAGGATTCCTCCTTTAGGTCTGATTTCTCTATCTTGTCTGATGCAGGTGTAGCCTCTAATGGAGAAACGAAGATTACTGTTCAAATGAGTTTCTTGGATGCAAGCTACATCAATTTCTTTCTCATGCAGAAATATTTTTAGAGCTTCTTTTTTCTTTTGGATGCCCTCTGCGTTCCATTGTAGGATTTTTAGACTTTTTGTCTTGGAGTGTTGGCCAGTAGTATTTACTTTCTTGTCCCTGCTCCTGGCTCCACAGGCAGAGATAGAAGAACCACCAGCTCGCTTGTGTGGGCTCCTTCGAGGCGGAGAGCCCGGCCCCCTACCTGCGCGGCGGGATTCCACAGGCAGGACGCCACATCTATTAGAATCGTTACTGAACTCCAACATAGATGAGGTTGCGTGTCAATGTGTTATGCGCCAGGAGGCCCATTGACTCCGACTTCAGCCTGCTTTTCTTTCTGGGTGTGCTCCCATAGCCTTTGATCATCCAAGATCATCTGCAAGGCAGCAGGTGTTTATTTTCGGAGTTTTCTCTCCTAGATGAACTGCTATCCCTAGCTAACGGGTTTCATCTACCCGGGTTTAGAGTTAGAGCGCCCTATACTCGCTTTTTGCAATCATTTCCCTGGATTTCTGAGATGTTTTTAGTAAATATTCTAACCACTGGAATACTTCACCTCATCCTCCATGACTGCAAACCAGTTGGTCCGCGGCTGTTTATTTGCTATTCACAGCTAACCCTTATATCTAAGGGTCTTTCCCCTATCCGCCACCTGGGGACGCGCTTGGTAGAAGGTGGTAGCTCCCCCAAGTTGAAACAAACAATACATAACTATACAATCTTCTATAGTCATAAGCACCTCACTAGCAGAGTGGTTAATATGTTGAGGAGGCGTGAGCCATGAGTTTGGGCTCAGTCCATTCTCTTCCCTCCCCCCCTTTTTTTTTTAAATTGATTTCTTTAAAATTCGTCCAGATATCCCTTTCTTTCTTTCCCCTCCCCCTCCTATTTTCCCATCTGCTCCAGATAAGTGATAAGGTTATAACATATTGAGAAAGCTAAAACCATGAAATAGCAAAATCAATAGGTAAAATATTTCTATACGCACAGATCTGTTGTTGTTGGTCTGGATTACATGACTGATCCAAACTAATTATACAAGTACACTTGGTCTACGCTTTTTTTTTTATTTAAGTATTAAAGTGTTGTTTTTTTATTGTTATTGTTGTACATTTTGTTGTTTAATTATCTTAAAAAGTTGATCTTCAACATTCAGTTTGAATCATGTAAACAGGTTTTCAAATGTTTTATAAAATGTTATTTGATCAAATTAATGTGTTTAGATTGCTAAAGAAACTGACATTTTTTTTTGACTGAAGATAGTACAGAAACATGAACACTGTTTTATCATTAAATGTAAAAGTCAAATTTTTAAAAAAATTAGCAACACAAGTTTTGGTTTAGTTTTATTATTATTATTTATTTCTTAATTATTTTTGAGGTGAACACTGTTTGGTTTAATATTGTATTAAATTGTAACATGCAGTAAAGAACTTAACTGCAGTCTCTATATAAAAGATTTCTCTTTAACTCATTCTGTAGATATGGAGGCAATAATTGAACTTTGACCTAATAGAAATTTCCCTACTTCCCTTTTTCTTTTTATCGCCGAAGTTTTTGCTCATTGTTTTGTATCAATAAGTAATAGTCATTTTTACGATGAGAGTTTTTATTTTACTTAAGTATTTCGCTTTCTGGGCTTCAGCTCAAAAGCTTGGAAGTAACAATTGAAAAATTTAAGGTCTGGGACGTGCTGTAAAGTGTGATCAACACAAATGGCATAAAAAAAACGACCCCTATTTCTAAGTGATGCGTTAACAGTGTGCTGAACACCTAGTTTTGAAATAAGTGATACTTCTGTTGTACAAATAAAGTTTACTCTGGGACGGTGGTAACTGAGAGCATACACTTTTTGTTTGGTGTTGATTTTTTTTTAATGGACCTAAACATTTTAAGGGGTTGATTGAATGCAGAAGTATCATTTATGTTTTAAAATTTTATTTTATCATTATTATATTATATTTTCATATTATTGTATAATTATGTTTTAATGTGTCACATTTAAATGAACTGGCAATAATCTCATTGCCCTACTATACTTAATAAATGTATCTTGGATTATTGTTTGCACACAAAACACTTATACATACACAAATTGTTTACATTGAAACAAACGACCTTTTTTGTTGTCAGTATTACGACTTTTATAATTATGTGTTTGAAACAAATTAGTTTTTGTAATTAGCCCTCTTTCTCAGTTCCTGTCATTCATTATCTAGACATTCTGTCACCCTGATGGAACAAATAGCCAGATTCTTTTACATGTTTCTACCATCTGCATTTAACTTTTTTTTTTTTAACTTAATGTACATTTGTATTTTCTCCTGTTTATGCTTTATCAGCATTTCAAGAGTAAACAAAATGAGATTAATTTTAGATTAAAACGTTTAAAAATATTATTCAGTCTAGAAAGTGAGTCGATTGACAAAATTCTTTTTTTTTTTTTCAATGAATCTAATAAGTGGTCTATATTTGAATAGACGTAATAATTAATTACAATGGTTATTCATTGTACAATGTGCCTGTCACTAAGGAGAAGATAATCCCAATGCACTGCTTCAGAAATTGCCTTTTTTTATTGTACAGCCTATTTATAGTCTGCATTCATTGTCGTCTTAGAATCTTTTTTAGTCATTTGTGATTCATTCTTAAAGATTTGTAGTCTAGGCTCTTTACCTGTTTCCATGACAACCCTCTATTTTCCCCTGACTATAGGTATCTGTATGAATCTGTAGAACAACCTTTTATTTTTTTGTTTCTTCCAGTTGCTCTAAAGAAGGGAGGTAACTGGCCTTTCCTAGGCTATATAAATGAAAAATTGAAATTCTGTTTATTTGTTTACATTTTTAAAATCATATTTCAATTGTACAGCAAATGTTTAACATATTTATAAAAAGAAAATTCAAAATGCTGTTGTTTTAAGATGTTTAATTTTATTTTAAAATAACATTATTTCTACGTGATATTTTTAAAATGTGCATTCCCATATAACCTTTGACAGAATGTATTTTTATAAGTATTTGTCTGCTGATATTGCAATAGCTAGCTGCCAATGTCTGTAAAACTAGAGTTGCATAGAAAGATCATGTTTGTTAAGGTAAATAATATGATTAGGCTTCTCACTTGGAATGTTAAGATTTGTATGCCTTGATCAGTTTAATAAAAAGTAAAGTTCCCCTTTCAGACCTTGCCAATCTATAGGTTTCTCTGGCTGACAGTTAACGAAGGTGTCATACAACAACCAACCACTTTATTTTCCCCGACTAATTTCCAGTTCCAGGTACCAATATAGAGTTGGGTGGACTCACGGGACACTCTAAAAATCCCAAAATTAGAAATTACAGTCTTCATCCAGATTCGAACCCGGGACTCAAGATTTATACCTCTCAGCCACCACATGCCTTGATCAAGTAAACTTCAAATGTTTTGTTTTAAAATGGCATCAAACATAAAAAAAGATATTAAAAAGCTATTATATTTGTAATGATGATTTACAGAATAATAAATAAATGCGCTATTTTGATGAATTCAGTTTATTTCTAGATGGCCTATTCTGAGAAAAAAATAAGTGTAAAAAAAAGTATATGAATACAGCTTTGGATTTCTTTATTGATAAAATAATTTTAAGTCATTTATTTTTTTTATAAATGTATTTCATTATTACTGATGAAGTTCCACAAAATATTTTTTTTCAAATCTTTTAAAAAGTAATTCCCATCTGATGTTATGCCAAGATTTAACTAAAATATTGAAAATCTTTTGCTAACATCTGCATCAATTTGCTGACCCACATGGTATAGTACCAAGACTTTTCCTTTCTAAAGAAGTCACATTTTAAATTACATTTCTTACTAGAGTTTAGGTCAACCCAAGCTATACATGTTTCTGTTGAATGAGATATATGATGGCTGTATGATATATGTCTCTAATTCATTATTCCTATAAATATCTCTATATTCCTATATCTATCTATCTATGTACAGAGAGAGATCTAAAGAGAGAAGTTTTTGTTTGTGTCTTTATTAACCCTACACTTAAGAATTCTCAATGAATGCTGATCTAACATTGGATGCTCTCCAGCTGACATACTCGATAAATTCTTCAGTTGTTATAGTTTGTGTAGGAGTCTTGTTGAGTTCTTCAGTTATGATTTGTAAATGGGTCTCTTGTAAAGCTCTTCACTTGTTTGTTATGTTTTGTCTCTTGTAAAGCTCTTCACTTGTTATGGTTTTGTTATGTTTTGTCTCTTGTTCAGCTCTTCACTTGTTATGGCTTTGTTATGTTTTGTCTCTTGTTAAGCTCTTCACTTGTTATGGTTTTGTTATGTTTTGTCTCTTGTTAAGCTCTTCACTTGTTATGGTTTTGTTATGTTTTGTCTCTTGTTAAGCTCTTCACTTGTTATGGTTTTGTTATGTTTTGTCTCTTGTTAAGCTCTTCACTTGTTATGTTTTGTCTCTTGTTAAGCTCTTCACTTGTTATGGTTTTGATATGTTTTGTCTCTTGTTAAGCTTTTCACTTGTTATGGCTTTGTTATGTTTTGTCTCTTGTTAAGCTCTTCACTTGTTATGGTTTTGTTATGTTTTGTCTCTTGTTAAGCTCTTCACTTGTTATGGCTTTGTTATGTTTTGTCTCTTGTTAAGCTCTTCACTTGTTATGGTTTTGTTATGTTTTGTCTCTTTTTAAGCTCTTCACTTGTTATGATTTGTTTCTCATAAAGCAAACTTCTACATTAGGTTTTTATTGATTCACTTTGATCACATTTTTGGCCCCAAATGTTAAGTTGTAGAGAAAGAAAGAATGGCCTCAAATCTCTTCATTGACTTCTGGGCAGGCTGCCATATATTAGTGCAATCGGACATAAGTATTTTATTTTTGACGGACTGTTTTGTTTGTGAGAGTCATCTGTTGACCTTGATCTTTCATTCCTTTTACCGTTTGTCTTTTGACAGATGACATTACTTTGAAATTAGAGACAATTACTTTGATTTGAATCATGTTGTCAGCACCTTAAAATGGCAAAAAGGATTCAAACTATTTCACAGTCACATCTTTTCACTTCAAACTGATTGCAGCAGAATCTTTTGGCCATCTGCTCCAGGCAATGTCTTCTTTTAGTGATTATTTGTTATAGCCTCTGGTTTTGCTCTTGCTGGTCTTTTTAGCTTGTTAGAGGAGAAAAAGTGAGCAAAAGGCATCAGAGCAAGATAGAGTGAATGCAAAAGGATTTTATCCATAATGGGCTCATCCTAAAAGCCAACTCTTAAATTATTGCTTATGCACTAGTGCTTTCAGTGAATTAAATCTGCATGTTAGTTTTTTTGTTGTTGTTTCCAATGTCTTTAAGCTCCACATAGAAATGTTTCATCAAGAAAAACACATCATCTTAATTGCTTGTATTATGTTTCAATCCAATGGGATCAGTTTCAGTACTTCCATGTTTATTAAACTCTTTAATAGAGAGAGTTCTGCTCATCATTTCAAATCATGTGTTTGCTTACTTTATCGTTACAGATGGTAACAGACATTTGTCTTCAATGAAACAAAAAATTTGGCAGCTTGTTGTCCAGAAGTAGCTTGACTTTTTTTGCCTATCTTTTTAACCCATTCTTACATCTCAATCAACCAAAGCAGTTCCATCATGTTTGTATGTAGCAAAACTTTGAGACTAGTGACTAGTTGTAAGTGTTAGTTTTTATGGACATAAGTGTAAATATGGAACATGGTTGGCCTGGGCCTAGAAAGAATTGGTGTCTAATCACATAAGTATTTGTCTGTTGCCTCTGTTCTTTTTTAATTTAATAAATTGTAGGGCTATCATGTGAAATGTGAGAGAAATGATTCAAACCATCAGCTGTGTTTGTAGTGGGAGCTAAATGATACAAACTATCAGCTGTGTTTGTAGTGGGAGCTAAATGATACAAACTATCAGCTGTGTTTGTAGGGGGAGCTAAAAGATACAAACTATCAGCTGTGTTTGTAGTGGGAGCTAAATGATACAAACTGTCAGCTGTGTTTGTAGTGGGAGCTAAATGATACAAACTATCAGCTGTGTTTGTAGTGGGAGCTAAATGATACAAACTATCGGCTGTGTTTGTAGTGTAGCTAAATGATACAAACTATCAGCTGTGTTTGTAGTGGGAGCTAAATGATACAAACTATCAGCTGTGTTTGTAGTGAGAACTAAATGATACAAACTATCAGCTGTGTTTGTAGTGAGAACTAAATGGTCTGTCAGTTTTTATTGACGTGAAGTGATATTAATATATATGTCTTTTTTTCTGTTGATTCAGTTTAAAACATTTGCTTTGAGGTAAAATTCTGAATCAGCTATTTCCAATTTGAAAAAAAAATTTGATTTTCAATGTTGTTATTTGTTTCTACTACCCAGTCGAAGAAAAATAAAAATATATCATTTTTAACAAAAAATTTTCAACATTTATTTCACGTAGTTTTTACAATCACATTGTAATTAGGTTTGCATGGTCAACTCTTAATGTATAAAAAAAAAAGGTTTAAACTCTGTTCATCTCTCTATGTTACAAATAATTTAGAAAATGTGAATGTATTTTCTCCATTTTAGTTCCAAAGGTTTTAAAAACACATTTTTGATCAACTGTTGCTCTTTGTAGAGCCATTTTTTATAAAGTGTTGTTTAAGTTGAGCCGAAAAATGAGCCCTTATTGCCCAGTATTAGGTGAACATGCTGTGTACCATGATGTGTATTGAGTTCATTGCTAAAGAGACATTATCATTATGGCTTTGTTTTTGATGTAGAAGGATTAGTCCTATTGTTTTATTGAGAATACATTTTCTACACATTCTTTTAATACATGTATTTATAGTTTTTAAATCATAATTTTTTTTTGTATCCAGAAGTGCTAAGATGTTTTGTGCTTGTTGTAAATAATAAAAAAACAAAATATTTTCTACTTTATGGTTTGTGTTGACATTAGTTTTGTGCATCTTCAGTCAAAACTCACACAAGACATTATCCTTGATTATGAAGATGAGTGCAATATTTCATGTGACTGCACAGACCCAGTTATGACCTGCATATTTTGCCACATCTGATGCTGAGAAAGCAGTTGTCTGTATATTTAAGTTCTCTTTTTGCCATCTGCGCTTGTCTTCAGAAAGGGCTTTAATTGGATCTCAAATGTGTCTTGTGTTCTTAATGGCATCTCACCATAAGTCTCTTTCAGAGACCTAATTTTTTCCTGCATGCTAGTGATGGCAGAAAATTTGATCTTTATAGTGCTACAGAGAAGCACCTAAGTTACGCTGTCATTTACCATGCAGCGATTCCCCTTAAAGAGAAATCTAATGCATCTTAGTTTTAGCCTTAAACAAAGCCAGAGCTTTGTCAGTCTTGGCTTCCAATTTAGTAGTGTAGATCTGATACCTAATGGTGAATCATAGCAGGGAATGCTCTGAGTGATTTTTATATTCTTAAAAGTAAAATAGATTATTGAAACCTTTTAACCAAGTTATTTTTGGATTCATATGCTGAACAATGTAAATATAATTTACTCATTTTGCATAGTAGCAAGTAGAAAATAAAAGGTGTAAAGATGATATTGACTCGCCCATCTCAGAGGAAACAGGAAATAGTCAACAGTGATGCTCTGGTACACTCTATTTCTATGGCCTCCTTCAGTTGCAAAGTCACTGCCCATGCAGCTGATGTGTCCAAAAAAAGCAGCCAGGTGGGACACAGGTTCTGCCAGAGTAGTGTACTCCTGCAGCCTACCTCAAGATTGTTCTTATATGTAGAATCACAAAGCTTTTCTCATGTTTGGGTATATAGCTGCTGCAACCTAGCAGGTAGTAATGTATATCTGACTTATATTGATAGAGAAAAGTTGGGCTGATATTGTGCTGATCACAAGATCTTCATTTTATATCATAAAATGTATAAAACATGCTTGAGGACAAAGAAAACTTTCAACTTCACAATGTAATATTCAAATAAATCTTTATTGCACATTAGTGGAATAAAAAAAAAAAGTCCAAATCAGAATATCAATAATGAATGTAAGACATATACATTTGGATTACAGATTTAAAAAAATAAGACTTTGATTGACATGGTCAGTGTCATAGTTAAAAATACAATCAAGAGACAAAAAAAACCCATTCAGGCAGTGTTTCAGAAGAACAAATGTAAGGACTTTTTTTTTTCTTTGAAGTTCTGTTGGTGCTGGTTTGAACACTGGCCTACATTTCCAGTTGTGAGGTTTGGAAGAATTGAAGTTTAGAAAACTAGAGTAGCCTTCTCTTGTTTTCCATATCAAAGCTCTTCTGTGCTCCTACATCAAGAGACAGACACAAGATCTAGGACAGAAGGGAGAAGTCGCCCTCTGCGTTCATACACAATAGAACAAAGACATAAAGACATTCAGGTGTGTTATAAAACTATATATGTAACAGCCAACATTTTCTCAAGAGAGACAAAAGATATTAGGGCAGGTAGGTGTCAACAAAGATTCATGAGACAGTCATCAGGTAAGGGAATAACACAACAAACATTTTTCTTTGATAAAATAGAGAGGGTAAAAAAAAAAAAAAACAATAACGGGCATTAACATGAGAGACAAAGCCAAGGGAAGCTGCTAAGTGGTTAAAAGGATGAATGCCCCTGTTTTGAACCCTGCTTATGATTGGTTTAGTCACAACACTTGGCAGAAGGCAGTGAACAAGAACAAATGAAGTGCTGAAGCAAGTAACAGAGAGTCATCAGAATCTACAAACAAATAATTTTTTATAATAGATTCTGTTTCTTTGATGCATGACAAAGCTCCATGAATTGGAATAGTAAAATTTCCTTTCAAGGCCTTGCCTTTCATGGGAAAAGGGGGGGGGGAGAGTATAATGTAAAGGTAAGATAGTGGTTAACTTTTATATAAACATCATTTAAATGTGGCCACCTATTGACAAATGTTTTTTTTTTATGTGACCAAGTTTTGACATTTAAGTGGTCAACTCAATGGCCAAGTACCTTTAGTTCAATAAAAAAAAAACAACGTATTAGAACTGAATACATTAAAGGATTTTCTAAAAATCTTGAACTGAAAATACTCCAGTATTTTATTTAAATAAAAACATACAAAAAACAGCTTCTGGAAGCTAAGTCTTCAATCACCAAAAGCAAAAACTTTATTTTAAACTTGTGTCCGAATTCTAAAAAAATCAAGATAACTGGTATGCCAAAGGTTGTTAGCTTCAATTACTAATAACTCAAAGTTGACAAAAACGTAATCTAAACAAGTAATATTTTCAAGCAAAGCATATTTTTACAATGATTTCTTGTTTTGAAATATAAAAAACTAGAAATTTGATTCTTAAAGGCCTTGTTCATCCCAAAAAAAAAGGACAGCTGCTATAACTGTTTTGTTTCTCTTGTAGTTAGAGACACGCATAACCAATATTTGAAATGTGACAATGCTCACATGGAATGCTTCTAAAGTAGTGACCCAAGGAATGTTTTTTTCAAATAGATGGCCCTTGGAATGCGACTCGGCTGTATCAAGATGAGATACTGAACTACAAATGTAGTCTTGAAGTGATTTCATTTCTAAATTTTTAAAAGTTCTGGAAGTATATGTTGTTCTTCATTTTAAAAAAAGCACAATTATTTTCAAGTAATTTCTACAAAAAAATTGACATCAGGTTATCACTATACATCAATGAAAAAAATAAAACACTTTGACTTTTATTCCGCTTACAAACTAACAATATGTTATGTATACTTCTGAATAATTTAGTGAGCTATTGCTACAAATTATTTTTAGACCTAGTGAGTTTATGGAATCGGGGTCAATCGATACTTACTAAGCCATAGTAACTAAGTTGTGTACGTAAACAAACATCAGATATAAAAAAGAATCATTCAAAAGACTTATTTCGTTGTGTTTAAACATTGTCTGGATGAAAGGATCGTACGATTCAATATGGAGGAAACTGTCACATCAGGCAGGGGAGATGATGACATTGCAGTGGACAAGGGAAAATGAGTAAATATGCAAGCAGACAGGAAAAGAAAAAAAAACCTATTCTAAAGGACATGGAAAGACAAAACAATATTCAGTAGAAAAAAGGAAACACAATTTCAGGGCACGTGAAATAGGAAATACTATTTCAGAATCATTATGTGATAGAAGAAAAATGAGACTTTGAATAAGGTAGGTAATACAATATAAGTCAATGTACAAGAGACATCAACATTTTCAAGATCAGGAATGTTTCAAAGAAATTCTAAGACTTGAAAGATCAAAGTTACCAGCAAATTAAATATTTGTAATGACCAACAGGAATACATATAAATTACAATTTATAATTAAAATAAAAAAAAATAAAAAAAAATAATTAAACAAACCAAAAAAACAAACAACCCTGAAACATAAAGGTTAAGCATGCTGACCCACTTCCAAACTACAGCTAATGCATCCTAGCAACAGGGTTAGAAAATAAGTCTGCTACACAAATCTGGTTCTATTTAGAACTACACAAACTTAAGACATTCCAAAAAAATCAGAGCTTCAAACTGAACAACAAAATGAAACATAAACATTGGAGCTTTATTACACTGATACAGCTACCTTTTTTTTTTGTTGCCTAATATTATTACATTCCATAAAAGCCTTAAGAAAATACATTTAAAGAAAAAAAAAAAAAAAAAACAACTTAATCACAGTTGTAGAAAAAGAGCAATTATTATTGCTGAGAACACAAAGATTACAGTATAAGAAAGAGAAACAAATATTGCTGAGAAAACAAAGATTACAGTTATTTGTACAAGAAAGAACCAATTATTGCTCAGAATACAAGGTTAACTGCAGAAGAAAGAAATAATTATTGCTGCGACATCATGGATTACAGCCAAACTGCAAAAAAATATATATATATAGGTTCAGGCAGTCTTTTTTTTTTATAATAAAACTTGAGATTTTATAGACAAAATTCTAAGAGGATTCTGGAAAAACTGTGTAAAAAAAGATTAACTGTTCTGGGTTGTAATTTATACCAGCAAGAGAGATCAAAATACTAACCCTTTCTCAAATAAAAAACTTTATGCGAGATATTGTTGAGCACATGAGATGACTGTATGGTTCAATGCTGACTTTAGACATCTTCATATACGGAGATATTAAATTGTAAATTTTAAAAATATATAAAAATGAAACAAATAAATTATTAATCATTCCAACCTTGGTAGAAAAAAAAATTCAATAACTCTATGACAAAAAAATCTTTGTTGTATTGAGAAATATTTTTGGAATACCAATTATTGAACAAGATCTAATTAAAAAAGTCAGACAAAAAAAGTAAATGATGATAAACAATATTTTGTATTTTGATTCGCGATTATAGATCATTTATCAAATCCAACTTTTAATTTTTTTTTTTAATCAAATTTATTACATTTTAAGACAAAAAAAATGTGTAAGCCAAAAAAAAAAATATTTTAAAAACTAATTTACAGGGCAAACAGTAGAAATAAAGGCACACTGACAAATTTGATGAAAAGGTCACAGTTCATAATGCATGGAATTCCAGGTCACATTAAAAGGGAGAGAAAAATTGAACCATGAGTTATCGGAATTCAAAGAGGTGTGGCAGGGCTGCTGGCAATATACAAAGATTTAGGGCATTATGCAGAAATATAGAGAAACAATGATTGCACTCATTATGGTAACACTTAAGTATCAATGCTAATAGATTAAAAAAAAAACATTAAAGAATATTTATTATTTATTCATTAATAAGTACCTCTAGTGAAATGGTAGAGACAGAAATACAGTTCTTCAATACTTAGTATATACTCCCTATATATTGTGGTTGATAAACTGGTGACGCGGGTAGGGGGTAGCCATGTGCGTGACCAGCCAACAAATGTGATACAGGCCAGCATACAGTGAGCAGCCCAGTATGACAAGGAATGGCTATTCAGGAACAGACTTGTTAACACCTAGCATGCAAATCACCTGTGATCATGCGATCTTGCAACTGGCTCCTGGCATTTGTCATTTTTGAGAAGGCTTTGGAGAAAGAGAGAAATAGCAGAGTTGAGACAGTTTGGTCCAACTGTTGAGTTCAGTTGCTTGTAAAAATATTTGATAGTTATTACAGAGTTAACTCTTTCTCTCCTAATAGACAATATCATCATTGATTTTACCCCATTCTGCAGCCTAATCAACTATATTATCATCAATGCTTAACTCTTTATTTCCGTAATTATTTTCCCTGTTTCGATAGAATTATTCATTTTGCTCATTTGTATTTCACTATCCTGTTATGATTAAACTTCATTAATTTTTTTGTTTGTTATCAGAAAATATTATATTTGGTATTAAATTGTTAGAGAAAGCATGCTCTCTTTTACAAAAAAATAAAAGTTTATAAATCCAAAAATCCTTTTAATTTAATGAAGGTCAAATCAAAATTGGCATATTCAGTTAGGAGAGAAAGAGTTAAAAAGTCAGGTGTTTTGTTTACTTTCCTTACAAATTGCCTTAAATTGATTATAAATAAATCTTGAGTAGTTTCCCTTTGAAAAAAAAAACATTTTTTTAATTTTCATTATGTTTTTACAAAAAAAATGTTTTTAAAGTGTGGGGGGCTAAAAAAAAGGCTATATTTTTCTATATTAATTTTTTTATAGGGGGGTGTGACATGGGATAGTGACCTCATGACAATTAACATGAATATTTTATACATGTAATATTTAAAGTTTTGTGAAAATGTAAATAACTATCATAAAAAATGACTTTTTATTCAATTTGGATAATAAAATGTTGCCTAGATATTGTCTAGATCTAGTTTAAGGAAGACTTGTCCACAGTCATGAAGATTTAATTTTTAAGTTTCATTATTCAAAATAAACTTTTATTTTGGTTTTATAAACATCAATTTAAATTACCTAAAAAGGGTGCGCATTCTCCTTTAACTGTATAACATTTTCTGACAACAAACAAAAAAGTTATTAAAGTTTAATCCTAACAGGGTAGTGAAACATATCTGAGCAAAATGAACAATTCCGTCGGCAAAATAATTATAGAGAAAGAGTTACTAAAGTACCACACAATCAGAGATTGAGTTGTCAAGTTCTTAAGTTGTGTCTATGTTGTTTGGTGTTAGCAGAGAGCCAGACAGAGAGTCGTAGCCATATATATACATGTATGTAAGCACAAGTGTTATAAGAACAACAACAGGCAACATAAGCTGCAGGTTAATGTCCCCAAGCAAAAATGATTCCAGGGATATTTTCAATCATTTTGAAGAGGAACAAAGGAGAAGTTGCCTTTTATTAATTACAACAGACCCAATATCTCAAGTCTCAATCCAGCCCTGAACAAGAGATATGAGAAGGAAAGTTGCCAACAATACTTTCTGCCAAAGTGTGACTACTAATACAAGACTGGTGATTAGGTTACAACATCACTTTCCAATCCAGTCAATAATACCACAAGCTGGAAATGTTAAGTTCTTCCATTCTGTCTTGTTTTATCACAAACTGTTTAAAATGTATTAAGTCATTCCTAAACTAAATCATTTCTAACTACAAAGAACTAAACTATGGCATAAGAAATGATCTCAGAAATATAGTGGACTTTTAAAAGAAGCTGTGCTCTGGGTCTAGTTTGGTTTCAGCTGCTTGACAGCCCCAACAGATAGAACAGCATTTATGTGTTTCAGTTAGAAGAAAGAAACACTGTGCCCCTGTAACAAATGCTAAATAAATAACAGAGATGTTGCTAAAAACACCCTGTTCAAAAAAAAAAATCATTTTGGCACTTTTTTTTTTTGTAAGAATAATTTGTTTTGTTTTTGTTTTGTTTTCTTAGTTTCAGACGTCCCGTCAGAAATGAAGATTCCTTACGCCCTAGCCCAAAGCTCATGCAGGAAGAAATGGAAAGTGTTTGAACCATTGTGATGACAGCCTGAACTTCAAACAACATGACCAGCAGCCAAAGGATGACAGAATTGTGAAAGAAGAGCTATATTGCTAAATCCAACATTTCATCTGTGTAGCTTTTGGGGAGAAAAATGGAAAAGAAAAAAAAACAAAAATACATTCAGTTCTACATTGGAATGTTAACTCATGTATGGGAAGTGATACATTTTAGGACTCACATTGGCTGCTAACTGCCAATGACAAAAAAAAAAGGTCAGATGAAAGTAATATTTCCCTATAATTTTAAGAAACTTTTATCAGCGATGAAAGCAATTCTCAGAAGAAAGCATAAAAAAACAAAATACTTATTCCATATCAATCAAAACCCATCAAATGAAACAAACAGATTAAATAATATAATAATCTTAACAAAAAAACTGAAAGTCTAAATAAATAAAATGTTGGTCAGTAACTCATAACACATTTACATTTTGAGAAAAGGTCTAATATATTGACCCCCTCCCTACACACAATGATAACGGATGATCAGATCCAATAAGGGAACTTCTTTCTTGCAAAGGTTAAAGGACAGATGATTAGGATCCATTAGTTTCTTTTAAGTGTAGAACATACTAGTGAAACTGGGTCACTAAAACTTACAAATGTGACTGAGCTGATAGCAGATACATATGAGACAGGGTTTCTAGAACTTAACAAGTGCAACCGAACCTACAATTGTGACTAAATTTCTAGGACTTCGCCAATGTGAATGGGCTGCTAGAGTTATAGGACATCCTCTTGTCTTCAGCATAAAAGCAACACTGAACATAGATTAAATAAACATCACATTAATGCATCAAAGTGGCAAAATGTTAATGAAGTGTGAATACACAAATGTAGCAATAGCTTCTGAGGGAAAGATAAAAATATAAATATCTTATAATAGGTCTGTGTATACATGAATATGTGTGTGAGAGTAAATAGAAAACAATCATATCATTGCCCTGGTCCAGTATATCACAATGGAAACAGTTGGAAAATAAACAGATATTGTAGTACTAAACTGGTCTATGTAACATAACACATTGAATAGTCCTAGTGGAGAATAAACAACAATCGGTAAAACAAACAAGTCTACAACAGCGAACAAAATCATTTTAGATAGAAAAACTCCTGAACTTTTTTGTTTCTCTTTAGTTTCCTGCATGCACAAAAACTTAAAAAAAAAAAAATTATCAGTCACTGTGTAAGCATACTTCATTGAAGGACAGACGTCAAAAGTTTGTAGTTACATGGAAATCAATATAAATTTCTAATAAAAAGGAAACTTCAAATAGTCAACAATGTTGATATGACGATGCATTGTTGGAAGTGTTATTCAGTTTTGTTTGAAGTTTCAGACTAAAATATTTAGATCTAAACAGAAAAAAAAAAAAGGTCTCTAGATGAGGCTGTTAAAAAAAACAACTGAGCTCTAACTGTCTGACAATTAAAAATGTATATTTCCATTTAATCCTTGTACTCGTTTATAGTCAATTAAAATTGTTTACTTACTATAATTCAAAATCAATTCTGTTTCCTTTTTCTGGAGAAAAGTTTGAGACTAGGTGACACTTTTGTCAAACACCATGAGATCACACCATGAGATCAAACCATCACACTTTCATTATTCAAAGAAAGAGAAGAAAAGACAAAGACCAAACTGCATACAACAACAAAAAAATGTAGTTCCCACATTTTTTGTATCCCACAATATAATTTGAATTAGAAGGTAGAAAAATGAACAATAAAATTTATTAATTAAGTTAAAGCCACTGTATTTACATCTAGCTGTTGTCCCACTTTATAGAAACCATGAACACCCAAAAACAGACCCCCCCCCCCCCCCCCCCCCCAAAAAAAAAAAAGTTAAAGAGGGGAAAAAGTTCAAAGCCAACAAAAGTCTGCCTTTCTTATCAATATCATTTGGTCTTTATTCTATATGCTTATATTTTCCTTTGAGTCCCATTTCCTTTATTGGTGTGACACTTTTAGGAAACATGATTCTACAAAACTGTATTGGGTATTGTTATGGCATGATTAGAAATTAGTTATTTGTTTCGTAAATAGGGGAAGCTTTGACTTATAGACAATGACGTGACTAGTAAAAACAAGGATAGGATTTGAGGAAGAATAGCAAACCGTAAACAGATTACTTTTGACAGCTTTAGAGAGAGGAGCTTTTTTATGAACGTAGAGATTTAGCTTGAAGACATTCGACGGCTCCATTCGTTATTATAAAACTTCTTGTTCAATATTCAATATCAGCGTCAACTAACTTATATAATTGGCCTTTGCCTGTGTTATTTGTGTTCGCTATTTGAGAGTTAACTTCATTTGACTTATGTGTATAAGACACAGCGTGGAAGAGCCTAACAGTATTGAATCACTTATGTAACTCTGATGTCATCAATTGGTTAAATCAAAAATGTCTGGTTGTCCATAAATTAACACTAGCTTGTTATAACTTTAAATGTAAGAAACTGCTAAAACTAGTTTCACATAAGTAGCTTGAATTCTAAACAATTCAAAATTGAGCTTGTCCAAAATACTACATGATAAAAGTACTTCATCCTAGGCGCTGGCTTTGATAAACTTATAATCATTACTCCAGTACTTCATCCTAGGCTTAGGCTTAAATAAACTTACAATCAATACTATAGTACAAAATAATATCAAAAATATTTCAAACATCTGTAAAATTGTTATGCTTACAAATACACAAAGCAAACAAATGAAAAAAAACAATCTTCAAAGTTACAAAAAACAAACAAGACAAAATACTTTCTAATCCAGTTGAGACAGGTCAATCCAAGATGAGAAATATGCAAACAAGCATGACCAGTTTAAAATTTGTGTTTTGTTTGTTTTAAAGCTGTATAATATATGGCACAACTTTTGAGTTCAATACTGATAATAAACAATTTTAGCCATCATAGTGCTGCCTAAATAATATTAGTAAGTTCTGGTCATATTATGACATTCAGTCAGAGAAGTAAATATTAAAACAAACAAAAAAAACTTGCCAACTTTCAATAACAACAAATTAGATCTATGTACAAAAAGATGCAAGTCTTTTATGCAGGTGTTAGAACCCAGAGAAATACAAAATAGGCGTAACATTAAAAATTCAATATCCACAACAATTTTTGTTGTTAGGGCAATGTGTGTTTCATGTTGTACAACAAGGAATGAGACGCAGGCCAGGTGTCGTTCAACTCGGAATGGCTGGTCAGGAGGCCTGGGAGGGACATTTCCACACAAAAAAAAAATGGCTCATCTGGCCACATGGAGTTAATTAACGTGCAGAAGCAGCTAAAATTGTCCAATAAAAGTATTAATAAACCTCTATGTCATGGAAACATATTTTAAAGGATACCATATATACACAGAGACATATACAAAATATGTAAAAAAATTATTTATGTATATCAGTGTTGAGGCAGGGCTAATACAGGCTGTCATCTCCGCTAACACTGCTGCTGACACTTCGTGACCTAAGGCTGTGGGACAATCTGGGGCTGGACTCGACAAAGGTTTGGTGTGACATGGCCAGCTGTTCAGTAACATCCAGCAAACCAGACACCAGGGATAAGCTAGCCATGGCTGCATCATTCACATCCCTGTGATTGGTACATTTGGAAGGGTCATTGCCAGCTAACGACATACGAAGGTCATGCTGCATTTTCCTGGAAGGAAAAGAACAAAATCTTAAATTCAAAATTTTAACACTTTGTTTTTCAATGACAGTATTCTCTGGGAGTCACACCTGTACTGCTTTTAAACTAGAGCCACAGGAAAGCTGCCAAATAGTGTTTATTGTCAGACCCATTTCAAGTTTCATGAATGAAGCTTTAAAACCTTCAACCAAAGAGTACTAAGTTAACTTTTTATAAATATATTGGAGCCATAGAGTGCTTGGCTTCCAAACCAGGAGTCCCAGGTTCGAATCTAGGTGAAGACTGTGATTTTTAATTTCGGGATCTTTGAGCACCTCTGAGTCAACCCAGCTCTAGTGGGTACCTGATATAAGTTGGGGAAAAGTAAAGGCAAATGGTTCTTGTGCTGGCTACATGACACCTTTGTTTACTGTGGAACACAGAAACAGATGACCTTTACATCATCTGTCCCATAGACCACAAAAATGTTCAACAATTTGAAGATTAACTCCCCTTGTCTAAAAGAAATGGAGAGATAAAGGCAAAGGATTAAGAAGAAAAGAATCAAACATAAGACTGGGAAGCATGGTGGCTTATGAACTGACAGGTCACAAGTTTGAATACCAATGAAGATAAGAATCCTAAATTTAGGGATTTTCACATTGCTACTGAATTTACTAAATTACAAGGGGTACTTGAAATGACTTAGGGAAAGTAATAATATGAGGTTTCCCCTAGTTATAACATTGTTTGTGAGAAATCATTCTTTACGAGCAACTCACATCTGGCTCAAGAAAAATGGCTCAAGAAAAACTGGTCGCCTTCACCTCCATTAAGTGGATGTAATAAAACAGGACCAATAAACATTGATACTGACCATTGGGAAGACATAGCCCTAGACCGCACAAGTTAGAGAGAGACGGTGACCAAGAAAGCTATTGTAGTGAAAACACATGGGCCTCAGCTCTAGAAGAAAAGCGTGCCATACGAAAAATGGCTGACTCCTCTACCACCAAAGTGACAGCCATCTTAACCTGCGATATACCTGGACGGGCTCCACAGTCACATGAAAAAGTGTTTGAGATGAACCATGGTCATTCTACAACTGAAGGAGGTCAACTAAACTGTGAAAACCAGAGTAGAGAAAATGTCAGTGGACACTGAGCAGGTTGCGTAACATGACCCTGGGTGATGATAAGGATCCAGTCCAGATAACTCTACTGACTAGAAAGGTTCTTTTTTGGGGACTGGGATAGTAAAGTCAGATGTTAGGCTGATCACTGGTCACTGCTAAGCAAAGTGATTGTTTCAAAGTTTATGGTTTGAATTCTCATCACAGCTTCTCTATTTTAACCAAACCCTCTTACCCTTCTGTCAAAAACTGTTTTTTTTTTGTGTGGACACTCTTTCTATTCTGGCAAAGAATTAAATTTATTACTTTGTCAAATTATAGTATAACATAATTTTAATCATTGGTTATACACATTATTTGATTATTTACTAAGAATTTGTATCTTGACTAATAATCTAGTCAGCTCTAACAGTTACCATGTTTGTCTTTTCTGACAAAATGAAAACAAATTGTTTGTATACATAAAACAGCTGACTTTAATAAAGTCAAATATAAAATGCAATAAATATGAATTACTTCTGTTGAAATCCAATGATACCATAGCAAAAAAAAATTAAAAAACACTGAATTTTGGTTCTTTAGTAATTCTAGTCTTTAGATATTATTTATTATAAATCTTGCCAAAAAAATGTTTTTTTTTCTTGTTCTGTAATAAATGAATTGTTTTCACTTACCTGATTTTATCTTTACTATGTGCAATCTGACTGTATATGATCTGGGCATCAACATCAGGGTCTAGTGGGTCCTGCCAGTCTCCTAATACAACACCATGGTAGGTGGGGCTGCAGCCAGGGGCTGGAGAGAAAACAACATAGGGGCTGCAGAACTGAAGCAGAACTGATGCTTGTGAAAAACTTTGAAATTTAATTCACATTTCAATTGTCACCAAGTTGCCTTCCCATAATACCTCACAAGTCAGTATATTGGCTTTATTAAGCTTTCTTTTGATTTTCCCATTCTTAGAAAAGGCAAGAACAATCTACACTGCATTCTTTTCGTTATTAGCAAAACTTTTTGATGAAATTTTTCTCTTCTAAAATTACCCAGAGTGTTAAAAACTTTATTTTACAAAACAAAATTGTAAGAAAACGCATTAAATTTTAAAATACTGACCAAAGAAAGAATACAAATAAGATAATCAAAAAGTAAAGTACTAAAAAAAAAACACAAGGTTGCACTCTATAACCAAACCTAAATAGTTTACAGCCAACAACCCGATATAACAATTATAGTTGAATTACCACTACCCAGCATGCAATGTATGCAAACTTAAGTCAGTATCACTCACCTATGTCTTGCTCTCGGCGACAACAATTCCATTTATCTCCCTTGAACACCCCAGGGTGAAATGTTTCCACTCTGCATACATTGTATTTACAAGTCTTCCTTATAGCAGATATCCAAGCTGTGAGCTCATTTACATCCTAATAGACAAATTCACTTGATACAAATGGATTTAAAAATAGAAAAATCTAGATCTACGAGAATTTGTTAAAAATAGAGAAAAAAACAACTTCATTTGAATTGATTTCAGTTTCAGGAATTTAGTGAAATATATTAATTGTTATGAGATTTTCTAATAAAAATAAAATATAATCAAATTTCAGTTTGATGATTTACCATTATCAAAAATATAAACTATAGTGTTAAAAGTGTTAAAACATTACACTTTTTTTTTAATAACAAATATATCTAGTATTATCAAAGCTATGTGACATGAATGACAGAACTAGATCATCTGATCTTGCTCAAGGTGTTGGATTTAAATTTTCATGATTTGTGAATGTATATTGGTCCACTTGGAGCTCTTACAGTAGCAGACACATGTTACATCAGAAGGTTGTAGCCTTGGACACATTAAACCCATTCAAACATTAAGCCATTAGAATTAAGTGAATTCAACTTTATCTTCCACCAAGACTCAGGTTCTGAAGGGGAACTTTATGAACTAAGTTTTGTTCTCTAAATATGAAAGATTATTTATTATTGTAGCTTTAAAACAACCTGAGATGCTGTCTGGTCTCTAGTGACCATGAAACATTATTAATTTAGAAAATCTATATTGGACAATCATAAAAAATGGGTTTTGACTTTACTTTACATGATTTAAAAAATCAGCCAATAAGAGAGAAAAAATAAGGTTACATTTCTGGTATTCTCATTTTGACTATAATCTTGATTTACTAAACAAAACAATTAGCCTCCCAAATGGTTAGGAGAGATGTACCTTTGCTTGGAAGTAGATGATGGCTGTGCTCTCATCTGAAGTTTTGTGGATGATCTGCCCCATGTTGGACTTCCCCAGAGCGCCATAATCCAATTTCTCCACAGCGCAGATGTTCTCAACCATGACCATGGTGTCTTCCTGTGAGTACAATTTTCCATGTTAGGTCAGATGACATTACATAATCTAATGAGATTTAAAATAGTTGCATTAATGAGATTAAAAATAGTTGCACACATGACTAGTAGCTTAGTTAATCATAAATATATAGTTCCTTAAGGTTGTTATTGTTGGAAGTGGTAATGGATATTACCACTACCAAGCTTCTCAACTGCTGTTAAGTTACATGTTAAAAAAAGGATTAAAGACAGTAATACATTTCTTCCTTTTTTGAACCCCAGTCCTTATCCCTTCAATACTAAATAATGCCATTTTGTGTACCACTACTTGATTGGTTCAACCATTTGTATCACTAGAAATAGAAGACAAGGGGAGACAACTTACATCTTCTGGTGTTTTCCTGTAGCACAGCATGACCCTGGTCAGGTAGAAGTAACACTTCTTCAGGACGATGGGTCGGAACAAGCGCTTGCAGTGGTAGTGGCACTTGTACAGGTGCCCCTGAATCAGCACCGTCTCATTGCTCTGCTGCCTGACCAGGTACCTATGGGCAGCTGTAAACACATACACAAAGTTTAGACACTGAGACCAATGTCTAGCAACACAATTAACAAGGTGCATCATTTAGAAGCAACGGCAGTGAGTGGCTCACAGAGGGAGGGGTGGGAGGAATAAAATTAAAAAGCGAATAAAAAGATATTGTAATCTTTTTTTATGGGGGGGGGGGGGGGGTTCTAACTTAGCAAGTCATTGACAAAACATGTTTAAAGAATATACATAGTAATGTATCTAGCTAGATAGAGATATAAGGGGCTGTTATCAATATCAATTGTTCCTGCTAGTAATAGGCCTAATGGGCTTACACATGTATTTAATAATTTTGTGTGTGTAATTATCTCTGCTGAAAATAAGTTAGTAAGTTAAACCTAAAGCAACAAGCTGTCATCTATAAACATACTTGAACGACCTAAATGGTCTATGTGCCACATGTGAACGTACTTAAATTTTCTTATTAGCTTTAACCAAGAGATAGTTTGGCCATACAGGGACAGCATATTCACAAAATGTTTATCAAGCAAAAAAAAAAACTTAACACTATTGCATAAAAACACAACTAAGAGGACAAAGGAAAGATAACCATATTCAATAACAAACTTTTTCTTCCAGTTTTAGGAACTATCATTGTCACAAGGCCAAAATAATAATGAAATTGAGAATGTGTGACTGAGTGACTTGGCTACCTAATTAGAGGGCTTGAGTATGAATCTCCATGTAGATAAGGAATTTCAATTGAGGGAATTGAATTTAACTGGGTTGAGTTTGCTGAGCGCCAAAAGTAACACAGAAAACTCCCAGTTACCCCCTGCATGTCCACATAATAGGTTGGATCAGGGAACATGGAGGGTCAATTTAGACTAATTTGTTATTAGGTCTAAATAGATTTAAGCATTGACTTGTCTAAGGTTTGTCTTGTAAATATGTTAATGCCTAGTCAGACTGATTAGCTGTAACTGTAACAAGGTTCAAGCTTAATTAGACCTTGATATGTTTTTAACTTGATGTAGGTTTAGGCTTATCATTAGAAAACAAAACGGAACACAGAATACAAACTAACCAGAGAACTCGCCCACATCTACCAGAAGATCCAAGTAATCCTTGACCTCTGTGATCTTCTGTGAGATAAGAGGCAGAAGTGGCTCCATCCAGACCTCCTTTCCTAGTGACCCTGGGATCAGGTTGCCAATACTCTGGACAATCTATCAGAATACATTTTAGTAGTGTCAAGTGGACACAATAGCAATACAGCAATCAAGCATTATACCTTTTTAGCCATAATCATAGACTATAAATTTCACTGGAGTGTTAACTTTATATGTCACAACTCATTTTCTTATTCTTAAGTCCAGCAGAACGAGCATCTTTGAAAGAGTGGCATTGTGTATTATTTGTTTTTGCCAATAGTTAACATAGTAATCCTGTTGTAGATAATCTATAGTCTACATGTAGAGACATTTTCTTTAACCTTTTCATATTAAGTCTTTATTTGATACTGACAGGTTGATAATTGATTTGCTAATTTTGTTAAACTATATGCATAGACTTTTTATAACTGTGCTAAGCCATATTTTAGACATTCAATAGACCTAAAAATGTAGGATTGTGTAAAATATCTGCCATTATTTACACAAAGCCAAACAATATGGACATCACAAATGAAAGCAACTTACTTTGGCCAATAAGGTAAATGTCCGAATGACCTTAAGGTTAGGATGCTGGTCACTGACAGAAAACAATTTGGGTGACATCACAGCTGGGGCAAAAAACCTGAGAAAGATGAAACTGCTAACAGCTATATACGGGACATCCTGCAAGTTAAAACAGAAATACTGATTAGTGAAGAACTCTTAATTTTATTTTTGTTCTTGATCAAGAAAGGAAACATCAGTCATACAACTTTTTTCATGCCAAACAGTACAATCTACAGAAGACATATCATGACACTGGCTAATCAGTTGTGTAATTTTGATTTGATTTTATATTTATATGTTTTGGACATTCAATCAGAAATGAAGATTATTATGCCAAACTTCCTGCAGGATGGCAGGAGATGTGATGACATACCACACAACCAGGCAGCATAATGATAAAATGAGTAAATGGTTATCTAGTTACATCTGTGCACTATAGAATAATAAAGATTCTTAAAATATGATTATTTGTTTGCTTTGTTATTACAGTTGTAGATCTAACTCTGAACATAAATTATTAACAACTGGGAGGTCATTGTAGATATTGTAGATAATGTAATATATAAAGTTGTTTTGAAACACACACAAAAAACACATCAGTTCTAAAGAATTTCCAGAAACTATGATATATGGCTAAAAGAAAATGTTCTCTATTTTTTAAAGTAATGTCTTCCACATGCATGCGAGACATGGAAGTCATCTGCCAAATTAGAGAAAAGACTCAAATGTGGCTCAACAAAGATGGCTAAGTCGGATTTTGGGAGTCAGTTATAGAGATCGAGTTTCAAACAAGGAAATCCTTCGCTGAACTGAGAGTCAAACACTTAGTGAGGTTGTGACAGAGAGTCGCATGAGGTTTGAGGGACATGTTCTCTGACAAAATGAATTACGCACACCAAGAGTTGCGAAGACATGGAGGCCAATAAGAGGAAAAAGCAAACAAGGATGTCCTCATATAACCTGGCACCACACTTTCATGGAAGACCTCAGAGCAGTGGACACCAAATGGGAAGAGACTTCAGACAGATCTCTGTGGAGACAGCTTGCCCCCTAAGGTGGGAGGATCTAAGTCTAAGTTAAATCTAAGTCTTCCATATGATCACCAGTAGACCCCTCATTTATATATATATATATTTCACTTTATGTCTGGCAGGTCATATGGTAAGCATTTTAAATTGCAAATATAATGGTTTCTTTTTGTCCGGCTGTCATATCATACACTTTTCTAATAATTTAAGCAGTACAACACATTGTTCTTGAGAAAAACACATGCAGCTTATAAAGACACAATGTCTTTTGAAAGTCTTAACAGACTTATAAAACCAAACAACTATTTTACTGTGTAATTTATGAAGACACACGGCCATTTCAAAGTTTACCACCTTTGTTTGTTTTTTAGAGACGCTAATTAGTTTCAAAGTTTATCCACCTTTAAACGAAAAATTACCTCAAACATTTCTTCTGGCCATTTCTCCCTGACTCTGACCTGAATATTCTTCAAGACCCGCCTCAAGACCTGAGGGCAGTAGGTAATGGAGCCAACAATACTGTTAATGATCTCACAAGTGTAGTCCTCCAAGGCTTCTAGACTGTGATTCACAAAACTTTCCTCTGACTCTCTGTGAAGGCTGTGACGTCGACTGATCAAATCAAAGAAAATGTTTCTTTTCATCTTCCACATCTTTTAAGCTAGTTTGTTAAATTATTAATACAAAAAAAACTCTCAATGTGATGGTGACCCACCGAGACTGAAGTTAAGATTAATGATCATATATTGTAATCTTTATTAGGATTTCAACTTTCTTGAATAATTGGATTTATTTAAATATTCTGTGAAATGAATTATAAAAGGACTAAATATTTAACAAAAAGTTATCCCCACATGTCCATTTTAGTGTATAACTTAATAAACCTGCATGTTGCTGCTCTATCAAGAGACAATCATACAAACACATCTAATCTCAAACAAGAACAACACACAGGAATATAAAGTACTAGAAAAGGTGACCAGTCATTTCATCCCCGGTCACTTCATGCTGGTCATTTCATCCCCAGGTCATTTCATTCCCAATTAAATATTTGTCTTTTTTCATTGTTTAATTGTGCTGTTAAGGCTTTGACTTTAAGCCCTCATTTCATCTTATAAATATGATTATGTAGAATGCTTTGTGATATTTTTTGACATGTTACTAATGCGTTTATAGTGTTCCCTCTTCCACTTTGGATTCTTGATGATAAATCTTATAATATATTGTAAATCTGGGTGTGTACTTAGCTATAGCCTTCTATTGGATGTGGGGGATGTAATATTATAATGTTATCCTGCGCATGACGTAATGATCAAAGGCCAAGGTTTGGTGGAAGTAGTGAAAATCAACTGAGAGATAGAAGTGCGATTAGAATAATTATGACCATGCCGCTGATAACTTATCATCAAAGGCCAAGGTGTGGTGGAAGTACGACATACCTAAGAAAGATGCATTAATAATTTATATTAATAATGCTTGCAAATAAGCTACAAGCATCAAGTTAATGTCACTTTATCAGGCTATATAACATTTGTATGCTTCTAATATTTGTTAACTACATTATTATAGATTCATTAAAAAAATAGTAAAAAAAAAAGCTTAAGTCTACTTCAAAGTTGGTTAGCACTATTACAAGCTCAATTCCTGACCATTTGCAGGCACAGATTGCCAACCATCAAATACAGATACATGTTAGTCTTAACCTTGCACTGTGACTACTTAAGTATCTATGTTAGAATGGATAATAGTTTAGTAACTCTGGTATGTGATATTTAGTATTCAATGTTTTCTCATGTAATTGCTTTCTCAAAGAAAATGCAAATAAAATTTATTAGCTCAAAAATTGATATAGTCAATATACATTAAAAACTATATCACAATTCCTTAAATTTGTCCATGTTTCTTGTAATAAACAAAAAAGATGAACCCCAAATTATTCAACTTTAATTATAAAATAATTGCAGAAAAAAAATATGTGATTACTTGTAAACAATTTAAATATTTTTATGTCATTATATAAAGTTCAAATATTTATTAATAACATTTAATTACATTTTTTTAAAAAGTATTTAAAAACACTTAAAAGTCATTTTTTAAAGGAATGTGCTTTTTGGTAGAATTCTGTACCACTATGTGAGCCAGTGCTGATGTTGATGTCTTGCGAAAATGTCAGCAGCTCTTGGAGCTGCGGGGAGGCATTACTGAAGGGTCATTTCAATGGTATGGTAGCTATTCAGCACTATGCCAAACAGCAGATTCCAGACCAGGGATTTAGGGAGACCAAGGTCTCCCTGCCTTGCCACCAATCGGAGTTCATCTCAGATGTTGAAGGACAGATTGAAATAGAAGAACAACACTCGACTTACCCACGCACACTGTTGACCTTACAAGGGTCCAACTCAACAGTTTTCTTCTCATTGATGATTCGGTCTACTGTGGGTTTTAGCACCTTTTGTAGGTAAGGCATTGCTAACACCTGATTGGTGGAGACATTGATAAAGTAAGACATAGCTAGCACCTGATTGGTGGAGACATTGAAAAAGTAAGATATAGCTAGCACCTGATTGGTGGAGACATTGATAAAGTAAGACACTGCTAGCACCTGATTGGTGGAGACATTGATAAAGTAAGACACTGCTAGCACCTGATAGGTGGAGACATAGATAAAGTAAGACATTGCTAGCACCTGATAGGTGGAGACATAGATAAAGTAAGACATTACTAGCACCTGATTGGTGGAGACAATAATGAAGTAAGACATTGCTAGCACCTGATTGGTGGAGACAATAATGAAGTAAGACATTGCTAGCACCTGATTGGTGGAGACAATAATGAAGTAAGACATTGCTAGCACCTGATTGGTGGAGATTTTGACAAGCCATAATTGGTTCAGCTATTCTAGCTAACTCTTGAAGAGATCTGCCTGGAAAGCCTAACAAAGTTCAATGACTTTATTAGCTACGCTACCTAAGATCAATAAAACTCTCAGAGATTGTAATGGATCATTAAGAAAAGGAGCCATTCTAAGCACAACAAATCTCAGCCCTCCAGATCAAATCAACGTAAATAAAGAAGACTTTCTATTAGAAAAGACAAGAAAGAATGCTTGAAGGATGTGAAGAAGAGGCCATTAGACTGCAATAGAAATAAGGTAGGTTCAGACAAAACATAATTTTAATCAGTCAAATGACTAAAACAACAAAGAGGGAAACTACATCACAGGTTTGGGTTTTCTCTCTGGACATATAAAAAAGTATACCTAATTTACATACTATTTATAATCATACTATACCATTATATTAGCACTAATTGTTGAATGAACATCAATATATTAATTCCCATGTCTCATAATAAGTTATTTAGTAGTAATCATATTAGTTATTTTTAATCAAAATCTTACTGTTAGTGTTTATTTAAAAAAAAAAGCTAAATAATCCCAAATATTAAAAATGTACAAAATAAACAGTTCAGTACTTGCAATCAACACCAACTAGTAGCTACTCATAATATTTCCAAAGTTGGCATCACTCACCTTCATGAAGTTATCCACTGCCTTAGTTCCCAGCGTGTTGCCTCGGAAAAGTGTGTTGACATCTTCTGTTTTAGCAATATCCCTGACGATGACAGCATCCAAGAATTCAAAGATCAACTCTTGGCTGAGGTAGAATCTAACCAGGGCCATGGCGATGGCTCCCAGCTCAATTGTTCTGTCTTGTTCAATCATGTCCCAAATAAGGTGGCCCAGATCCTGGCTCTTAAAAAAATTATTATATTTATTAATGTAGCTGGAAAAAAAAGAATTTAAACAACATATTTCAAATATCCACAATTTTTAAGAGCCGCAAAATTACTTTTAGGTGCACATTATAATTACATATTTTAGAAGTAATTAACAATCAAATGCATCATTAGGAATCATTTGACAATCTTTTTACACTATCTTTTTGCTAAAAAAGGTTTGATCATAATTTGTTTTTTATTGTTTTGTATCTAACTTTTACAGACTGTTCCAAATTTTCATGAAAAAATAGTCACACTGTTTGAAAATTACCATTTTAAAATATAAGCATAAAAAATGAAGATGAATTACTTTGACAGCCTCAGCAAGGAGTTCGTTCAAAGGTCTGTAACAAGATGAAGGCAAAACTATCTCTTCCAACAGCTGGAGTTTCACCCGAATCTTTCCTCTATCAACTCGACTGAAACAATTAGAGTTTTGACATTTGGTTGGTTTCTTTTGACACTTTAAACGGTAGGAGATAAATTAATGGTTTCTTCAGTAAATGATTTTGATATATCACATTCTATATGGAAAAGATTTGGCTCCAGATGGATCCTTGCATGAGTATCTTAATTTCTGACATGTAAGCAAAGAGAACAGCCAAGAGATACAAATAGAAACTTTAAGCAAATGCAAAGCAAGATGAAATTTAACCAAACTTTGACAAAGTAAATCCCCACAACTATCTCTATGCATATACAGGTAAAAGTAAAAGGTTCCCATTTCAGACCTTGCAATCTATAGGGCCTATGATATAATGGTCAACACTTTCTGTTTTGGTTAATGAAGGTGTCATGTGGCCAGCACAACACAAACCATCTTTACTTTTCCGCAACTAATGTCAGGTACCCATTAGAGCTGGGTGGACACAGAGGCACCCTAAAGATCCTGAAATTCTAAATTCCAGTCTTCATTAAGATTCAAACCCGGGACCCCCCCTAGTTTAGAAGCCAAACACCTACCACTCAGCCAATGCGCCTCCATACATACAAATGTTTGCTAATCTTCATTTCCTATGAAGGGGCTTGATTGCATTTTATTTTTCTTAATCTGACTTTACAATGTAATTAATGGAAATGAGCATATAAATACTAAATGAAAAAGATTTAATATCTTATACATTGTACAAGTCAGTCTTTAAGGGTCAAAATTGTTTCATTTAAGTCAACAAACAGTTTGTGTGAAAACAGATGGCGAAGAGTTCAATCATTTCAAAGTCCATTAATTATTTTATGTAATCAAATGATAAAAATTTTAACCTAACAGTGACAACATATTTGTACCTTGCTCTGCGAGCCCATCTGTCACTGGTTGGTCTCCTGGCTACTGCATGCCAATTTCTAATTGTTCCATGAGTCACATCTTCAGAATCTAAATGTATCTGTAACAAATGAATGGGAACATTGAAATAAAAATGTCCTTTTTTAAAGAAGCACTAAGATGTTGGCATAGATAATAATTATACAAAAGTATTACCTGTCCCATAAAGTCATCACTACTAAAGTTGTCTTTGTCCCAAACAGTCACAATCACACTCAGGTCAGCAATACAAGTATCCTCAGGCAATAAAAACTCTAATGTTTCATTCCATTCTGGGAATCTGGTTTTCTTTTGTTTCTGAGAAGAAGAGTTATACACTGTCTGCTGAAAATGTTGTCATCAATAAATATAAGGAGATATACACTTGTGCACTACATGACATCTCAGAACATCCATCACATTCTGTTTGTAGAGATGTGCAGTTCTAAACCAAGTAAAACCTTTGACATTTAGTGATGTGGAGGATAAGCTTTCCCCTTGCAGTAACTCATGCATCTAATGAAACTAAAGGTACTGCTGTCAATCATTCTTTCCACATGCGAAGTAAGGTGATTTTTTTTTATGCTGTGGGGGGTAAATGACTTGAGCTAGTGTGTTAAAGTGTTAAGTAGCTTTACTGATGATTTTTTATTTGTCGACTGAGGATTGAGGATTGTTTTTCTTTCATTTGTGAATTAATTTTTAAAATTAATTAGTGAATCTGGATATGTAAATTTCAATTGGAGCATCGTAAAATTATTTCTTTTTACCGGGAATATTGACTGATTATAGTTGGATAGTGCTTCTGCCATCAGAGAGATACCAGCGACCCGAAAATTGGTGAATTATTTTCTTTAATTCATTCCCACATCTTAACAGTACAATCAAAAAGAATACAAAAAGGACCATTGTGAGCTGGCATAGAACTGTTTCTTTTCTTCTTTGCCTCACATGTTCTTTTTTTTTTTAATGACAGGGATATCTCTTCAAAATAGTTGTTCTCCAAGTGAGCATATTCTATGCCAATAGTTCCCAGCTCTATACTAACTCAGCACTAATGGAACAAACAAATAAACAGTTATCTCTCTTAGAAGACAAATAGGTTGTGAGACACTGACCTAGATTGATATAAGCTTTTATAATGCTTAAGAAAAGTGAAGCAGATATAGATCTAAAGTTTAAGAGAGACTCCAACTTACAGATGTTGCTTTTGTTTCATCAAAGCATGTCACTGTCACATAGGGATCTGAATAGCCAGTTTTGTCTTTAGCAGCCAAATCTCTGTATAATATTGAAACCATTACTTATAGATATACTCTTTTTGAAATTTCATATGCCATAATAAAGTTGTGCTCTAAATTGTCAAAGTAGATAAAAGTAAAAATATTTAATATTTAATTAAACAAATTACCTCATTTAAGCTTAATGCTCCTTAACAAAGAAATTTCTAATCAATTATTGTAAAAAAAAATAAAAAAAAACAGTGGAAGTACAGGTACTTATTAATTATCTTGAAGTTATAATTACAGCATATAAATAAAATAAGATTATGAATACAGTATTTTCTTGAAACGTCTGTAATTTATACGAAAAAATTTATAAAAGCTTTATCTTTATGGTGGCACGGTGGCTGAGTAGTAAAGGGCTTGGCTAAAGAAGCAGAGGTCCCTGGTTCTAAGTCTGGGATTTTTTAATTTTGGAAATTTAAAGGTGCCTCTGAGTCCACCTAGCCTGCATACGTGACATTAGTTGTGGAAAAGTTGGTCATTGTACAGGCCACAGGACGACCTCAATAAACATGAGCCACAGAAACAGATGACCATAACATCATCTGCCCTATAGACCGCAAGGTCTGAAAGGGGAACTTCACTTTTTTTTTTTTTAATTTTTATACAAACATGCAAAACTAGTAATAAATAATCTACACTATTTATTCCTTCAGCTTTGACTACCTCCTCATGATGTGACATTAACACTTAAGCCCCTCCCCCATCTTGCTGGTTAAAAGAAGACGAAAGTCAAGCGCCATTTACCTGCCCTCCATAACAGTCACAAAGACATAAGACTGTCCTGTAGCCTCAGATGTCCTGATCCCGTACTCTAAGAGCATCTCTCCTTGAATCTCCAGATCTTTGTTTGCTTTCTGTAGCGGAAGCCAAGTTTCTAAACCTGAGCAACAAACATACAGAAAGAATAAAAGCTAGACAAATGTGTGTGGTAAATGATAACAGCAATACTTTGAAACTTTTAATGTTCACAGAGGATAATGAAAGTCAACTTAGCAACCCTTTTTATTAAGACGATGCATCAACAACAGAAGTTGTTCTGTAAAATTACATTTTGGAAAATTCCAGACAAAATATATGGCAAAATTTTATTCTTTCTTTCAGTTCTCAGTGGTTCACACAGTTTAAAGAAAATAAATTTAGAGCAAGGTATATATATAAAGGAAGTAAAGAAAGTTTAACCAGTCCATGCTTTTTGTATCTGTTAGCCTCCTTCAGTCCAAGAACAACTATGGTTCATCTACCAAATTTGTATCTATACATTCTTCAAACCAAGTTTATTCATCAGGTTTTAATTTCCCATTGACATCAGTGTTCTATTTACAGACCCACATCACACATGAAAGTCACTACATCTAGGATTACTACAACAATCAATGGGGCAACTTGCTCGGCAGCGAGGGCAAAAGCTTTCTGCTGCCAAACTACTTTTAAAGCTTGTCAAGAAGAACCTCATGTCACCATTGTAATAGCTACACCCTGAGTAAAGGGAAAGGCAATGATTACCTCCTACCCCCTGCAATGAAGTTCTTAGGGCCAAAGCTATCATGATCTATCAGGTCAAGCAGGCCCACCGCCAGAAATGTGCCCCAGACAACTGAGTACATGTGGGCCCTTCTGCATCCCCCTCACAAACATGAACATTTTAAATATGTATACGAGGAGCATCCAAAAAAAGCGTGAAGGCCCCAGACCCTATTTGTCCCCCCATGACAGCGTGCTTAGGTCAACTTAGATTCTGGCAAGTAGGATGAGGAGAAGCATGAAGAAACATCATCCCCAGAAATTGAAGAGTTCTAGTGGCATTAAGATCACATGAAGCAATATAATAAGCTCTTCAGAGTTGCGGATCTCATAACATATGCTACTAAAGGCCAGTGTTATCCATAAAATGACATCACAAATTTACTTAAAAGAATCAAGTAAAAAAATATGTAAATGGGTTAACCACAAACTTGTAATATAACCATAGGATTATTAAAACTTTAATTCTATTACTTAGTCTGTTAATTGAAGGCAAGCAATTAAATTATATAACTCAAATGTACACACATTTTTAAAGTTTTACCTTTTGGATTTTTATTTTCATACATATAATCTCTGGTGACGGAAGCAACCCCAATAATATCATCTCCACTGAAAAAAATAAGAGTTACAAATATTTATTTTAAAAGTGATGGCCTGGCTAGAAAAAAAGTTTAATGACTTGAAATTGAATGTGAAAATCAAAAATAAAATTGTGGAAGAAGTGGATGCGATGTTTTTTCTAGTGGCTATTTGAAAGGTAAAGTACACATCATATGCCGATTGCTTTATTCTATGTTTTGTAAGTAAAGGTAAGTAAGTTAAAGGTAATCTGTGGGCCACAGAAACAGATGACCTTTAAATCATCTGCCCTATAGGTCACAAGGTCTAAGAGGGGAACTTTACTTTTTTTTTTCGTAAGTTAAAGTGTCTCCTCCATACCTTCAAGTCAAAATGTTCTTTGAAACTGATAACACTTAAAGAATCAATATCTTCAAGATATGGTCCAAAACGCAAGTGTTGGCTAGATCTACAAAGTGGTGCAGCCAAATCAATAGACAACATATGGCCAGTTAAAATATCAATTTGGGTCTATACTTATGGATTCAGATATAAGCTGAAGCATATGTTCAAAACAATATTTTTTATAACACACTGCAAATTTCAAAAACAATATTATTTATAACACACTGCAATTAAGAAATAACACAAACACAATAAAGCATAAAAAAAAAAAAAGAGAGAGACAATACTTTTTTTTATATTTAATGTCATGGACCAGGAACTATAATTACTAAAAGATGAGAGGTGAAACAAAAAAAAAGGTACTTTACTAAAAAAAAAATAAAAAAATTACTTACTTTATGCACTCAACAAACATAACTTGTGATAATTTTCATGAATATTTTTAATTCCTTGACAAAAAAAAACAACAACTTTTTAAAGAGACACCATAATATTGAGAACATGCACACGCAACTCACCTGCTGTTAGTCCAGTAGTGAAGATCAGCAAAATCAGACACACAACATTGATGGAAAAAGAAATAGACATTGAAAAGAAGAATATATTTTTGAAAATGCAGGTTACAATGGCAATACATAGGATCAAAACACAAAAATGGAATTAAATCACTCCAAAAATCTGGCGACAGTTCAAAAATGTTGGAAAAAAATTTCACGCCAAAGATATTTAGATGGAAAGCTTAAAAAAAGATTGAGAGAAAACCTTTTGAAATTCACATCACAAATACAAACACAAAAAAAAGTAACAGTATATGTCATTTTAAGGGTAGGCTTTAATTAAAAGTTTGTTTTTTTTAAAAGAAAATGTGGGGGAGGAAGGGTTGCTGTTTCATGCTGCCATGCAAAAAAAAACAAGGCTAAAATAAATGTCAAGTAAGAGATTAAAAGTAATCAGAGGATATTTATTTATATTAAATAAATGCTTAAATTACTGAACATTTAAAATGTAAATTTCATACAAACTCATTCATTTCTTATAAAATAAAAAGATGGCTATGAATTTCAAGACAATTAACACAAAAAAGCAAAATGCTTTATGGGACAATGTCTCTCTTGATGTCAAAAATGTGTAGCTTTATCTCTATATAATTCATGTTGCTGAATACTCAATGATAACTATACAGGCCATTTTATAAATCTACACTCCAAGAGCATTAATTGTACAATCACACATTTTGTAGTCCTTGGGTCTAAAGTAACATGAATCACTGATTATTGATATTGTGCATCTTTGGATGAAACTCTCTTACAATTAAAACAAATGATAAGCCAACATTTCAAAAACTTGTGATCGGCTTCTTTATTTAGGACCAATACTATTACCACAATTATTTTTTAGTAAGACTCTATCCTCCTGACATTGAACAAGTCCCTACATACATGCAAATTTGATTCCAGTTCTACGGGATTTAAAGTCATTTGAATGACTAATCAATCAGATTTTTATCATTTAAAAAAAAAGTTTTGTAGATTTGTTTTTAAAAGTTGTCTTAACTTTTTCTCTCCGTAATTATTTACCAAATTCTGGTGAAATCAACGTTGGTATTGTCAGTTAGGAGAGAAAAAGTTAATACTTTGAAATACTTATAACTTTGTTTGTATTTTTAAAAGTCTTTATTACTTTCATTTAAAACCTTATTTTATAAACTCCATTAGTCTAAACATATAAAAATGTATTATTTACACATTTGAATTTATATAAACTGGTTTATCTTAAGTTTTCAGTTTAATTAAAGTTGACTCTTTCAAACATCAATTGATTAATTGACGAAAAAATAACAACATTTTGACCTATCTTTTCTTCAGGGGTTAGGACGGAGAGGGAGACAAGAAGCTTATTGATCAAACTTTCCAAGTCAGAAATGTACAGTCAAAGATACCATCCTCATACAAAATATTAATAACAAAACATCAAAAACAACAGATTAGGGCAACATTAGTAAACACATTGGAGGTAATTGTTTTCTCTTTGTTGGCTTCTTACAGAGAATTTAGTTTTTCACAAGAAAAAGCAAAAAAGAAATGTAAATAAAATATTTTGGAAAAATTGACAAAATGTGGAAAAAAAAAACTGTTTTAAGTAAATGGTCACTGTACCTGACTTTATCAGCATCATAGATATAAAAGCTTAGAATTTGGAAGCCACTCGGCATATGAAGGATAAACTCTTCACCCCATAAAGGATCCAATGTTTTGTAGACAGTCGCTGTCCTGTGGGAATTTATTTTTAAAATGAGAAACATGACTTATTTTGTTGTCATAGATTTTAATTTACTTAAAAATAATAATACACACTGAAACAAGACTACATTTATCAGCATCATAGATATAAAAGCTTAGAATTTGGAAGCCACTCGGCATATGAAGGATAAACTCTTCACCCCATAAAGGATCCAATGTTTTGTAGACAGTCGCTGTCCTGTGGGAATTTATTTTTAAAATGAGAAACATGACTTATTTTGTTGTCATAGATTTTAATTTACTTAAAAATAATAATACACACTGAAACAAGACTACAATGATACACATAGAAACAAGACTACAATGATACACCTTGAAACAAGACTACAATGATACACACTGAAACAAGACTACAATGATACACCTTGAAACAAGACTACAATGATACACATAGAAACAAGACTACAATGATACACATAGAAACAAGACTTCAATGATACACCTTGAAACAAGACTACAATGATACACATAGAAACAAGACTTCACATAGAAACAAGACTACAATAATACACATTGATACAAGACTACAATAATACACATAGAAACAAAACAACAATTATACACATTGAAATAAGACTACAATGATACACATAGAAACAGACTAAAATGATACACACTGAAACAAGACTATAATGATACACATTGAAACAAGACTACAATGATACACATAGAAACAAGACTTCACATAGAAACAAGACTACAATGATACACATTGAAACAAGACTACAATGATACACATAGAAACAAAGACTACAATGATACACATTGAAACAAGACTACAATGATACACATAGAAACAAGACTTCACATAGAAACAAGACTACAATGATACACATTGAAACAAGACTACAATGATACACATAGAAACAAGACTACAATGATACACATAGAAGCAATACTACAATGATACACATAGAAACAAGACTTCACCTAGAAACAAGACTACAATGATACACATTGAAACAAGACTACAATGATACACATAGAAACAAGACTACAATGATACACATAGAGCAATACTACAATGATGCACATAGAAAGAAGACTACAATGATACACACTGACACAAGACTACAATGATACACATAGAAACAGAATAGAATGATACACATTGAAACAAGAGTATAATGATGCACATTGAAACAAGACTATAATCATACGCATAGAATCAAGACTTAACATAGAAACAACACTACAATGATACAAATTGAAACAAGACTACAATGATACACATAGAAACAGACTAGAATGATACACATTGAAACAAGAGTATAATGATGCACATTGAAACAAGACTATAATGATAAACACTGAATTAAAACTACAATGATACACACTGAAACAAAACAAGACTACAATGATACACAAAGAAACAAGAATATATAAAAATGTTGGGGGATTTTTAGCCACACATTGATTAACTTATTGTTTAAGTAACAATAATGCCCATGAGTTTGTGATCGCTAAGCTAAAGTGCTTTTCTTCTGAGACAAAGAGCCCTTAGTTCAAATTCAAGTAAAGAAAAGGATTTGAACTACATTTTTTAGGGTGTCCTCAGCTCTAGCCAGCTTTAATGCCTACACATGACAAGCACAATAAGAGGTGGTTGGTTGTTCTGTCGCATGAAACCATAGTAAAACATGTATACAGAAACAAGTAAAGCATCTACCCCATACATAACTGGATTTCAAACTGGAACTTTTATACTATAATGACTATAACATTAAAAAAAGGAAACTGACCTTGCAATGACCACATTGTCTACCTTGATAACACAATAGGGGTCACTCTTTCCATTGCTGTACACAGAGATTGATTAAAGAGATAAATATACATTGTGTTTATGACTACAAAGCTAATGTTTATTACACAATATAAAAGACTAAGACTAAGACTGCTTTATTGATCCTTATTGGAAATTTTTTCTGATTACAAGATCAAGGACTCTTTTCTGAAATCAAAACAACAACAAAAACATTCACATAAATAGAACAGACACAAACATAAAGAGTTCATTGAGTGACTACACATAGACGTCTTGATCCTTTTCACGTTTCCTAGTCAACTAATAGCACTGATACAGTCTGTCGAAGTAAGGAACTAACAAGTTTTTGTACCATTCAGTTCTAGTCTTCATTAACAGAAGTCACCCACTTCGCGACGACTTGACGTAGTTATGATAAAAAAAGTATCTAAAAAAACCTTTTTAAAAAGATTTAAATAATATAATGATTCTCTTATCAGACTTCATGTATGACAACATGGACATAAAAACAGATAAGTCAAGCACAACTGTAATTTCATCAGTGAGATGGTGAGTCATTTAGTGTGCATTTTGCAAGTCTGTGAGTAGCTAAATGAGAAAAGCATTGTCAAACAAATATTGAATCAACATAACTGCATTCCTCAATCTTCTGACTCGAAGACAAGCCTTATTATTATTGTTTATATAGAATAGATCTATTTTTTATGTCTATAATAATATTATAACAATATATGAATATCAATATGACCTAGATCTATATAACTTAATATAAGAGTATATATACCTTCTACATCATCTTCATCTATAGCTAGATCTAGAATCTAGATTCTAGATCTAGATAGATGTCCACAAAAGTTAAACAATACTCTTTAATTTTATACTACTTACAGTATACACTATTTACAGGGTTAATATATTCAATTTTCTGCAGTCTGATAGTAGTGTTAGTGATAGTGTTATTGTTAGTCAGTGTCAGTGACAACAACACAATATTACACATTACTATGATTACATTACTCACTCAGACGACTCAGTATGAATCAAAGTGTCAGTGACAATAATCACTCTTGTATTTACTAGATATATAGTTATATAGACATAGTCTAGATGAGTAGATCTACTATTGACTAGATGATGATCATTTAATAATATTTAATTCTATTTATTTATAATTTATTATTAATAATATTAGATCTAGATCTATTAATTAATTATTTAGATTCTACTTCTACTTACAAATCTTTCGCTAAAAGCTCCTTTGCCTCTGAAACTCTCAGGTAGAGAGTAGTGTGTGTAGAAACCATCCTGTGAAACTAGAAACTTTCTGACTAATAGTGACCAAAGATTTTGTCGTTCATTATGATCACTGGGAACACCTCATCCGTACATTTTGTTTATTGATTTTTTTGCTCTCAAGACTCAAGAAATGTTATGATTGATGTCGGAAGTGATGTCATGAAGTGTACCAGTCAATAGTGGATTAATTGAATTATGTCCCCTGACTGAACAAAATAAAATCCATTGAGTGTTTGTATGTAGCAGTAGCCTACTTGGAACAGAGGCCGGAGGGATAGTTACAATTACTAACAAGTTACAAGTTTTGATGTTTACAAATGTACAACTACACAAACAAACAGACATAAACTCTACGATCGTATGGACCTGGTCCAAAATTTGATCTAGATCAGAGGCGTAACTAGCAATGTGCGGGGTGGTGCAGAGCGCAGGTGGCATCAAGTGGTGTGGGGCATCAACAGTAACTGTTAGTTTAAAAAATAAAAAAAGAACACCATTGTACAAACTGCTGTAGGCCTATATGAATTGTAAACTAAAATATATTTAATTTGGTACTCTGTTAATCTCTAACACCTTTTTTTCTTACTTAAATTATCGTCAAAAAAAAAAAAAAGATGATTACGTTTTTACGCGCATCCATAGGTCAATCTAGTCATGCGTGTTAATCAATGACTTAAATTTTGCCAAGTCATTGGTTTTCCTGGCTGATTCAGTCAAACTTATTTTTTTATACTAGCAACGCTTTAATAATGAGTATAGGCCTATATTATTTTAGACAAAAAAACGTTTTTTGTCGTTTTATTTCGTTTATATATCGCACTGAACATCATTTACCCTAGCAACGCCGCACACTGACCTAGATCTATGTCGAAGCCAAGACAACAGCAACAACTGTTCAGACTGTCTTAACTTGAAAGCCGAGTACTGTTGCAAGTACTATATGCAGTAGCGGCCTTAGGGGGTGGCAAGTGGGGAAACCGCCCCAGGACCCGCGCCTGACCGGGGGGGGGCGCGATCAGATATTGTCAACAACTTCAAAAACCAAATCAGTTCTTATAAACTAGGACTTGTTACTCAATATTTTCCCAGTATCTTTATGATACCAATTATCATTTAAGCTCTTAACATACATTTTTGGTTTCGAAATACAGTTCTGTTTCGGTAAAGTCAGCAACTTATTACCTGCCGATTCTAAGAGACTATCATCGTTTAACAATTATTAAGGAGTGTGTCGTTAAAGCTGCCGAAATAATTTATCAAGAAAAGGTGAAAGCATTCAAAGAAATAGCGTTAACTAGGAACACTGTGGCATATAGAATAAATGACATGTCAGTCAGCGTGCGTGAAAAAATAAAAAATAAAACAGCTGATTTTGAATTCTTTTCATTGGCTCTCGTTGAGTCAACTCATGTAACGGGCGTAGCACAGTTTGCTATATTCATTAGGGCCTGTGACAAAGAGATACATGAGGAACTACTTGAGTTCTGTTCTATGCATAACACCCCAACAAGCGAGGATGTTTTTGATAAATAACAGGAGGTGATATTGCAGTACAGGACCTTTGGTAAAGCTAGCGAGAGAGAGACTGATGCTAATTTTAAATTTACTCATTTTCTGTGCAGCAAGAATTCTTGCTATGTTTGCAAGCACTTATCTCAGTGAGCAGTTCTTTTCCATAATGATTTTGTATTCTATTATATTGTTTCTAATTTACATAAAATTAGTAGGCTATGGTCATAGGTTCGTTTTTTTGTGTGGCCCACACACCTTAATGAGTTTGACACGCCTGATATAGATTCTACTTTTACACTGGACAGCTTATTCCTTCATCGGGGACGTACTTGTAACATAATAGTATTATATGTACATTTGCACACTAGCGCGTCAGTGCAACACCGCTTGTGTTTACGTAATAAATAGAGTTCCTAATATGTCTTCCCTCTTAAACACTAGTTTGTTATTTGTGTAATACAAATATTCTACATGGTGTCAGAATAAAACGTGAAAAGCTGTCCAGACAAAGGTTTTTATTAATCTAATAATGGCTTCTTTTTATTTTGAGCAACCAATCTTGAATTGGAATGCTAAAGATCTGTATCAAGAGTTTTTAAGATTTCAACAGCAGGTGAGCTTTTGTTTCAAAGGACCGTTAGCTGGTGCCGATAGTAAACAAAAAGCCGGTTGGCTGGGAATGTGGATAGGTCAACAAGGCCGTGAGGTTTACAAAACTCTAAATATTACTGATAGTGAAGAGGGAGATCCGCAATTGCTATTAAAGAAAATAGAAGACTACATAAGGCCAAGACAAAATAAGAGAGTGTCTAGATTTAGAGCACATCAGAGAAAGCAGGTAGAAGGAGAAAGTTTTGATAACTTTGTTAAAGACCTAAAGCTTCTCATTATGGACTGTGAGTATGACAACCCAGACGATATGCTTATTGATTTGATTATTAGTGGAGTCATACACGAAAAGGTACAATTAAGACTACTTGATCAGGGACAGAAGTTGACCCTTAGCAAGGCTATAGAAATTGGACAACAATATGAATTGTCACAAAGCCAAGTGAAAATGTTTAGGGGCCAAGAAGTTCTAGCAATCAAGAGACAGTCACACAGTGTACTAAAGCAGAAGTCTAAAGACAACTCAGATAAATTATGTAGTAAATGCGGCAAGAACCACGAAAAGGGAAAATGTCCAGCAATAGGAACCACATGCGATTTCTGCAAAAAGAAAAACCACTGGTTTCAAATGTGCAGAAAAAGACGCAACGTCAATCTAGTAGAAGATGACAGTCACAGTGATGAAAATATTATACCTGTTAGCACTGCAAGTAGCCAGTATAAAAAGGGTAATATTGAGAATATCAATGTCGTTGAAGACAAGTGGACTGTAAAACTAGTCGTGCATGGCAAGACATTAATTTTTCGTATCGACACTGGTGCAAGATGTAACATTCTTGTCAAGTCAGAGTTTGAAAAGCTCAAAGACAAAGTAAAACTTGCTTATTCAGCAAAGTCGCTCAAGTCTTACTCTAATCATGTTATTAAGACTTTAGGAGCAGTGGTGCTACCTTTGAAAAATAATATCCAAGAGGTGAAAGCAAGATTTGAGGTAGTAGACATTAGCCAAGAGAACATTTTGAGTGGTGACACAGCAGAATGTTTAGGACTACTACAACGGATAGACAGCATAGAATCCAAGGCAGAAGACGAGTTACAAAGAGAATTTCCTGAAATGCTGAAAACAACTGGAACACTGCCAGGAGAATACAAGATTCAGTTACAGGAAAATGCTAAAGGAGTTATCCATCCACCACGTCGCTTAGCAGCATCACTACGCAATAAAGTTGAAGAAAAACTTAAAGAAATGCAAGCTGATGGATTTATTACTCCAGTACATGAACCTACTGAATGGGTTAGCTCCATGGTTGTTTCGTTCAGGAATGACAAAGTGAGAATATGTATTGATCCAAAAGATCTCAATAAAGCAATCAGACGGGAACATCACCCGATGAAAACTATTGAAGATGTGATCACTAATATTCCAGATTCGAAGATATTCTCAGTTCTCGATGCCAAGTCAGGGTTTATGCAAATAAAGCTTGAAAGAGAATCTTCATTTCTCACAACTTTCAACACACCTCTGGGAAGATATAGATGGTTACGATTACCTTTTGGAATCAAATCAGCGCCAGAAATTTACCAAAGAATTATGGATGAAATGCTTCAAGGAATTGAAGGAGCATATGTCATCATAGACGACATTCTAGTAGCTGGTAGAGATGTTGAACATCATGATCACATTTTGAAACAAGTCATGCAAAGAGCAACGGAGTACAATCTAAAGCTGAACTATGATAAGTGCAAGATAAGGCAAAACAGAGTACCTTATATGGGCCATATCTTGTCAGAGAAAGGTTTAGAACCAGATCCAGCAAAGATAAAGGCAATTATTGACATGCCAGCTCCTCAAGACAAAGATGGAATCAGAAGATTTCTAGGTTTAATTCAGTACCTAGCAAAATTTATTCCTAATCTAAGTCAAGCAGATGCTCCAATACGAAAGCTTCTAAAAGATGATATAGAATTTCAATGGAATTATGAACAAAACAAGAGTTTCAAAGAATTGAAACATCTTTGTACAAACCCTCCAGTTTTAGCATATTATGATGTCAACAAGAACGTAGAGATAGAATGTGATGCATGTAAAGATGGACTGGGAGCAGTATTACTCCAGGAAGGTCGTATAATTGCATACGCATCAAGAGCTCTCACCGATACAGAAACAAGATATGCTCAAATTGAGAAGGAAATGCTCTCAATTGTGTATAGTACAAGCAAATTTCACTGCTACATATTTGGTAAAGAAGTAACAGTTTATAATGATCACAAACCTCTGGAGCAAATCTTCAAGAAACCTCTATTGTCAGCACCAATGAGAATACAGAAGATGCTAATAAGACTGCAGTGGTATGATCTGAAAGTCTGTTATAGAAAAGGCAAGGAAATGTTTATCTCTGATACACTTTCTCGTGCACATCTACCAAATACTGATACACAGACATGTGAATTTACAGATGATTCAGTGCATATGATCTCTGTAAGTGATTCGAAATACAGTGAAATTAAAGACTGTACAAGCAAGGAACTTTCAATGCTTCTGGAAGTAATTATGACTGGTTGGCCAGACACAAGAAGCGAGACTCCAATTGAAGTCAGGCCATATTGGGATTCAAGAGACCAGTTATCAACTTCGGATGGTATTATATACAAAGGTCTGAGAATAGTCATGCCACCAAGCTTACGTAAATACATGCTAAATCTGATTCACAAGTCTCACTTAGGAATAATCAAGTGTAAGCAGCGAGCCAGAGAAGTCATGTATTGGCCAGGCATGAATGCAGACATTGAAGTGACAGTTAGGGATTGTAGCAGGTGTGCTGAACATCAGAATCAAAATTTGTCAGAACCGCTAATGCCTACCAAGACACCAGACCTTCCATACAGCATGGTTGGGTGTGATCTGTTTAACTTTGAGGGTAAAAAGTATGTTCTTCTAGTTGACTACTTCTCAAAGTTTATTGATGTCAAAGAACTGTCACAGGAAACCACATCAGATATCATCGAAGCAATGAAAAGTATATTCGCATGCCATGGAATACCTAGAAGGTTAAGGTCAGATAGCGGGCCACAGTTGGCTTCAAGGGAATTCCTGAACTTCTGTAAATCATACGGAATAGAGCATGAAATGTCGAGTCCTCATTTTCAGAGTTCTAATGGTGAGGCTGAAAGAGCTATTCAAACAGTGAAGAAACTTTGGAAGAAAAGCGAAGACAAATTTCTGTCGCTATTAGACTACAGAACTACTCCACTGAGTAATATTAATTTGTCGCCAGCACAATTACTCATGGGACGCCGACCCAGAAATTTGTTACCTTCTAGCGAGGAAATACTCACACCTAAGACACCAGATCTCAAGGTGGTGAAGAAACACTTTGACTCCGAGAAACAGTCTCAGAAACATTATTATGATAAGAGGAAAGGAGTTAAGAGTCATAATCCACTACAAGACGGAACGGCAGTCAGAATGCAACTTAATTCTAAGTGGAAACCAGGAACAGTAGTTTCGAAGCATTCTAAGCCTAGATCATATAATGTCAAAAGTGGAAATAAGGTCTACAGAAGAAACAGAAAACACATCAGAAAGTCTTCTGAGAAAGCAAACAGATTTGACAATAATTATGACTTTCCAGATGACATTTCAGAACAACCAGAACCACTAGATCTAGAGAGTCCAAGATTACAAACTACGCTAGATTTTGAGCCGCCACTACACACTGCTTCTTCTAACACCTCTAGACCAAATGAACCTTATGTAACACGCTCAGGCAGAATAGTTAACAAACCCAAGAGACTTGATTTGTGATGAACTGATTAGACTTTTTAGTTGACTAGTTTGTTAGTTATTCTGATAAATAGATTTTCTAAATTAAAGAAGAGAGATGTAACATAATAGTATTATATGTACATTTGCACACTAGCGCGTCAGTGCAACACCGCTTGTGTTTACGTAATAAATAGAGTTCCTAATATGTCTTCCCTCTTAAACACTAGTTTGTTATTTGTGTAATACAAATATTCTACAGTACTTGTCAAAATCGGCGCTTACCATACAATCCGGCCAACTAAGGGCGTGTCTGATGATAGGCTCGTAGCAGTCTATCTAGGCCAAATCTCAAAGTTGCTATGCATCAAAAACTGAACCATGGAAATATTTCAATTGCAAGACACTTAGGTTTATAGTTCGACTATTCTTTTAATATATAAAATAGAATCTAAGTTTAGTTTTAAATGATGTGTGTCTTCTAAATCATCGACTGAACTCCTAGGGCCATAATGGCCAGCGCCAAAACGACGAGTACCTTTCGTAGCAGACAATTTATTTCTTTGCTGTGTTGCCTGCAGAAACTTAATAAATCTCCAAGAATTAGGTTTATCACGACGATTATAAGCACTTTTATTAGTGAGGGAATAATATAAGCGTTTTTAGTGATGAAAGCTGGCTAAGTTGTAAATACCTCGATCGGATCATGGGAATAGCTGTCGTTTAGGTCAGTTTAGGACGAAGGAGCCAAACCTGAACTACTGACCAGAATTGCACAGTCCACAGCAGCATTAGCAAAGCTCAAAACAACCTAGAAAGGCATTAAAAACATATTAGTGTGCTGGTTGGTCAATATTTTCAGCGTGCGAATGTTGGACGCTAACTGCAGAACTAAAGAGGAGGATTTTAGTATATGGCCTCCTTCAGTCTTGAAGCGACTATGGATCATCTCATGGAAATGAGATGAATGCCTGGGCTTAAGTTGTGGTCGGAACGATGTCGCCCACACATCAGTTCCCCCCACTCTACGCAGCTGATGTATCCAAAGGAACGGCAGTGCCGATACAGTTTGGGGTCAGCTGCGTCGCAGGTTCTGCCAGAGTGTAGCACTGGGTGCTGCAAACTGAGGATTTTAGTAATGGAATTAAAATGCTACAGAAGTGTGGTGGTTTTGGAACAGATTTTTTTTCCCCAAAGTCTTTGTTAAAGATAGGCTTCTGATTCTGTTTCACTTGTCGTTCGTAGCTTTAGTTCCATTTAAGGTTCAGGGCCGGCATTACGAATTGCGGGGCCCATTTAATGAATACCCGCGACACCCGTCTTCTAATTTTTGTTTACAATATATATATATATATATATATATATATATATATATATATATATAGGGTGCGTCAAAAAAATGTATACACACTTTGAACTGTCATAGACAATTTATTTCCCGTTCTACAATGCTAAATTTCAGCACATAGAAAGCTTACTTCCGGCTTACTTCTGCAGTAGGGAACAGTAGGCCTACCAGAAAAAAAGGAGAGGCAGACAGAAAAAGCGATATTGGGAAGAATTAAAGAATGGACGTGCCAGTCATTGAAAAAGATTCAATTCAAAGCAAAAGAGAGGAAGGGAGAAAGTGGTCGACAGATAACGCGTGGTGCCCCAACAGTTCAACAGGATAGGTGAAGGCGAAGTTATGAAAGAGGCGAAACCCGTCAGTCATAAGTCATAGTCATGCACCTGGAGAAGATAGATAATTTACTAGCGATGCTGCCGGACATAGTCAGGAAAATAACTTCAGACATTGACATAATGTTGATACAACGCGCTTCTAAAAAAAAGTATTGTGTCTGCTCTATTTCATTTATATCTATATTTTTGTGTTGATGCAGTCTTTGATAAGCGTGGGCGTCACTATGGGAGTCATTCGGTATTCGAAGTTCGAGTTATTTATTTGGATGCGCACACTGCGCATGTTTAGCCGGAAGTAAACAGCAGCTTGGGGGAGTGAAGTTTACAGAACAATAGTGTCAATAGCCTAACCGGATATCAATAAGTTTAGCGGTATTTACAAAACATTAAAAATTGTATCTCTTTGATCTACTCTAGAGATCTAGACTAGTCCACATCTTTAGATCTCATTTAATATATGTCTATGATCTCTAGAAATCTGGTCTAGTAGATTTAACTGTAGTAAGTTACCTACAGACGTTCTCTCAAAGAAGATGGGGTTAAATTAATAGTTTAAATTAAAATTAAACTTAGTTTAATTAAAAACAATGTTAATGTAGGATTTTGTAGGTAGATTGAAGATTGTAGGCGAATCAATAATGAATGGTCATCAATGATCAATCATAACGATTAAGTTTGATTAATTAACGTCATAACTATGATAACTCATATTGACTCATAGATCTATAAATATACTGTCATTCAATTCATTGTCATAAGTCAAGTCATAAGTTTGATTAATTAACGTCATAACTATGCTATGATAACTCATTAACTCATATTGACTCATAGATCTATAGTATTACTATATACTCAGAATACTGTCATTCAATTCATTGTCATAAGTCAAGTCATATTCATAAGAAAACAATAAGATGGTAATAGTTTAGATAGGCAGATACATTTTCTAGTCTCGTAAACTAATACCCAATAACATTATTAAGATAAATAAATTTAATAGATATGTAAATATGTTTAATGTTATAGACTCTAATAATAAATAAAATTAAATATGTATAGTATTATCATCATGTTACATGTAGGATGATGGATCATATTCATAATCGTATCATAAAGTCAATAATGATATATGATAATCTATAATAAGTCTATAATTTATAATAGATAGTCTATTATTAATGATCTCTAGACTAGATCTACACTTAGACTTATTAAATAATAATGAGTCTTTAAAAGACTATCTAGACCTAGACTAGAATAATCTAGACTGAAAAACAAAGCAATTAACACAAATTAACTCACATGATAATGATAATTGAATAATTGTCATAATCTACCTAGAAAAAAAGAAAAATTAGTAATTTAATTATTTTTAATATTATAGATCTAGTAGATTTATTATTAATACTGACTATAGTTATAGACTATAGTCTATATAAGTCTATAGTAGAGTAGATTCTATTATATTTTAAAATTATCACAATTATAACATACATATGATATTTACTTTATAATATAATATTATATAGTAGGTATACCAGCACTCAATTGCTTGACTAATATATATTTATGTGATAGTAAGTGTATGTGTTTTGCGTGGCTGGTAGTGCAGTGTGTGTGCCTGTGTATTGTTGTGGGCTAATCTAATCTGACTTCATGTTGTGCAATTATTACTTTAACATTAGCCACAGAACATTACAAAATAGATATACTTGATAACAACATTCAGTTCTATAAAATGATGCTTTATTAATCACTGGGAAATCCGTCCAGTCTTTCTAAAACGTCGCTATAACTAACTACTATTCAATTACTATTCAAAACAGCCTACTTCTAACATAACGCCATGTTGGTCTCTTGTTCGCCTAAGTCTACTACGTCATTAGTCTGTCTTACTACGTCATTACTTTTACCGTCGCTAAAACTATACACAATATATTTAACTAACAAAACTAACCTACTCTCTAAACTAGTACATTACATTTCCTTCCCCCTTTCTAAAAAAAATTGTTTAACAATTTTTTACAAAAAGTACAGTAAAATGTCTTTACAATAGCAAGGAGAATTTTGTTTGAAAAAACAAATACAGTAAATATGGGGATGGACAACACAACAATAGATTCTCTTGACATCTCAGGTAGGTTCACTGGTATCTCACAAAGTTCGTTCACAGACATCTCACTGCGTTAAGTTCAATGACAATTCACCAAAGTAAGTCCTTTGACATCCAACAAGGTAAGCTCAGTAACACACTATTACTGACCAAATAGTAATGTCACTGTAAAACACAACTTTAAAAAGTCCATATAGTCTCTGACACAATACTGCTGAGTGAGGTATCTGACGTGATACACAGTTCAATACTAAGACTTCTGTTGAATGTGGGACGTGATGTGACACATAGTTCAAAGTGGTGACCTTTCTGCACATAGTGTAACAGTCCATGAGTACGAAACTTCACGTTGTACAAGGTTCAAGCTCTATGTTGTACAAGATAAAAGTTCATCACATCACAATAATGTTGTTTACGATGCGAGTACCATCTCACTGTCCATCTTCAAGATCACCAAGAAGCATCACAACTTCATGACATTTTCCTATTATGGATACAAACAGTAAAAATCCATTAACAACTTATTACAACGTTTAAACAGTGATACTTGAGGCATCCCTAAATTTCCAACCCATCAATAGATTCAAGCTTATTTCTTCCTTTGCTTACCATTTCCTCAGGAATCTAAAATTTACAAATGATCGATGTGATGATACACACAAAGAAAATATAATACTTCTGCTCATACTTACTTTCCAATAAGCTTTCAATATATATTATCTCCCTTTAAAACTATAACTCTTCAAATTATTTCCCTTTCTCATCAATACAGTCTTATGAGTGCCATACTATAGCATACAAATAAATATCATAACATATACAACATATTTACAACCTAAAAGAACTCAACATGTTCATGCACTATACAATTAAACCATTGCTAGTATATATATCTATATATACTTATAAGTAAACCATCAAGAATTTACTTTCTCCAACTATATTCTGCTTCTCCATTTCTTCTTTGGTAAGGTCTATATGACATACAATTGTCCCTTGTACCCTGGTACTCATCAGAGTTACATCTTCTCTGAGGGTTCCCTCTATGATACTGTCTATCATAGGCATTGCTATCAAAATTTCTGTCATACTCATAATGGTCAGATCTCCTATCTGAATAGTCACAACTTCTGCATTGCCTGGCAATATGTCCCTTTCTTTGACATTTAAAACAAATAATGTTTCTTCTCACTTTACCATAAGAATTTCTTTGTCTCATTTTGTATTCATGTCTTCTATTCCAGCTATCTATCTCTCTTTGAGTCAGTTCCTTTAGTCCATATATATTGCCTAAAAGCAAATCATGAGTCAATCCTGGTATTGCTAAACCTTTACAATAACCAGTATAAAATGGTGTTTCTAAGAAAACTTTACAGGCTTGATAGCGCTTGATACTGCCATCTATCAACCTTACTTTTTTCTCATAGCCTAATAAACAATCTGGTTTAACTAAGTTACTCCTAATTCCAACTGTACTGCATCCCGAATCTTTGACAAACCTCATAGGTTTCCCATTGATAAAACCAGAGTGTACTCTCACTCTGTTGGTTTCATCTTCTGCAAAATTTATTTCTTCTACACCCCAACAATAGTTCATCTCTTCTACTTCTTCATTATCACTACTTTCTCTACTATCCCTATCATTGGTGAAATACACTCTACTTTTGTTATTTCTGTTTCTGTTCTCTTTAAACTCAACTTTCCTACTCTGCTTTCTGTAACAATCCCTATTTTCTGATCTATTGTAATTCACTTTTTTACAGTGTGCTGCAATATGTCCTCTACCTTGACAATTAAAACAGATTATCTCTCTATAGTCAGTATTATCTCTATATCTATCATTTCTGCTTTCATGTCTATCTTTACTCTTAGTTTCTTTACTATATCCTACAAAATCAATGTGTTTCTTGTCTTTATTTGAAAATGAATTATTAGGATAAGCACTGCTATAAGTTCTCATAATAATAATAACTATGTCCTCTAAATTTTTTGGTTTTCTCTCTTTTATAAATGACTTTAACTGAGATTCACATTTGTTTGTAAAATTATCTATCAAAATAAAGTTTTTAAGTCCCTCATAGCTTTGATCTATTTGTTCAAATGACATCCATTTACTGAAATAATCTTTTTCAAGATTTACTGTTGTTTGAGGATCTATCTGACTACTAGGAAAATTTTCAAAATATTTTTTCCTAAATGTACTGGCATTATGACCATAGGCATTAAGAAGCTCTTTCTTTAATATATCATAACTATTCTGAATGGTATGATCATGGTTCTGACAAATAGTTAGTGCTTGACCTTGAACAAAATCAAGTAAGATTTGAGACCATTCATTTTCTCTTATGTTACAACTGCTCATTTTGATCTCAAAACGCTTTAAATAGTCTGAAATACTATCTTTATCTTCCTGAAAGGGCTGCAGTTTCTTTCTCAACCAATGATTAGTAATTTGATTATCCCTATTTTCATTCATGTTATTACCATTACTTGTACTATTACTATTGTTTATGTTTTCACTCTGAACAGTAGGTCTATCATTTGTGTTTTGTTTTTTCAATTCAGCATCTAACCTCAATTTCTCTAAATCATACTGTAATGTTCTATCTGCTTCTTCTTTTATTAATTGTGCTTCTCTATCTTTTTCTTTCTCCCTTATCTTGTCTATTCTATCTCTCTCTATTGTTACCATTTGCTGCACATAGCCAGTTAGGTCCTTCCCTTTAAGTTCTAATTGTCTAGCCTCAGCAATAATTTGCTGGCGAAAAGTCTCCATATAATCTCCTGGAGCTGTAGCCATTATGTTACTATTATAATCTTAGACAACAACACTATTTCTATATATGACAACGGTACTTAGTTTAACACTGGTTTCTTACATAGACAATAGTATACTGCTAATTGTCTAGACTCACCTTAGATCTAGATTACTACTAGATAAAACTAAATAAATGTAGCCTACTTTATCAATACGTAAGATTATCACACAAAAAAAATTAATCGAATAAAGAAATAAATATATACACCAAATACATCTACGAGAGATGAGACTTTCGTCTGATAGAAAGATTAGAGACAAAAGTGATACAATAGTTTTGAAACGGTACGAGACTTTAAAAAAAAATGATTCACGTTTACATACAAGACAAGTTTACAACTATACGTATACGTGGGCTCCTTGCTAGTTAATACCCAATTTTAAGAACACTCCCGGTTCACCCTGATTTAACCTGGTAGCAATAAACTAGCAAGTGGCCACTGAGTCCTATAGAATCTATTTTAAACACACTAATAGAAGGAAAAATAAACTTATCTTTTATATTGAAATCCCTTTCGGCCAACAAGTATCACACAAGGGTCAGTGGTCAGTTCAGGCTCCTCCGTCCTGGCAATCTGGAAGGCTTCGGTTCGCAGCTCAAGTGTAGATCAATTCCTGGCAAAGTGTTGCAATCACCAAACACACAGGTGTAATGTTCACAGAAGGTGACGATATCGATTCGGTCAAACTTCCGGTTCCACAGTTCCTCAAAGCAGGCAGTAACGGCTCAGGTTCCTCTTCGACGAATAAGTTCTAAAGTGGTAAGAGTGCAGTCAATCTGGCAGTAATAGTTCAATGTCCTCTACGACGAATCCCTTCTACGGCGTCTGATTCAATGATGACGACGATAATAATAATTCACAAATACTTCGACGATAATGTCTCTGGTACAGCTCAGTCCCCGATGAAAACAAGCTCACAGATGTGGTGAGGTATACGACGAAAATGTAGTCTGCGACGACTCAAAACAATCCTGACGGCGACAAAGATGAAGTTCTAATGTCTCACTTCCACTATCTTCAGGTCAGGAACAACAGTATGCAAAAGTCAATGCTGAGACAAACTGGTGGTGCTGTCTCACTCAAGAGAGATACAAAAAAATAGCTAAGTCCAACTCTCTCTCCAATGAACAAAATACGCAACCTCACAGGTTGAACAGACGAGCACACAGTGTGGTAGTAGGGTATACCATCACTCGTGTGTAGATCTAGTGGATCTAGACTAGTACTTTAGAAGAATGACGTCTTCTATACATCACTGTCTAACTGACAAAGTGATTCTAACGGTCTACTTCGATGACCTTGCAAAGTTAATAACGAGCGCCGCTCAAAATATTGTAGGCCGACTTCACGACGAATGACTTACTTGACAGCGAAGTAAAACTGTCGACTTCTCAATGTTCCACGAACTCTAGTTCAACTGCTACAAATTTCTGGCTCACTTCAGGCAATGTTCTGGCGTTCTTTGATCCCTTCTCTGGGTCGTCCCAATAATGGCGTGGCGTTCGTTCTGGCCTCGGGGTCGCCAAAATAATGTTGTGGGCTAATCTAATCTGACTTCATGTTGTGCAATTATTACTTTAACATTAGCCACAGAACATTACAAAATAGATATACTTGATAGCAACATTCAGTTCTATAAAATGATGCTTTATTAATCACTGGGAAATCCGTCCAGTCTTTCTAAAACGTCGCTATAACTAACTACTATTCAATTACTATTCAAAACAGCCTACTTCTAACATAACGCCATGTTGGTCTCTTGTTCGCCTAAGTCTACTACGTCATTAGTCTGTCTTACTACGTCATTACTAAAACTATACACAATATATTTAACTAACAAAACTAACCTACTCTCTAAACTAGTACATTACAGTATGAAATGACCAGTGGACCTTGAGTGTATATGGTTGAGTGAACAGCAGTGTGTCAGGACTGTGTGTAAAAGGAAGTCAGTTTAGAGAACAAGTGGCTGGAGTAAAGAACATAAATAGAGACTAATAAAATCATAGTGTTTTTTGAAGCTCATGTTGTTTTAGTCTATTACATGGTGTCAGATGGGCCAAATCCACCCGCCACAACCGCTGGAATTAAATGGCAACGTAGCAGAAAATTGGAAAAGGTTCAAACAATCCTTTCAGATATATTCGCTAGCAAGTGGACTGGATACAAAAAGCAGAGAAGTACAGTCTATGACATTATTGCATGTGATTGGCCAAGAAGCAGTGCAAGTCTATAACACTTTCCAATGGATGGATAATGAATGTAAGATTAGCAAGTCCTTCCATACACTTCACTGCATTCTTAATAAGTTCGAGAAGTACCAAGAAAAAATGTTACTATTGAAAGACATGTTTTTTTCCAGCGTTCTCAACATGAAGGAGAGCCATTTGACAGTTTTGTCACTGACATCAAACTCAAAGGCAAAGACATGTAAGTTTGATTTGCTTAAAGATTCCCTAATAAAGGATAGGATAGTTGGTGGCATAAGGAATGAGAACACCAGAGCAAGACTTTTGAGAGAACCAGATCTAGACCTTAACAAGGCAGAAAATATATGTTGGGCAGCTCAGGCAACTGAATGGCAGCTTAAGCTCATGAATGAAGAAAGTGGGGTACAAGTTGTGAATTCAGCTACCAATAGCTTTAAAAGAACAAAAGGAAATATGAGTTGTAGCTAGGAACACAGACCACGTCAGTGCCCAGCTTATGGGGAAACCTGTCACAAGTGTCATAAAAAAGGTCATTTCTCGTCAGTGTGCATATCAAAGCCAGTAAGTATAGTGAAGTCAGAAGGTCGAGATGACTCCGTTGAGGAAACATTTTTTCATCAGTAGTATTGGCTCTCATAGTCTAAGCAACGAATGGAACTCACTCATTACTGTTGAAAACAAACAAGTCACATTCACGTTGGATACTGGAGCACAAGTCAATATTCTCCCATACAGAATCTTCAAGCAATTAAAAAGAAAGAAGCTTCTCAAATCAACATCCAGACTTACTACTTACAGTGGAGAAAGATTGAAGGTTGTTGGCAAAACACATACACTTACTATCACAATTTATATATTAAATATATATTATAATATTTAGATATATATATATATATATATATATATGTGTGTAATTGTATTACAGGAATAAATTGAATCTTATTTGAGAATCAAGGGATGGATCTAGAAACATCATTATCAAACATAAATATTAAAACTGACAATTATGAAACAGAAGCAAGAAAAAGTGATTCAGGCTTCGAGAAAAATATCAAAAGAGGTTTGTTCACTTATTCCTTAGTCTGTAACTCTGTTGAACCGATGACTTTCTCCATTACTCTCTATCTTTTTGCCTTGAATAGAATCTCTTTCAATGATAGGCCCTTCCATACTTTGATGTTATCTTCCTATTGCTGCCTTTTCTTTTTCTTTTCCTGGTACTGTTCCCCGAAGGAAGGTCTGTGCAAGACCCAAGGCCCTTTTGATATGGCCATAAAGCTTTAGTTAGCTTTTTTTTTTCATTGTTCAGCAGGTCATATTGCTATTGATATAAGGTTCCTCCTAGACAGCACCACAAAATTACCTCTAGTGTTTTAGTTAAAAATACTAATATTGATTACATCTAAAAAAAATTTTTTTAAAGAATTGTATATTTGATGTGTTAATGATTTTTAAATTATGTAGTACTATGTACCTATGTCTTAAATGGTAAGATTAACACTTGAAAAATGTACTTACTTCACAAATATCCTAGTTGGACAATTTGTATCAATTAGTAACAAGAATTTTGTGTTACTACTTGGTATTTAAAAACCATGTACACTGTAAAAAGTCAGCAAGTCTGAATCAGGATCTAGATTCTGCAAACATAGATTAGTAATGAGCTTTAATAATGACCCAGTGTGGTACTGATGTGTGTGCTTTTACCTTATAATGCATTAAAATGCTTTTGGGTCCTTATTAGATCTTTTATCTTAGATATCTACTACTAAATCCTTTAGATCCTTAAAAACTAATTTGAAATCTTTACCTTCATATATTACGTTCTTCTTCTAGCCAGCTGTAAGCTCTTGCAGACTATTCCAAGGAAAAATAGTGTCCTATTCTCTTCAGTTGTTCATCACTGCCGTACAGATCATTTATTACATAAGTCAAAATGTCTGAATACTTATAAAGGCTGACTACTTCTTAAAAGTCAATATTATGTGATTCACCAAACCGTTTTTATTTTCTGAGTAATAATTGCATTATCAGTAACCTTTTATTTTTCTCCCTTGCAGCGGAAACCACATCAGCTAGCTCTTACTCAGAAGTTGAGGATGAAAATAAAGAAAAATTTATGAGGCTCATCAAAGAAGCTCGGCAATTAGCAGAGAATGGGGATGTGGCTAGTGGAATTAAAATGTATGAAAAAGCTCAGAAAATAAAATACAGCACAAAACTAGAGCAACGCATTTTAAAAATGAAGGTAAAAAAAAATTATTATGCCCTCCTTTTTAAGGGCTTGTCCGTCTTGGAACTTTAGGTGCTTAGTAAGTTAGTAACCCTAGATTCAAAATTTGGTTTCAGGAAAATAACTTTGAACATTGGAACCCAAAATGATTTTATTCCATTCATGATTTTTGAACAAAGACTAATTTAAATTGTATGTGTCAAGGGATTTTTTAAAAAGCAAAATGAATTCAAAATTTTAAAGCCAGTGTTTATTATTTCCTTTTGCGCTTGATTAAAGAGACTAAGCTGAAACGTTTTAAGCTATATTGAAATGTCAAAGTTTTACTTTAAGAAAGTTTCCATTGTGTAATTACTTTTATAGTTAAGTAGATAAAAGAATTAATAAATAATCCGTGATCAAGATTCTTTGTCTATCAGCTATCACAGTGTAACTCATTTTTTTATTTTCTTGTAATAACAAAACTGAATTCCAGTCTTTATGTCTCTAGGCATTTTTAGCCGAGCAAACTGAAAGCAATCACCCCAAAAATGACATGAAACAGTTAGCACCCAATTTTTACCTTCATCGTAAACTGTTTGATCAGCTCTATGATCACCAAAAAGAAGGAGTATTATGGCTCTGGTCTCTTTATCAGAAGAAGAAAGGTGGCATTTTGGCAGATGATATGGGGTAAGATCCAGATAGATATTTATATTTTTAACATATATATATTTCCATATTCTTATCGACTGCCCCTATGCTGACCTCATATGTTGCAAACCAGCCCGCTGTTACACACAAGACATGAACAGATCTGAGAGAAGGATGTTGACAATGTAGAGAAGCAAAGGGTTCAGCCCAAGTCTAGGGCTTGAAAAGAAGCTATGACAGTAACCCTGTCTCTATAATCTCTTCATTTGTGATGCGGTCTTTAAATGTCATTTAGAGACCGATGCAGCCTGTAGGTACTCAGTAAACACAATTCAGCTCCATAGATCCATCCAGAGTCAGGATCCAAACTTAAGCTCCTTTGATACTCAAATATTTTGTATCAGTATTTCAGTTTTTCATGAATGTGAATTAAATTTGTTATACTTCAGAAGGGATTTAAAAAAAAGTTTCTTTACTTCTTTACAGTTTTACCCGTAGGATCAAGTGTTTTAATGGTGTAAAAGATTTAATGTGGCCAATCTGGGTCTCATGAGGCCAGTGCAAAAACTATACAGCCTTACATTCTTCAATAAATGTTATGCATCCGTTATTTTTAAAGGCCTAAGAAATTGCTGCTTCGCTAACATATCTCGGTAGTAAAAAAAATTGTTTGGTGTTATAAGTTTTTTTGTGCTTTGTTTTGAGCACAACCCTAAACTCCTTTCCTTACTCTGTCAGAAAGTTTTTAAAACTCTTGAGACACAAGTGTAGACCTCAGCTTCACTGCAAAGCAAACTTAAGACTTTTTTTTTTTTATTTGTGATCTATTCCTGAATAGCAAAAAAAACAACTATCTATTTTTTTTAATGTTTGTGAACTTTTTTTTGTGTTTGTAACATTTGCTTCATACCTAATATTTACTTACAGCCTTGGCAAAACAATACAGATCATAGCTTTTTTAGCTGGGATGTTCGACACTCAAAACGTGAAATGTGTGATGATTGTGGTCCCCCTTAGTGTTATGCCAAACTGGCTTAACGAGTTCAATAAATGGTAGAGTACTTTTAGAGCCTCTGTAAGTTACAATTTAAAATAATTCATTGGATTGATGGTTAACTTAACAGTTTCAGCTATTCATTATAATGTCTGGTTCTCTTAGTCAATGTATTTTTCAAAATTTTTTCCCTGTTTCTTTGTCAGGACTCCTGGTATAAATGTACAGGAATATCATGGCAACTCAAAAAAGGAAAAAGAAAGAGCCTTGTCTAAAGTCAGGACTAGGGGCGGTGTATTGCTGATAACCTATGGCCTTGTCATGACCACTAAAGAAGTTCTATCAGAAAAACATGGCCAAGAATTTGTATGGGTAAGTGGGTCATGTATTTGAACTTTGGTGATATTTACATGTATCTGTGAGGATCTATTACAGATGTATGTCCACTCTAATCTTAACTTGTAAATAGAATATTTCCCATGCCTAATACTTGACCTACTACTTTTGAAGTAACATGTAAGATAAGATTTTCTTTCCAACAGTCAATTCATGTGATCATTTTCTTTTGTGTGTGCAGGATTACATTATATTAGATGAAGGTCACAAGATCAAGAATGCGACCAAGACCTCCAAGTCTGTGCATCATGTCCCAGCCAAGAATAGAATCATTCTAACTGGTACTCCAGTACAGAATAACCTCAAGGTACAGCTTTGCTCACTTTTGTCATGCAGAGTTTATAACTTTCTGAAGGGGCACTTCTATGCCATTTAAAATTTAACACAAACACAACAAAATCTCGCTTGAAAGAATTCTTCCATAATTTCTCCAGTATTAGCCATAAGACTATATATTTGGTTTTCATCTTTACACAAATGCATTCTTTTGTTAAAAAAAAAAAAAAGAAAGAAAGTCAAATATAAATTCAGCTTAAATTAATTTTTAAAAAATTTGAATTGTGAAAAGAATATCAAATGAATTTTTAGAATAGTTTTTTATTCTCAATTTGATGTTCTTTTCACTTAAATTTTACTAAGCTCAAACATTGTCAATCCTACCATTTTAATTAACTTTAAGTTGTTTGTCTAAATGAATCATAATTTTAATCAAAGCTTTAACATATTAAAAGGATTCATAAAATAAGTCAAATCATAGTACTACCTAGTTTTGATTAACTTTTGTTTTCCATTTGTATAGGAGCTCTGGTCCTTATTTGATTATGCACATCAAGGTTCTTTGTTGGGGACGCTGAGAACTTTCAAAATGGAATTTGAGACACCCATAATTCGAGTGAGTCATCATTTTCATATGTATATCAAATGTCTTCAAGTGTGTTTTATTTCTTTTCAAAATGATATGTCAATATTTTGACATATTTTTACAATCTTATTTTTTCTATGGAGTGCTTCCCTAGTATCTAGTGACACAAGTCACAGGATAGTAAATTATAGATTAAGGTCTAAATGTATACATCCTCTAGTGAGAACTTAATTGTGATATCACATTTTGTGATATTGTGGTCAATATGTTCTCGTGTAGGGCATTGAGTTCAAAAGATTTGTAAAAAAAAATGAAAAAAAATGGCAGTCCTATCAAGTCTCTTGATTTAAAAAGTTTGCAAGTAGCCAGCGATCCCAACCTCTAGACAAGCCTGCACAACCACCTCAGCTTGATCTATACCTTTTTGTTAGTGTCTTAGTCTACTTTTAGGATCTAACTTAGACTTAGGACTTAGGTCCTCAAGCGCATTGGGCGGCAGGCTGTTTCCATTAAGATCTGTCATTGGCAATGTCTGGATCTAAAGCAAATCTAAACTAGATCTAAAAAAAATCTTAATTAAACTAGACACATTCCACTTGAAATATGGCATGTTTTTTTTTAAAACTTAATATTTGTCAGGCCAGAGAGAAAGACGCTACTATGGTGGAGAAAAAACTTGGGCAAGAAATGGCAGAGACCTTGAAAAACATCATCAAACCTTACTTCCTACGTCGAACAAAAGCCGAAGTTCAAGCTAAAAAGGACAGCCATCAAGGGGACTCTAAATCCTTGCAGTATGTTAGAATCCTTTATGGTTGCTGGCTTTTAGCGTGTCCTGTGTGCTCACTAATATTTATTTTCTATCTTTCTGAATGAAATTCTAAACTTAAAGCCAGTTTGGACGATTTCTTGGTATCTTCATTACTAGTTAGTGCTCATTGTATCAAATACATTTAAATTTAAGTTCTGTTCTCTGTGTTGACGAATAGACTTGTCATTTGGTCAACAAAATTTGCATATTTCAAACCTTTCACCTATCCCTTAATCTGTTGAACTCTTGGGGTACCACACATGATCTGTTGACCATCTTTCTCCATTCCTCTCTGTCTTTTGCCTTAAGTGACAGGCCTGTCCACTTTTTAATATCTTCCCATCACTTTCTTTGTCTATCTCTTCCCCTTTTTTTCCTAGTACCGGTACTGAGCCCTGAGGACCATAATTTTGAAGTGGCTCGTTTAGATAATGATCAAGATGTATATATGTATTGCAAATGATTAAGAAGCTACAGATGTATACGTATTATGAACGTTTAGACTAGAAAGACACAGTTGTCCAAGTGGGGCAGCTCTAGTCCGACTTGCAGAAATAAAAGAGTTATCTTTCCATGGCTTTTTCATCGAGACCTAGAGAGTCGGCTTGCGCGCGTGTCCCGCATTGTTGGGTGATGAAGAGAATTATATATATAGATAGATAAATATATGACCTTTACATAATCTGCCCTATAGATTGATAGGTCTGAAAGGGGAACTTTACTTTTATAGATATATATGTATAAATATGATAATCAGGACATTATAAAAAGCCTAAAATATAGTGGGAATCATAATTTGTTGTTTATTTTGTTTCAATTACTTCCTTTTTGTGGTTTGAACAGTTGAATTTCTCTTTAAGGATATGTCAAAGGAATAAAATGTATTGTTGCCTTCCATGTTGTATTCACAGAGGTTTGAACAGTTGAATTTCTCTTTAAGGATATGTCAAAGGAATAAAATGTATTGTTGCCTTCTATGTTGTATTCACAGGATGCCATCCCTGACACGCAAAAATGACTTGGTGATCTGGCTCAAATTGACAGAGACACAGCAGAAGATTTATCAAGATTTTCTTTCTTTAGACTCAGTTAAAGAGGTAGGTGGTCTAGGTGCTGGAGATGACAACTGGGAATTTTGACAACTTCATAATCCAATGGCAATGTTGATACCTGACCAGTCTGTATGCTACCAATAACAGTGGAACGTTAGAAGGTCTCATATACAGTCCCATCCTCTCAAGAAAGGACATAGACACACATCTTTCTTTTCTAGCTTTTACAATGATAAATTATTATGAGACGGCTTTATTTATCCCTATTGGTAATTTATTGTGATTACTAGGACTCTTCTCACATAAAGGATAGAACAGAACAACATACAGAGAAGTTCATTGGGTGACTACACACAGACATCTTGACCTTTTTACACTCCTTAGTCAATGAGTAGCGCTCATACAGTCTGGTGTAGTAAGGTGCAGAGTTTTTGTACTGTTTGCTTCTAGTCTTGATGGACACCTGTATGGGAGCTTAAAGGCACTACGCCTAACAGTAGAGTTTCTCGCCAAGGCTCTACGGGAGGACTAATCCTTCCAGTCTTGTTACCAATTGGAGTTCATCTCAGTCTTGATGGACAGAAATCATCCTCTTTGAGTAGTTTCAATGAAGCGGGTGGTGGTTGTCTTCTAAGATTTTTCCGGCTTTGACTGAGACATTTTTCTTGTTTCATTTTTTATCTATCCACTCAAAGTTTATTCATAATTGTGATTTGATAAATATATGTGAAAACATTGCTGTCTTCTTGAGGTTTTTATTTTGAATTTTTTGTTTCAAGCTCTTGATGACAAAGAAGTCTCCACTGGTTGCATTGACAGTCTTAAAGAAAATCTGTGACCATCCAAGACTATTGAGTACAAGAGCCTGCCTACAGCTAGGTTTGGATGGGGACAAGTAAGTTACTGAAATGTGTTGTTTTTTGTTAATTATTTGCTTACTGTTTCCTTTCTCTGGTAGACTGCTTTGGGGGTGACACACTTGCCCTTTAAAAATGTGCTTTCAAAATTGTGTTGCTTGTTTACTTCTGTTAGACATTAAAGTTAATTGGACCACTGATTGATCATCAGACAAACCCTTTATTTGAACCAAATACAAAAGTACCAAAATGAATTTTATAATACAGTCAAATCTGGTTAAATATACTAACTTGTTATTAGGATCAAAACAACCAGATTTGACTGTTTAATATTAGTTTTAAAATTTTGGAATGGTCTAATTTATATTCACTGTATTATAAAATCATTTCATTCCATTCTCTGTCATAAGTCTACATTACATCCATCTCTTAATCAACTGTTTCACATTGCCTCCATCTCTTAATCAACTGTTTCACATTGCCTCCATCTCTTAATCAACTGTTTCACATTGCCTCCATCTCTTAATCAACTGTTCCACATTGCCTCCATCTCTTAATCAACTGTTTCACATTGCCTCCATCTCTTAATCAACTGTTTCATATTGCCTCCATCTCTTAATCAGCTGTTTCACATTGCCTCCATCTCTTAATCAACTGTTTCATATTGCCTCCATCTCTTAATCAGCTGTTTCATATTGCCTCCATCTCTTAATCAGCTGTTTCATATTGCCTCCATCTCTTAATCAGCTGTTTCATATTGCCTCCATCTCTTAATCAGCTGTTTCATATTGCCTCCATCTCTTAATCAGCTGTTTCACATGAAGATTTCACAACCACAGCAGAAACCTCAGCACCGTAAGACAGCTACTCATTATGGGCTTAAGTTAATAGTCTGCTACAACTTCTGTATTGTAAATACCATTATTTATTTCTCTGAAAGACTATTCTCAAACATACTTCTTTCATTATTTGTTTCTCCTGAAACAATATGGTCTGAAAAGAATTTATTTGTTCTTTGTATTGGTTTAGTTTTGATGAGGAAGCCTTAGAAAATGCTGAGTCTTACGAAAGTGCTGTGTCACAAATCAACAACATCCCAGAAGAAGTGCTTATCAATGAGTCTGGGAAAATGATCATTCTGCAGCAGCTTTTGGAGCGGTTCAGGCAAGAAGGGCATAAAACTTTAATCTTTTCTTCATCCAGAAAAATTTTGGATATCATCCAGAAAATACTTCACACAGCAGTAAGTCAAGATTGGCCTCTTTGAAAAACTAACATTGTTTATAGATATTTTGTAACAGCTTTGTCCTGAAAGATAAGCACTTAGTTATTAAATTATTAAATTTTTTTAAATCTTTAAAAAAGAAAAAAGAAAGAATCTATTTATATTAATTTTGTCAGTATTGCTCATTAGATACTTAAATAGTGTTTATTTTTTACAACTAGTTAAGCCAGAAAGATAGATTTCTTATACTATAATAGAGCAGATGAGTAACAGGCAATAGCCACAAGTTTTTATTGAAGTCTGCTTATATAGTACACATTGTCCAGGTCTTGTTAAAAAGAAATTGAATGTTAATTTTGCAATCAACAAAAGTGACACTGTTAGAAATTTTATGTTACAAGCCTATGTCATATGGCAGAAGAACTTACACACAAGGCATTGCCTGTTATGTATGTATTGTAAACTGCAGAAGTTTTTGAGCATTGCATTATTATTACTATGTCGTCGCCACTTGATGATTTTCCTAGTTCTCACTAGAGTGGGATGAGAATTTCCAATGACTAAATATGGCATCCTTGAAAGGACTCTTTAAAATTGATTCTTGAATCAAACACATTGCTAAAGAATAAAAAAAATGGAGACAGAAGCGGGGTCAGTCAGTGAATGAGTTTGGTTATAGCATAACTATTGGTAAATAAGAGTTTAAAATGAACTCGACTAATAGCATATTTTTCTATTTCTCTGCCAGGGTCACAAAGTATTGAGACTTGATGGTACTGTCACAAGTCTGACAGCCAGAGATGAACTGGTACAGAAATTTCAGAGAGACCCTTCGTACACTGTTTTTCTTTTGACTATCCAGGTCAGTCCAGTTTTTTCCTTGTGTCTATCATTTCAGTGCTAAAGGGAGGGGGTGGAAGAGTGGTAAAGTTCAAATCTCTGTGAATTCAGAACTTGCAAGATTTTTAGGACTCCCCTGAGTCGCCCAACTTTAATAGCTACCTGACACTAGTTGGTGAAAGTAAAGCGGTTGGTCGTTGTGCTGGCCACATAAACTGTCGGCCTTTGAAAAAGATGGCTTTTTATCATCTGCCCTATAGATCCCATGGTCTGAAAGAGGTACTTACATCAGTCCAGTGTTAATGTTTTACAGCTCACATCATCTTTACCGTGGCCTGTTAGAAGTCATTCAGATGATGATCATTGTTCAAATTTGGTTCCAAAAAAAAATAATTAAAAGTTAACTCATTGACCTTTTTCTTAGCCTTTTTTGAGGTGATAAAATGGTCTGATTAATACATTGTCTATAGTGCAGTTAAAAGAATGTTGTTCTTGTGTATATCTAAAATTACTGTGACACGTTACCTGTTCCTTTAATCTTTTGCCAACTTAGACATTAAGTTTTGTTTGTTTTACATGTTTCGGATGTTCCTTCAGAGTTGAAGATAATATCTTCCTAGTCCAAACCTCCCGTTGGACGCCTGGGGATAGGAGCGGTCAGGGTTTGAACCCGGGACCATTGATAAATCCAAATGACAGTCCAGCGCACAAACCGCAGCCATCTTGAGTGTCAGATTTTCTGCATTAAGATAGACAACCTTGTTCAATACAAAAACTAAGTAGCACAGCCATTACATAATGTCAAGAAACTAGTTGCTTTGACTGGTAAATCAATGTACTATATATTTTGATTGTTAAATGTTGAACATGTTATTCACTTATTTAATACTATGAACTCTAATGTTCTAGGTGGGTGGTGTTGGACTTACCATTACCTCAGCTGACAGGGTGGTCATCTGTAAGTGGCTACATATCATATTTCTCTTTTTTTTTCTCTGTATTAGACACAGTTAAGTGTGAGTTATCTTATCTTATTCTTGAACATGTAGAGCGAGAAAACTCTGACCCTTATCAACAGATTCAACTTTTATTACGACCAAAACATTTCTAAAATATCTATTACATGCAACTCCTCCAAAAGTTTCTAACTAAAGATAAAAGTCTTATATTTATTTTTTAATTCCACCTGTTCAAATTGCTCATTTATTTTTTTAAAAATTACTTTCACCCTCTTCCTAAAACTCTACATTCACTTTTTGAGTTGTTGTTTTTTTTGTGTGTGTTCATTTGTATTAGATGATCCCAGTTGGAATCCAGCCACAGATGCCCAGGCAGTAGACAGAGCTTATAGAATAGGGCAGCAGAAGAATGTTGTCATCTACAGGCTCATTACTTGCGGCACTGTGGAAGAGAAGATTTACAGGCGTCAGGTTTTCAAGGACAGCATTACCAGGCAGACGACAGGCAACACTAAGAACCCGTACAGGTAAGCAGTTATTTTTGGAAGGCTCAATGAACAATGAACTGTTGCTCGCCCTCCCTTATTCCATGCCTTTTACAATTCAAACATCTGAAAGGCAGTAATGACCATAAACTTCCTCAAAATGCTGGGATTATTGAAAATTGTGTTGAACTCACGTGCATACACAACTTAAACCCAGTCGTACTAGTTGAACTACTTCTATATGACTAGGAGTAGAGTAGGTAAATCACTCAGCAGCCACCACACCCCAGTTTAGGAGGAGTGTGGAGAAACTGTTTCTATAGATTTGATTCTTTTGCAGTGCCTTTTTTTTTTATTTATTGGAATCATATCATTGTTCTTTGAGACAGGGTCAGGTGAAAAATGACTAAAACTTAGAAGATGTTGTGCAATTTAGAAAAATACATGCTTCAGTTTTGTGTCACTATTCAAAGAATAATCTTCTTCCAGCTGTGATTGGCCATTGGATTTTGTTGTTTAAGCATATTGTCATAGCCATTTCGCCGTGACATTGCTTAGAAATTTCGCCGTGACATTGCTTAGCCATTTGGCCGTGACATTGCTTTGCCATTTGACTGTGACATTGTTTTTTAAGTCATAATGAGACAAAGCTTATGTTAGTTTCATAGTGCTGTATGAGACATTTTTTGTGTGCATTTAACTGTCTTTCTTTCAACTGTCTTTCTTTCAACTGTCTTTCATTGAACTTTATTTCTTTCAACTGTCTTTCTTTCAACTGTCTTTCATTGAACTGTATTTCTTTCAACTGTCTTTCATTGAACTGTCTTTCTTTCAACTGCCTTTCTTTCAACTGCCTTTCATTGAACTTTCTTTCAACTGTCTTTCATTGAACTGTCTTTCTTTCAACTGTCTTTCATTGAACTGTCTTTCTTTCAACTGTCTTTCATTGAACTGTCTTTCTTTCAACTGCCTTTCATTGAACTGTCTTTCTTTCAACTGTCTTTCATTGAACTGTCTTTCTTTCAACTGTCTTTCATTGAACTGTCTTTCTTTCAACTGTCTTTCATTGAACTGTCTTTCTTTCAACTGCCTTTCATTGAACTGTCTTTCTTTCAACTGTCTTTCTTTCAACTGCCTTTCATTGAACTGTCTTTCATTGAACTGTCTTTCTTTCAACTGCCTTTCATTGAACTGTCTTTCTTTCAACTGTCTTTCATTGAACTGTCTTTCTTTCAACTGTTTTTCATTGAACTGTCTTTCTTTCAACTGCCTTTCATTGAACTGTCTTTCATTGAACTGTCTTTCATTGAACTGTCTTTCTTTCAACTGTCTTTCTTTCAACTGTCTTTCATTGAACTGTATTTCTTTCAACTGCCTTTCATTGAACTGTCTTTCTTTCAACTGTCTTTCATTGAACTGTATTTCATCGAACTGTCTTTCAGATACTTTACTAAAATGGAGCTGAGAGAGCTGTTTACCCTGGATGATCCCAATGTTTCCAAGACACAACTACAGTTACAAGAACTCCACAGCCACCAAAGACTAACAGATGAATCATTGGATGAGCATATAGCATATCTGTACTCCTTAGGTAACATTGTAACATAATATAAGAGACAAATATCACTGCCTCAGAGTCAGGGTCAATGAGTTTTTGTTTAGTTTGTCTACCTCTAGGAGACAGTATGACAGTTAATGTGATAAAAGTTAGATTTATAAGAATCTCAACATAAATAGTGTTTACTATTGATGTTTACATTGCATTCTGTATGCAGGAAAACTATTTAAAAAAAAGAAAAGAACTTTAATTAATACTTAAAATGTCTATTTAAAGTTTTATAACTAGGCCCATATCTGTAATAGTCTTAGAATTAGATTTGAATGCTTACAAGATTAAACAAAAATATTATTGAGTTGAGACATGTTTTATTATTAGGAATAATATTGTATGATCCATTTGATTCTTTAAGTAGGTCTAATGCCAAGCGAACATAATAAAATAGGTCAAAGATTTCTCAGAGAACTTAATTTATTTTCTTTAAATGGTTATGTTTGTTTTACCATAATCAAAACAAAAACAAAACCTAATAAAATACCCAGAAAGACACAAAGATAAAGGCACATTCCTTGTTCCATATGCTAGGACAAATTTGTACAAATGCTCCTTCTTCCCTAGTGCTATTAGAGCATGGAATAGGTTGACTGAATCAGCCATGAAAACCAACAGCTTGGTAGGGTTTAAGTCATTGATCAACTTGCATCACTAAATTGACCAAGAAACACATATACGATGTAATCATTTTCTTTTTTTTGAAGTAAAGTCTGTATATTATAAGATATACTAAGATAACATGTTTCAGACTTTCATTCAGATTTGAAGATGACAACGTAACTCAAACTTTCCAAAGGACGATGGGGGGGATCGTGGCGCTGGGCAGGGTCTGAACCTGGGACCATCAAGACAACAGTCCAAAGCACATACCACACGACCAGGAAATCATATTTATATTAGAGAGTCGCAGAAATCATTATCATAATTAACAATGCAATCATTTGAAAAACTAATCACATTGACATAAATTTCGATGTCTAACTACTTTCAGACATCTTTGGTATCAGTGATCACGACCTGATGTACAAACAAGGAGATGTCAATGACTCTCAAGATGAAGAGGAAGCGCAGTCGGAGAATGCTGAGAGGGACGTCGGCTTTATTCAACACAAGGTAAAATGATGGAGACAAATGTTTCTGTACAAACCTCGTTAACAGCCAGACATAGAAACAGATCTGCATTACATCATCTGCTCTAATAGATCCCAAGGTCTGAAGGGGGTACCAGATAGTTATGATATCCTATTAGCAGTTTCATGTTTATTTAAAAAACAATTAGAAAATGGTATGAGAAGATACTTTGTATTTATCAATTCATTTAGGCTGAATGGTCATAATAAAAAGTAACTTTGTCTATAACATTAGATCCAGAAAGCTCAAATGTTGATTGCTGAAGAATCGTCAGTGCCGAGCACATATGAAGAAAGAAGCAAAGGCATGATGAAGTATCCAAGTAGTTCAACAGGGGGAGGATCATCTCGTTCTACCAACTATTTTCAGCCTCCTCCTAACCCAAGCCCTCTCTTCACACAAGGTGCGTCATCTCTAGTATAAAAAAAGTCATTTATATTCCTGTTAAGTTTGATCGGTTAATTTTGACACACCAGTCATTTTTAGTGATGTTAGTTTGATAGATATACCAGTCATTTCTAATGAGGTTAGTTTGATAGGTTAACTTTGACATACCAGTCATTTTTAGTGATGTTAGTTTGATAGATATACCAGTCATTTCTAATGAAGTTAGTTTGATAAGTTAATTTTGACATACCAGTCATTTCTAGTGATGTTACTTTGATATATCACTCATTTTTTTTTTAGTGATGTTAGTTTGATAGATTTACTTCAATATAACGGTCATTGTTAATTACAATCAAGGCCAGTTCAGACATACTTGCTCTACATGCCTCTCTTACCTCAGTATTAGCTTTTTTCATCCCATTCTTCATTTTATTTCATTCAACCTGCACTGCTTTTACTATTATGAAATGTGCTGTATATAGTTTGTCCATCATGGTTTCGATGATGACCACTTTTGCACTGGGGTTTTGTGCCTCCTCATATGGCTGGTGAGACCTATGTGAACCCGTGATGTTTGGCTGCACACTGTGCAGGTTATTCCAGCTGGAGCTAATGTCATTGGCCTTGCTTTTTTTCTTTTGCCAGCGCTGTTCTCTTGTCCTCAGCAATTTATGTGCCAGTTTTCATACCATGATGCTTGATCTTATGCTTCTGTCTCCTGGGTGGCTGGACCAATGCTGAAGGCTTTCAGAGAAGCTTTGAGGGTGTCCTTAAATAGTTTTCTTTGAAATATGCACTATAGATGCCAGGTGAATGCATTTTTGCTTCATCCAATGACTGCGCCCAGGACCCCCAACTATTATTTAATTTGTTACAGAAGTAGATGGATGTGTAAACAGGTCAATTTGATGCAGAACCCCCAACTATTATTTAATTTGTTACAGAAGGTGATGAATGTGTAAACAGGTCAATTTGATGCAGAACCCCCAACTATTATTTAATTTGTTACAGAAGTTGATGAATGTGTAAACAGGTCAATTTGATGCACAAATTTCATGTTCTTTATTCACAGTCACCAACTCAAGTGGTGAGAGTGAGTCTGATCCCATCAATATCTCTGATAACAACCCAGACACGTTGGCCAGTGATATCCAAAACATGTCCGTTTCTCAGGATGACATTTTTGCCAATGACAAGTTGAAGCAAGAGGTATGCCATATCTTTTTCTCAATTCTGCTTGCAAACTCTTTCTGGAACATGGAAACACATTTTTAAAAGTGCTGTATGATTTTACTAGAAGTTTGACAGTTTATGCATATCTATGGAAAAAAAATTACCAGCTAATTAGCCACTCGGTGACTGGTTTAACTATTATAATTTTTGAGAATATAATAATCTTTAAATTAAATCTGGTTTAATTTTGAACACATCATTGGAAATTCCTGCATGTTTTCAGTAAAAAGTCAAATAAAGAAATAGACTTTCAGGAATATTTTGTAAACCGTCTTATATAGAAATCATTAGCTTGACTGCTAAAATAATTTGGGACAATATACATATGTATATTAAAATGTTCATACAATTTAACAATACACACTATCAGTTTTATAACTCTAGCTAGATCCATCAATACTAGATCCAGTATTCTAGTATAGAATGTTTCAAAGTCTGGATCAATTTCATAAAAGTAGAATCTTCTATACTCTGTTTAGATTTATACATGGGCGAAACAAGGATTTGTTAGATGTGCGGGGTAAAAAGTAACAATTGTTGTGAAAAATTTAGTATACACTAGTTATTGAGAGCAAACTAATTACTCTTTTAAAAAAGTCGCCGGCTTCATAAAGGAGAAGAAAAAAAATGTTACATGTTACTTTTGTATCTTAGTGTCAATGTTTTGTAACCAATAAATTTTGTTTCTATAAGTAAATCATCATGAGTGAGTGCAAAGAGTTTGGATTACATTATACAGAGTTGCCTACATGTACGCATGAAAATACACGAGTACGGTTTATAATCTGAAAATACGCATTCCACCTCTAAAGCACAAAAAAAAAAAAATTAATTTAAAAAAAAAAAGTAGTTCTTGTTAATCATCAGTGTGTCAATGCCTGGAAATGGATTATTCTTATTAGATCTGCCACGAAATAGTATTACTTTTTTTTTTTTTCGTGCACTGACCCGCAAAGATTTAAATGTTTACCAGTTCTTACTGATCTACATAAAGCGGAGTTCCTTTCGATGTTTCAGTTTATATGAAGTCTTCTTCAAACTGATTAGTAATTAATTGATTGAATAGTTCAAATTCATCTAGACTGGATCTAGAACTAGAGATATTTTACGATGTCAGGTACCTAAAATAGGATGTACGTAAATCTAGGTTTAGAATCTAGATCTAAATAGAACTAGATTATTCTAGATCTAGATATAGATCTAAATCTAATTTAGTCTAGATTTTAGATCTAGATGTGACCACAGCCAGGTGTGTACTAGACTTAGATTTATAACAAATCTAGATCTTCTCAGAAGCAGCAATCTTATAAAGATATGTAGGGCCTATTGATCTCCTTTCTTATCCTTTATGGAATCTAAAATAAAAAAGGGGGCAAGATTGTATAGGTCTAGATCTAGTATTTCACATTCACGATAGACTTTTTAGAGCCTACAATTTCTTGGGATTGTAAACATACCATTAAAAATCATTCAACTGTTAATGAAGCTGCCAACAGATCTTCTATATATATTCTATATCTATATTCAATTTTTTGTAAACCACCAAATTCAGGAGAGAGTTCTTATGAGATAAAAGTGAGAAGGGCAGAGATCTTAATAGAAGGATTGTTAGTTAATAGGCCCAATCTAAACTTCTAAAAAAAAAAAAAATTATGGCTTTTATATAGCGCTACTTTCAAGCTTATAACATGCTCAGAGCGCTTTGGTCCAATCTCAGTTGTGGACCAGTGGGGGGAGGGGGCATCTAGGAGAAGGTTTTTAGGTACTGCCTTCAGGCATTCAGTAAACACAACTCTGCCCTAGTCTGGTGTCGAACCTCAAGCCCCCTACATAGGTAGCCAAGCCAAGTTCAAGCGCACTTAGCCTCTCGACCACACTTCCCACTAACACTTCTAACCTATCTTTAGTTCTGTTTCTCTATCTACTTATCTGGAATCATCAGTCCACCATCTTACATGATAAAAGGAATTAAACTGATGTTTCCTGACAAGAATGGCATCATTCTGACATATTCTAGAAAAACTAAAGCTGCAAATATTTTAAAAGATGTACAAAATGTCTTATATAACTTTATGCTGTGTTAACTTTAAGATTGCTGCATTTTGTGTATGTTATTTGCTTGAATGATTTTTAGTCTTTCCTGAGTGTATTTCTATATATTTAGAAAAATGTGCATTTGGCCCTCAAAATGCACATTTCCAGGTCTGGGAATACGCATTTCCTTTTTGGCATGTAGGCATCTCTGCATTATAGCCTTTCTTTTGTAAGAAGGAAGTCACAATAAATCTGTTATTTAAATTGACTCTAAGCTAAACAAAAATTAATGAATTCAGGGGTTAACCAAATTGTACACATTTTTAATCCATTTTTTATGTGTTGTTATTAACTGACATCTTTATTTTGATTGGCTGATGTTGGTCTTGATAGTGATGATGTGTTGTTGTTTTTCAGATATCCTCTCCTACCAAGAATTTGTATCAGATCTCGTCACCTAGAAAAACTCAATATCAGGTCTCATCACCTAGTAAAACTCAATATCAGGTCTCATCACCTAGTATGCAGAGAAAACCTTTGCAACTGTTGACACCTGATGAAGTGCGCAAGAGATCACCCCTTTTAGCTGGCCGGCCTGGTTTGGTTCAGAAAGAAGAAATTGTTATTTCACCCGACATGAACAGCCCAATAGTAAAACTAGAAAAATCTAACTTGTATAAAAGATTGTCTCCTGTCAAGCTATTCAGTAATGACGAGCTCAACCCCTGTATCAAGGAAGATAAAGCAGACAAAAAGCAATTAGAGATTACCTCGTCTTTACTTTCTTGTGACAAAGCTGGCTCTTCAAGAACATGCTCCACTCCAAAGTCGTCTAAAACCCTGGTATCAAAAACTCTTATACCAGAAGATTCTCTTTTGGCTAAATCCTACCATCCCAGCCCACGAAACTCTCCCATCCAGAACATACTGGTGGCCGAGTCCCCTATGTCCCCTCTCTTTGATTCTTCACCTAAAAATTCCTCTAGTTCTCATAGCTCTGTTTATGGTACACCATCTGGGGATGCATCGTTTGCTTGCAGAAAGTTGTCCTTTGTGGAGGAGACGCCAGAGGCAAGCCAGAATAGAAAGGAATCAAGTATCAAAGCAAGTGTTGAATCCATGAAAACTAAACGCCGGAGTGTCTGCCTGCAAAAGCCAATGGTGGTCAGCTCCAGTGACGAAAGTGGTGACGAGACTGGTCATTCAGGCCAGTTCATTGATGAGGAGGATGAAGAGAACAATAAAGAAAATGACCCTATCCAGTTTAAAAGGGTGGGCAGAAGAAATGTTATTGTTTCAGACAGTGAGTCAGATAATGGGTCCTACTTTGAAGTCAGTGATGAGGAGTATCATCACTCTGGGCCCACTACCCCTGTAAAGAAAAATGCAAGGGACCAATCAGCCCCTCAAACGCCTGTTAAGAAAGACACAGAGGATCTCCCCGACGAAGGTAATTTTTACTATTGCTTGGTAAATTAAATAAATATTACTGCTTAGTTTTTGGTGTTTAATTGGTAGAGTATATACTTAACAAAAAAAGAAGAATTTAAAATTTCTGTTGTACTTCTTACTATTTTTATCTGAGAACATTCCAGGTTTGTTTAATTTAAGGGCCAGTCCATAATTCTGTCCATAGAACAACATGTAGGTGGAACATGAGAGTTTGACTATTGTTTGAGTTGAATTCTGTTGCAGGCTTCATTAATTCAGACCTTGCGATCTATAGGGCAGATAATGTTAAGGTCACCTGTTTCTTTGACCAACAGTTGATGAGCAGGGTGTCACGTATTCTTTGATTTGAATTCTGCTGGAGGCTTCAGTATTTGCTTGAGATTTAATTATGTCCTTGAGCTCATCAAGCTTAACTGCATAGATAGCATCTACAAAAATTCAAGTCTGTTGGTTATGCCTGTCACATGAGGCTCTTGAATATTGTATGCCACTAAATAAGAATAACTTTTTAAGATTCTCTCATGAAGACCTTGACTACTAGGTAGTATTGGCGTCTCAGTTTATTGGTTACGGTGAATGGTGGTTGGTCGTTGTGCTGGCCACATGACACCCTCGTTAACCATAAGCTACAGATACAGATGACCTTTACATCATCTGCCCTATAGACTGCAAGGTCTAATAGGGAACTTTACTTTACTACCTTATTTCAATACAATTTAGAACTCTATTCTGCACTTAATGTAGGTTTGTAAATAAAATGTATAATACCATCAGAAAAGTCAGTTTACATTCATTAGCTATTCTATTTCCTTGTGTGATTTTCCACAACATATATTAGTCTGAATTTCTTCCACCAGTTTCCATGGAAGGATGTATAGATTCAGAGGCAGAAGAGAGCCAGATGGAGGAAGAGGAAGAAGAGGCTGAGCTCAACCCAGAGTTTATACAACTAGTGCAAGATTCAAAGTGAGTGAAGAATTCTTCTGTCCTCACCTCAATGTCAGACAAGTAGCTAAACTTATCCAGAGACATTAAGTTCTTTAACAATTAATCTTGTTTGTTTGTTACATAGATATTGAATGGTTTGTCTTGTTGCTTGTCTCAGGCGCTGCTATAAACAAAAGAACTATGTTGAGTCCCTTCACTACATGGAGAGAGCTTTACAGATTCACAGTCCACCAGAACTACTAGAGATGGCTGAAAAAATCAGATGTCTGATTGATCAAAGTTAATGCAAAAGCTTATGCTAAAGTTTGCATTCTTTTTCAGTTAATAAATGAAACTGTAGAATATTAGCCACCCAAGTCTCGGACATGAAGGTCAACTAAATGTCTGCTCATCTGTAATGTTTGTACCGGTACGATTTACCATTTTGTGTTATATGTATTTATATGTATTTATTCTTACTTATGATGTAAACCGGCAGAGTGTGCTTGTTGATTAGCTTCTTATTTAGGAGAGAATCTGACAATTTGTTTGTAGGTTAAAAGTTATCTTTGCAAAAATGTTTGCGATCTAATGATTTTGTCTGACCTCATTAGCGGGAAAATTTTAAATCATTGAATCATTGTAATGACCCCATCAACATTGGATCATCTAGACTTTGGTGCAGCTATTTCTGTGACAGGATGCATCTGGACCGTTGAATGTTCTGTCCATAGTGAAGATCCATGGGGATCAAAGACATTTTGCAGTGACATGAGTGTCTGTAGATGATCTCACTTCCTCCTCACCCAGCAAAGGTTGAGCACCAGTTTCCAACTCTTCCCCTCGATTGATTCCCTACATGACCTTTCTTGTTTAAGTCTCATCACATCTTGACTGCCGTTATACTGAATGATACAACAGTGTGCATATGTAAATGTTAATGTGTTTCCATGTATAAGAATGTAGACCATTCTAAAGTTGTTTGATTTTTGCTTGTAGTGCACAATTCTGGAATCTTTAACCTGTGCAGAGTGCAATCTACAATTGTAACTGTATTGGAATGTGACTACTTAAAATATTTCAGAATTTGACTTGCATAAACTTTTTGTGCTTTTCTTTTTAATCTGTGATGCTGTTCATTAACTGTGTACTGGAACATTGCAAGTGGTGGAATAAGATCATTAAATAAAAGAATTGTTTTACAAAGCTTATGTCAACTCAGTCTGTCTGGTAAAACGTTTGTACACGTTATTTCTCCCACACCCATTCGCAGATCAAATTGATACTTTGACCAATTATTCATTGGCATAGACAAGACAAGAATCAAGTTTTTAAAATTTACTCTATTAGTCAATTAATTACTGTTAAGGGAAATTAATCCTTCAGTATTCTTATATTAAACTAAATATGTAGGGTTTTGTCCTGTTCGATATTTGAAAATGTTATTTCTCCCTCACCCATTCTCAGATCAAGTTAAAAATTTAAACAATTATTTATTGTACCTAACAAACATGAATACAAAAAAAATTAACCAATAAGTAAATTATCAGTTATTAATTATTTTGTTTGACATGGAATTAAGGACATAACTTCTATATTATTGATAGGTATAGTTGTAAGTATGTAGTTCTTTATCTTATGTAAGCTTTGTTTTTTTGTTGTTTTTTTTAAAGGAATTTTTTTTTTTTTTTTGGAACTCATAGTACTTATGTCTGACCTCATTATTCTTGACATGAGTGTCTAATCCATTACTCAAGATTGCATGGGTTAATCTCATCGCAAAAATAACATGTAACAACTCATGATAACAGTATTCTTCATCATCCCTTTAGGCAATAGTATCCCCACAAAAGTAAGTTGTCCAAAACATAATGCAACAGGAGTCCTACAACATGAATCATGAGAAGGTCCTTTAATAGATACTAATTCTTTTTTTTTTATTGCTTTGCATTGTTTATGTACAAAATAAATTTTTATTAGAGAAAATAGTTGTAGTTGTTTGTCTTGTTGTTTAAATACTCCTAAAAAGCAAATTTATAACCAACAATCCAACCAGAGAATGAAATTTTTATTCATGTATAAAGGAAAGAAGGGAAAGGTTAATTTATTTTTTACTTATGTCCTAGAAGAAATAATCTTGAACCTCACTTGGGAGAAAAGAGAATATTTTCTTTAAAAAAAAAACAGATTATCTTAACAGTTTTTATGATGTTATTAAAATGTACAAATTGTTGAAAGATTTTTTACAATATAAAAAAAAATTGTTGAACGATTTGTTGGGATTTTACCTTGCCTGTAGCTATTTTGTTTACAAGAGAATTAAATTAATCTTAATCATGTTACAGAAAGTACAGACTAAAAACTCAAAATATGTGTGATGTAATAATACAATGTTAATGTTAATGTGGAATCGAAATATTGACGAAATTATTAATGATTTGATTTTGGCACACTTTAGATCATGTCATGGCGATATTATTTTAAAAAATCAAATTATCAGAGCTTTATTAAAATAAAAAGTTTTCAGGTCAACCATTAAACTAAATTCCTATTTAAAATTTGGTCACACCAATATAAGAATACGTGTCCTCAACTCAAGAAGAAGCTACAATCACATTTTAAAAAATGTTTATTTTCAATACGGTGTGTAATTAATCAGTAGGCCTACATACGGTAGAGTAGCACGGCATTATCACAATATATCTAAACATAATTGAGAGGATAATGAAACACTAGTAGTCTTTGAACTTAGGATGAGAACCGTCGGTCTAAAACCAGTGGTTCTCAAACCTCTTTAGAAACCTTTTAATCTCAAAATTTGCCCATGTAGCCCCCAATGAAGTGAAAAACCTAATAAATAGATAGTAAAAAAAATGCAAATTATTACAAATACATTTATGTAAATAAGTCATTACTAAAATTAAAACTTAAAATAAAAAAATGGCTTGGATGAACGTGATGAGATTTTAGGAGTGCATATATGTTCGGCTCACAGGCGCAGAAGACTTACAAGAAATCCCCAGCAAACAATCTGTCTGCATCAGATGTCGAAAAATATGCAGGTCGTAACTGGGTTTGCGGTGGCTGGGTGGTATAGCAATTGGCTTTGAAACCGGGTGGTCCCGGGTTTGATCCCGGTGAAGACTGGGATTTTTAATTTCAGGATATTTAGAGTCCACCCAGCTCTAATGGGTTCCTGATATTAGTTGGGGAAATGTAAAGGCGGTTGGTCGTTAATTGGCCTATTCCATTTTTTAAATTTTATTTACATTGAGTAGCTGCAGTGTATCAAATCTTTCCCTTTGTACTCTCATGACTTAATCTAGTGAGCCGTACGAAGATTATTTGTTTAGACTAAAGGATGCCAGAAAAGCGTCAGCAGAATAATATTAGTAAAGGCAGTTGGAGATTATCACGATAAACTAAACAATGTCAATGACGCTAAATTGAACTTTAGAATTGCCAACTAAATAAATATTTAAAAAAAAAACTAAAGGCGCCCAAAGATCCCGAAATGAAAAATCCCAGGATTCGAACCCGGGACTCCATCACCAAGAATAGCCTACGTTATGCGGCCAAGAGAATTTTGATGTTTTTAAGTATTCACATAAAGAATTTTTCCACGTCATTTCTTCCCCCCTTTCTTTGTACAGTTTTATTACTCGGTGCAAGTTTTTTTAATGCCGAAAACTGGTTTGTACAACACGGTGCGTATTACCGCACTGTCAGCTGGTAAAATGAGCCATTAATTAAGTGTCTCACAATGACTCATTAGTTTGTATAGAGGCGCACCATAGTTGACAGACTTTGAACGCGACATTTAGTGACGTCACGACTTAGTTGAGTTAGAGATTATGTATGTAAATATAGTCAGTTGGTGTTAGGACTTATGGGACAACGTGATATTACAGACAGACTCGACCGTGGCCATCTGAGTTTATGTAACGGTTTGGACGTAAGTCTTTTTCTACTTGTAACATGTGTAGGTCTTGTTACTTGTCAGCTAATTACATCGAACGAATACACCCGTACAAAAAAAAAACAGACATCTCCAGAGTAATCTGTTGAAGTCAGTCAGTCATAAACAACTAGAAGGTCAAGGCCTATCACACAATTCATCGAAAGGGTACGAACCTGAGTTTGCAATTAATAAAGAAATGGTATAAGAAGCAAGCAGTCCATCGCCATCTAGAAGTAGTATTTAGAAGAAATTAAAAAAAGAATTGTTTTAAGTTATTAACCACCCTAAACCAGTGACACAGATCACAATCTAAGTATTTTATATTAAACCTTGCACGAAACCCCTGTCGTTGTTGAGTAACCCCACTCATCAGTTTTAATTTTCAACAGATACCCCTGAATGATATCGCGGACCCCTTTGGGAACCACTGGTATAAGCATTACGTCGTACACTCAAGAATCTGTTTGAAAACTTCGTATCTGGTTTAATATCTGAATTTAGCGTCCAATTTCTATTTACTTTTTATTTGAAAAAAAAATATGCTTGTAACACTTCCGAGTTCGCTCCCTTGTTAATAAATAGCAGGCAAGGTCTGGTAACTCCTCATTAACTTATGCGCACATATAAATCGGGCATCACCAATAGCTTCACAAACCTAAACAACTGGCCTCAATCTTCTGATGTCCAGGTGGCCGAAACAAACAGACGTGGCCAGTACTTAATTGTGAATGGTCTGCCGCCAATGCATTTAGAAAAAGAAACCGATCAGGCTCAGAGGTCCCTTGGTGCTCTCCCTTTCATTGCATATACTGGGTCAAACATACAAACACTAATACCACAGAATGATCTAACTCAATGACAGTGTTTCCCAAACTGTTCAGCGGAACATGAAAAAGGTGTTCCGCGAATTACTGGAATAATTAACTAGTAGGCCACCATGTGAATTCATCTCTCTTAAAAAAAAAAAAAAATCAGTGTTTGAATGTGCGAAGTGTTTTAAAGACAGTAAGATTTCAGTCTTGAAGGCGTTAGTAGTTTTATTTTGCAACACTGTGCGCCCAGGTGTGCATAAGGAATAGTAGACTTTATATATATATATATATATATAAAGGCAAGGTATTTATTTTTTTGCATACGATAAATATAGGCCTAGCCTAAATAGCACAAAATCTGAGCTAGCTATTGAGCAAAACTAAATCAGGGAAAAAAAAAAGACTTTACTTTTACTTCGATACTAATTCAGTCACATTTTCTATGAATTAAAAATGTAAATTCCTTGCTCATTAAACACCTGCATTGAGTCATAGTTGAAAAAATTACAGGCAACACAATAATAACATGGTTTGGAAAAATTTCCAGGCGTAAAGATATGGCCGTTAAATGTTAATTCTCTCAAGCTGTCGATCTTACTGTTGAGGTAATCATGTATGAATATATGTAATTATATTCTATATATAGATTATTCTAATCATTCTTTCAAACAGCTTCTTTTCTTAACACAAAGAGACGTATGTCAGTGCTTCCTTCGCGAGTAACTCTTCATGTTAGATAATCTAAAATAGATACTTGAAATCGTCCAGTTAAAATATAATTATGAAGGACGTATTGATTTTCAGATTAATTATAATAACAAAAACTTTATTTTAAAAAAAAAGACACTTTCAAAATTTCTAATAGCCTACCTAGCCTTGAACTGATTTTAAGAATAATGGTTAGGGTTATGCTATATCAAGGCTAATGATCTGAAAAAAAAAAATGTTATCGAATACCAATGTCCTATTTTTAATGGAGGTCTGAGAATGGAGAATGTTTCTTTGTGCTACCGTCATTGTAATATTGCTATAACAAATTAATACTTTGTGTTTTAATTTTAAAAGTAGACATTTAGCCTACATAATCTAATTGGATTTTTAAATTAACTAGAAAAGATATTTCGTATACTTTATCATTCTCTTCGCACTGAACACAGAGGCGAAACATCTAACATGTATAACGCCACTGTAAATGAATCTAGCGGAGTCTCTGTTGGATCAGGAGGGACAACCAAGCCAGTCATTTCTGTTACTGAGTTCGTCCCCTTAGAAATATTTGTAACCAGCGAACAGAGGAGAATCGCTGAGATAGTCCTGGACCTCACCGTCGCATTTATCATCGCGTACATTGGAGTAGTCACCAACGCCATCGTCATCGCAGTCTTCGTCAAGCAAGGTCTCAAAGACAGCGTCGCGGTATCTATGACAGTGATCGCAGTGTGGGACTTCTTTAAATGTATAGGTGGCGCTGCACAGAGGATGCCTGGCCCGATAAGCTTGGTGTCTCAGGTGGCAGCCAAGAGCTGGAATAACATCTCAGTGGTTGTATTTAGCTACTTCATATCATTCTCCACGTACGTCGCCAGTGTGCTGGCTGCCTATGTCGCAGTAGAGCGCTGCCTCTGTGTCAGCATGCCATTCAAAGTGAAAGAGCTCATTACGCCCAAAGTCGCTCTTTTCTTTTGTTTGCTTATCTCCTTTGTTGTCTTCGGCTGTTTCATGGTGATGTTTTTCGTGTATGACATTGACTTTGTGTACAGCGATGTGTATAACGCCACTTTGGCAATATACTTTAACAATGACTTCTTCTATAGGAACTCTGGCCCACTCTTTAAGTATTATAATCTTTCTGGCATCATATGGCCAACTACAAGCCTTGGAATCGTGGCTGGGTCCACGGCAATCATCGCCTACCATCTTAAAAAGTCGTCCCACTTCCGGTCGCGTGCAAGCTGCGTAAAAAATAACGGTAATATAGAGTGTATACTTTATAAGCTATTCTATACATTTTAAACATATATGATCTTATTTACAATAACATGGTTGAGTGCGTGTTAGCGCCAAGTGGTAAAACTACTGGCTTGGAAATAATCAGATCGAATCCCCTAAAGGCCATCGAACTCTATTGGGTACCTTCACTTAAGCTTGGGAAAGTTAAGGAGGCGTGTCGTTGATCCCACCACGTAGAAGCCATAGAAACAGATCTGTTCCATGAGTAGGAACCTCTGAAATGGCCACTTTGCTTTACTTTATATTTATATGCAGAGGCGGACTGGTCGTGAGGTAATCCGGTTATATATTATGGGAAGCGTACGCTTGACTTGGCTTGTCTTGGCTACCTATGAAAGGGGCTCGAGGTTCGACACCCGACTCGAGCAGAGTTGTGTTTACTATATGTTTACCTTAGCGCTCTGAGCACGAAAGTAGCGCTATATAAAAGCTATAATTTATTTTTATATATGTGCCCAAAAGAACCGTTTTAGATTTATGCAATGGCTTAGAACGTGCTGCTGTAGGCATTTAGATGATGCAAGCTAAAGCTTCTAACCATTTGGCTTTTTACTTTGCTATCTCATCTCACCCTGTGTGTCTATCTAGTATGGTAAAAACTGTGTACACGTTATTTCTCCCACACCTTGGTCTCGGATCAAAATCATCATTATCATCATCAAACTCCATTAGAGTGAGGGCTTGAGAAGCTTAAATCCTCTCTCTTGCAAAAGCCCTGGACAGAAACCCTGCTGTCTTGCGTAGTGCATAAATATCGCCATACAGGTCGAGAATTTTGGGTTTCCCAGACCTGTCGAGACGGAGATCAGCAAGTCTGGGGCAGTCAAACAGAATATGAGGCACGGTTTCCTCTTCTTCCCCGCAGCGGGGGCACCGTGAATCAAAATTTGGCCATAGCCGCGAGAAATATGAGCCAACAGGACAGTGGCCTGTCCTGCACTGTGCTATAATAGCTTGCTCAGGCCTGGACAGCCTCCACCACGGGGAAGTGCGGTCAGGGCGCCTCATGCGCTCCCAGACTCCACGGGCTTTTTGGGACTTGTCCCAGCACTCAAACCACTTCAAAATGAAATTTGCCACAATTATTTATGGTACCTGACAGCACAACTATTAATTTTTTTTTCAAAATTAGTTAATTAACTATTGGAATTTCATTACTTTGCTTGGTATCGAACAAGGGAAAGAAATTGTAATTGACAAAGGTGGTGGTGGTGGTGGTGTACATTGAATTAGTCCCCTTGTGGAGGCTTAAGCCCTGAGTTTGAAACAAGCCGTACAACTTTTTTAAAAAGCGATCACGGCAACATTCACACTGATAACTCTTTCTTTCCCCTCCCATTTTCTGATCAGGTCCAGACAAGTGATAAGATTATAGAATATTGAGAAAGCTAGAAGAATGAAATTGCGCTAAACAAAAAACAATGGGCCTCATTCACCAATCGTAAACAAACAACATTTAGCCACACGGTTCTCTATCTCTTCTATACAAATTACGTAATACACAACGGCTATCACGTGACAGTTTTTTCCCCCCGTTGTTTTATCAATATAATCACGTGGCTAAATGTTGTTTGTTTACGATTGGTGAATGAGGTCCATTGGTAAAAATATTCCTAATAGTACAAATTTAATTACATGACTGATCTTAACTAATACAATTACATTTAAAATATTCTTTTTTTTTTTAAGTATTTATTAAAATGTTGTTCTTGTTTTTTCCTCTTTAGACAATTACAAAGCTAAAAATAGCAGGGATGGTCATCTGTCCACTCGGGACAGACAGGTGGTTAAAATGCTCCTAGTGGTCATCGGTGTCAATGTTTTGACTTTTTCTCCAAGGATCGTCCATTACATGGTGAAATACTTCATCTACGAGTTCTACTTCCTGCGGGCCTACCATAACCTGTTTCTGTGTATCACGTACATCCTGGCAGTCTTCGACCTCACCAACGCAGCATTCAATGTCTTTATATTTTACCAGATGAGTACTGCTTTTAGAAAGACTTTCTGGGAAATATTCTCTTGTGGAAAGAGATATATGACTGTTAAAAAAAAAAACAGTGAGCCGGTCATTTCATCTCCGGTCACTTCATTCCCGGTCACTTTATTAAAAAAAAAAGGGTGCATTTTTATTCAACACGGGAATCATATTTGTGTAAATATTAATTAGCACCCCCCCCCCTCTCTCTCTTTTGTTTTCCCTAATCAAGATTTCGCTTGTGCATTTTTAACGATGTTTTCACATATGTCAATTAGTGCCTCCTGTGAACTGTGTAGCAGAGGTGCCAACACGTCTTGAAGACTACGTGGAAGAGGGTGCAACACGTCTTAAAGACTACGAGAAAGGGGTACCAACTCGTCTCGAAGACTACGTGGAAGGGGCGCCAACACGTCTTGAAGACTACGTGGAAGAGGGTCCAACACGTCTTGAAGACTACGAGAAAGGGGTACCAACTCGACTCGAAGACTACGTGGAAGAGGGTCCAACACGTCTTGAAGACTACGTGGAAGAGGATCCAACACGTCTTGAAGATTACGTGGAAGGGATGCCAACACGCCTTGAAGATTACGCGGAAGGTGCGCCAACACGTCTTGAAGACTACGTGGAAGAGGGTCCAACACGTCTTGAAGACTACATGGAAGGGGTACAATACGTCTTGAAGACTACGTGGAAGATGTGCCAATACGTTTTGAAGATTATGTGAAAAGGGCGTCAATACGTCTTGAAGACTATGTGGCAGCTGTACCAACACGTCTTGAAGACTATGTGGAAGGGGCGCCAACACGACTTGAAGACTCCGTGGAAGAGGTGTCAACACATCTGGAAGACTACGTGACAGCTTTACCAACACGTCTTGAAAACTACGTGGAAGAGGTGTCAACACATCTTGAAGGCTACGTGAAAGAGGTGTCAACACATCTTGAAGGCTACGTGGAAGAGGTGCCAATATGTCTTGAAGACAACGTGACAGCTGTACCAACACGTCTTGAAGACTACGCGGAAGAGGTGTCAACACGTCTTGAAGACTACGTGGAAGAGGTGTCAACACGTCTTGAAGACTACGTGGAAGAGGTGTCAACACGTCTTGAAGACTACGTGGAAGAGGTGTCAACACGTCTTGAAGACTACGTGGAAGAGGTGTAAACACGTCTTGAAGACTACGCAGAAGAGGTGCCAATACGTCTTGAAGACAACGTGACAGCTGTACCAACACGTCTTGAAGACTACGTGGAAGAGGTCAACACGTCTTGAAGACTACGTGGAAGAGGTGTCAACACGTCTTAAAGACTACGTGGAAGAGGTGTAAACACGTCTTGAAGACTACACAGAAGAGGTGCCAATACGTCTTGAAGACAACGTGACAGCTGTACCAACACGTCTTGAAGACTACGTGGAAGAGGTGTCAACACGTCTTGAAGACTACGTGGAAGAGGTGTCAACACGTCTTGAAGACTACGCAGAAGAGGTGCCAATACGTCTTGAAGACAACGTGACAGCTGTACCAACACGTCTTGAAGACTACGCGGAAGAGGTGTCAACACGTCTTGAAGACTACGTGGAAGAGGTGTCAACACGTCTTGAAGACTACGTGGAAGAGGTGTCAACACGTCTTGAAGACTACGCAGAAGATGGTCCAATACGTCTTGAAGACAACGTGACAGCTGTACCAACACGCCTTGAAGACTACGCGGAAGAGGTGTCAACACGTCTTGAAGACTACGTGGAAGAGGTGTCAACACGTCTTGAAGACTACGTGGCAGCTATACCAACACACCTTGAAGACTACGTGGAAGAGGTGCCAACACGTCTTGAAGTCTACGTGGCAGCTATACCAACACACCTTGAAGACTACGTGGAAGAGGTGCCAACACGACTTGAAGACTACGTGACAGCTGTACCAACACGTCTTGAAGACTACGTGGAAGAGGTGTCAACACGTTTTGAAGACTACGGGGAAGAGGTGTAAACACGTCTTGAAGACTACGTGGAACAGGTGTCAACACGTCTTGAAGACTACGTGACAGCTGTACCAACACGTCTTGAAGACAACGTGACAGCTGTACCAACACGTCTTGAAGACTACTTGGAAGATGGTCCAACACGTCTTGGACTAGTGTCACATATCATATCCACCTTAAAGGTATATAACTGAAAGGTATGTGTTTGCATAAATACACACACACACAATAAAATACTGTTTAGGAATGGTATAACCGAAATTGAAATAAAATAGCCATGGAGCCCAAACCAAGTTAGGTTGGTATCTAACAACATTATCAGTGTTGAAACTCTGAGCAGGTGAGAGGAACATATTTGAATTGGCATGAGTTAGTCAATATGACAAATATTAGAAAATGTTCAGCCGACCTGGACATTGCTCTGAAATCTCAAAAGACATAGATGGATTATGGATATATGCTTTCTGAAGTGGAGACAATAAAGCCGATACTGCCTGCTCAGCAAAAAAAAAAAAGGCCAGGAAACTATTTCAATTTCTTTCTTGTAATGATAGGTCTGCATTCCCTAATTTGTTCATTGCACTGAGAATATTGTATGACTATTCCAGTGACTGTCGCTTCTAGTGAAAAGAACGCCCTTCCAAACTGAAATTGATCAAAACTTACTTTAGGTCAGTCATTCACCAAGAACGATTGAACAGTTTAGCACATATATTTACTGAATCTCCTATAGAGACATTAACTGTTATACATTTCTAACAGACTTTGCTAAGAAAAGGGAAAGAAAGGCTAACTTTTAAATTATTCTGTGTCATTATGCTATAACCGGTATCTGATTAGAAAATAATTTGCTATTATAGCTTAGATATAGGCTATAACAATGCGCTTGTGAAGTTTTATTTTGAGTTGCTTCCCATGCATGTTTTATAAGAAACTTTGCTACAAGGATCTAATTAATAGTTGTTATTGTAAACAAATAATTTAGAAAAAGAATATCTAGCGACCTGTCACTAGAAGAGGAGATAAAAAAAAAACGCATAGGGAAGGCCTCATCAACATTCGCTAGACTCCGACCAAGAGTTTGGGAAAACCAGAAACTCACCACAGCGACCAAAATGGAGGTCTACTAGGCATGCGTTCTTAGCACGCTACTGTACGGCAGCGAGTCGTGGACAACCTACACAAAACAAGAGAGAAAACTAAATTTATTCCACCTACGCGGCCTTCGAAGGATCTTAAAAATAACATGGAAAGAAAGAGTGTGTAATACTGAGATTCTCGCGAGAACGGGCCTTCCTAGCATCTTTACGGTCCTCAGACTACGCCGCTTGCGCATCCCAAAAATCATTCTGTACGGGCAACTCGCGTCTGGCTCAAGAAATACTGGTCGCCCCCACCTCCGTTATGTTGATGTGATAAAAAGGGATTTAAAATCAGTAAACATTGATAATGACTATTGGGAAGACATAGCCTTTGACCGCACTAGTTGGAGAGAGACGGTGACCTTTAGGTTCATTTGAGTACCGGCCCACTGGCATTTGCCCAATGCCCATACACTGGCGGATCCAGGGGGGGGGGCGGTAGGGGCGATCGCCCCCCCCCCACTCGGCCGACCCCGGGGGGGGGCGGACGAATTATAGTATAGAATTCACACAATTTGTGTGCGAATTTATTACTTATGTTAATAATATATACTAATTATTTATATTTCAACCTATTTTTAGATTATTTCGCCCCCCCCCTTCTAGTATTTTGGCCGATTTGGTAGGGTCGGGAGTTCAATCCGCCCCCCCCCCCCACCATAAACTTTCGAGTGGGGGGGGGCGGTCCTATTTATTTGTAGAAATCACAGCTTGCTAACAGAATCAATTAAATATCTATATGATTAAAACTTGTTATTGGTATTTTAACCGGTCTTTATATTATGTCATTCACCTGTTGGCCGATTGGAAGGGGAAGAGCGAATACCTCCACCGCCCTTCCTATCTAAACCCTTTGAGTGGGGGGGGCGGTCCTGCTTTTATGGAGAAATCATAGTATGTGAACAAAATTAGTCGAATATCGGACAAATCAATACTTTTTCTTTTTGTATTATAGTAAGAAATTACAAAATTTAAAAAATCTGTCACTAATATAATTTATATATGCTATAAAGTAAATTCTTATATCGAGTCGCCCAACCTCTATTCTTTAATGCAAAATGCAATCAATAGCAGAAATTATAAAAAGGAGCGAAAATTAATAATTTTCATTTTACCGCCCTTGCCCTTTCCAGACAGAGTTTGTGTAATTTGACATGAATTTATCATAACTATTTTAAGAAAGACTTTGCTTTGGAAAAGTTATAATTCAAACGAAATTTTTCAATATAACAGTCACGGTTGAGATGAGTTCAAAAGCCAGATAATCTTTTCCTAGTCGACTTTTTCCAACCTTTACTGTATCTCATATTTTTCTAGTTAAATAAATTTAGGACTATACCTCACAATGTATGCTAGAATTTTATTGAATATAATTAATCGAATTTTTTTTTCGGCGGCGATCCTCAAAACCTTAATCTAAATATGTGGGGTATCTAATCTTTTCAAAGAACAAATCGGTTTTATTTGCAATGTATTAAGGGATTATAAATTCATATTAGAATATTTTTCCCATTATTCAAGAGGCACTTTATAATAGAATGAATAATGAGCTGTAGGGCACGAGAATGCGTTACTGCAGTGAAGAATGCCAGAAAAGGCTTTTAGCGTCCAGGCTTCGCCCGAAAACCTCACTGATGAATAATAAGCTGTAGATGTCAGGAGCATTCGTTTCTGCAGTGAGAAATGCAAAAAAAACGCTTTTGGCGTCGGGGCTTCGCCCAAAACACCACTAATAAGTAATGAGCTGCAGATGTCAGGAGAAGGCGTTTCAGCCGTGAAAAATGCAAGAAAACGCTTTTGGCGTCGGGGCTTCGCCCCAAACACCACTAATAAGTAATGAGCTGTAGATGTCAGGAGAAGGCGTTTCAGCCGTGAAAAATGCAAGAAAACGCTTTTGGGCGTCGGGGCTTGGCCCCGAACACCACTAATAAGTAATGAGTTGTAGATGTCAGGAGAATGCGTTTCAGCCGTGAAAAATGCAAGAAAACGCTTTTGGGCGTCGTGGCTTCGCCCCGAACCCCACTGATAAATAATGAGCTGTAGATGTCAGAAGAATGCGTTTCTGCAGTGAAAAATGCAAGAAAACGCCTTTGGCGTCGGGGCTTTGCCCCGAACACCACTAATAAGTAATGAGCTGTAGATGTCAGGAGAATGCGTTTCAGCCGTGAAAAATCAAGAAAACGCTTTTGGCGTCGGGGCTTCGCCCCGAACCCCACTGATAAATCATGAGCTGTAGATGTCAGAAGAATGCGTTTCTGCAGAGAAAAATGCAAGAAAACGCTTTTGGGCGCCGGGGCTTCGCCCCGAACCCCACTGAAAAAGCTTACAGCGCTCTGCCAGACCCCCAAGCTTGCAAGAGAAAGACTGTTTTTTTTTCTGTGTTTTTTTTTCGCCGAAGATTGAGAAACAGTCTTATTTTATTCTCATATATCGAATATGCTGTACGCACGTTTATGCATAGGGTTAGGGTTTACTGGGCGTTAGGGTTAGGGTTTAGAAAAAAATCGCCCCCCCCCCCACTCCAAAGTTCTGGATCCGCCAGTGTGCCCATATAGCCAGTCCGCCGCTTTATAGGTACACACATCTACCATGGGAAGACAACATCAAAGAATGGACAGACCTGTCAATGAATGAAATTCTATCCAAGGCAAATGACAGAGAGGAATGGAGAAAGATGGTTGACAGTTCCTGTATGGTGCCCCAACGGTCTAACAGACAAAGGGATAGGTGAAGACATCTACCACAAAAGTGTAATTTGATTTTAGGTGCCTACATCTTGTTTTAGTGTGTTTGTGTGTGCGTGTGTTTGTGTTTCTTTGGTGACAGTTGGAAGAGGTTAGCAATTGTTTGTGAATGATGCAACATAGGTAGCATTGTCGTCATTTGATCTTAATTAGGGGAAACAACTCCAGAAGGTGAGACTGAACGTTGCGTTATTGTAGTAAGATTTTGTAAAAAAAAAACGATATTGTTACATAAGTCTACTACATCTATTTCATTTAATCACAAGTTGGTGATTTTGCCTATATTATAAATAAAGTTATAAGTCTACTACATTTATTTATCACAAGTTGATTTTGTGTATATTATAAATGAAGTTATAAATATTATTGTTCACAGGTAAGTTTTGTAAGGTAGGCTATATGAAGTCTTATTAGTAAAAATATATTATACCTAAACGGTTTAGTTGTCTACCAGCGACAACGAGATTCATAACAAACGAATATTCTAATTTGATTAGAGTAACACCTTTAGTAAAATCATTAAATTTAGAAAGCCTTTAGGACAGAAGACTTAAAAGTAAAGTAGCAATAATACATAACACACTGAACCATACTCTTTAAATACAATAATAAAATTTAATAAAATACTCAGAAAGACACAAAGATAAAAAGCACACTTCTCATTCCATATGCTAGGACAAATTTGTAAAAGTGCTCCTTCTTCCCTAGTGCTATTAGAGCATGGAATGGGTTGCCTGAGCTAGGCAGGAAAACCAGTGACTTGGCAGAATTTAAGTCATTGGTTAATATGCATGACTAAATGCATGACGCTTAGGACGTAATCATCTTCTTTTTTGAAGTAACGTCTGTATTATATAAGATAAGATAAGGCATTTATTAAATGCCTTATTTATTTAATAAGCATCTACAGCATTATCAATGATGGACCGAAATTTTAAAAAAATATAAGTTTTAAAATATCAAATTTTACTTCATATACACACCGAATGAGAATGGATTGTTACAAAAACAAAGTGACCAATGAGAGGAAGGAATCCACGAGTGCATGATGCCTCAACAACTATACCACCATTTTCGGGAATGCCCAGACTTCTGAAATGAATGTAAGCAAATAGAAGGAATTGAATAATTGTTTCAGCTTTCATTATCGTTACTATTTTGAATGTTACTTTTAAAACCAGACTCGATTATAACCGGATTTCTCTTTCTGGCTTCCACATTATGGCTGACTTGTTTGGTCTTGTCTAAGGATATATGTCCCGCGAATCGTATACGACGTTCTGTCACCTATTCGCTCAGAAGAAGATTGCTAGTGAGAGAGAGAGAGAGAACTTCTCTATTGGTGACATGATCTAAGTTTCCTACTCTTAACTCTTTCTCTCCGTAATTATTTACCACATTCTGGTGGAATCAACGCTGGTATCGTCAGTTAGGAGAGAAAGAGTTAAGACATTGCTGTTTAGCCTCTTTTCAACCTTTATGGATGATTCAACGTCTAGCAAGTGTAGTTGGCCGTTCGGGACGATGATTGGATTGAATTCTCTACTTCACACAATTTTCAAAATGGCACGTAGGCCTACATATCAGACAGTAGCTTAAAACATAATTAATCAGCACACCTCATTGTTGATTGCATACATAGGTCTGTGTGCTTAACATAGCTGATATAATAGGCGAGATAATGAAGGAACGCAAGTGGTCTTTGAGCATTTTGGTCTACAGGATGAGAATCAATGGTCTGAACAAAAAGCTCTTCAGACTACTAGATTTACGATAGAATCAATTTGAAAAATTCTTATCTGGTACAATCAATTTTCCTTAGTGTCCCCTTCCTATTTTTTAGATGTCTTTTTAAAATATCTACCATTTTTTTAAATATTAATTTTATAACACGACCGAGTATTTTTTTTATACATGAAGAGAGAGTTCGTTCCCTTGTTTATAAATAGCAAGCAAGGTCTGATAACTCCTCATGAACTTGTGCACAAAAATAAATTGAGAATCACCAATAACTTCACAACCCTAAACAACAATAGAATGCATCTATTGACTGGCCAAAGCAAAATGTCTTCTGATGTCCAGGTGGCTGAGAAAAGCAGATGTGGGCAGTGTTTGAATGTGAATGGTCTTTCGCCCACACGTTTCGAAAGAAAACCGACCTGGCTCAAGATTCTATTGGTGCTTTCCCCTTCATTGCACGCGCAGGGTCCAACATAGAAACACAAACACAAAATGATGCGGAGTAAACAAGTTGTCATCCTTGAGAGCAGAAGTAGATCTAGTTGTTTATTGCGACACTGTGCTCCCAGGTGTATATAAGGGAATAGTGCAATTTTAAAAAAAAAATTTAATAAGATATTTATTAATTCATGTGTGTGTCAAGCATACGTATAAAAGAACCACAAAAGTTTATTAAAAAAAAAAGGTAAAATAGAAATAAAACCTCCTAAAAGAGACTCACAAAAATACGTTTGCATTAATTCAATACTTAACTTTTTTTTAAGTCGCATTCCCTTTGGGTACAACATTGATCTCTTGCCTAAGAAACACCTACATTGAGTCGTAATTGAAAAAATTACAGTTTTTTAAACTGGCAGCCAGACAAAATGATAACATGGTTAAGAAAGTTTTTCGTGTCGGATGGAAATGGCAATTAAATTTAAATAGTCTCGAGTTGTCAAACTTGCTCTTAGGGTAATAATAGATGAATATGTCTAATTGTGTATAGATCGTTCTAATCATTATTTAAAATACATTCATTTCTTAAAACAAAGATACTTTAGGCCTATACACTAGGCAGATGATATTTGCCTAGAGGTTTCGGATCATTAAGTTGATTTTATTTAAATAGATCTTATAGATTTTTACATCAATTATTAGAACAAAAAAAAAGATATTTTAAAGTTAATATTAGGCGTGAAAATTTCTTATACGTTTCAGTGTTAGGGTTGGAAGAATAATCATCTAAAAACAAATTTGAACAGCGATTAGGCTATATGTTTTAAATTTTATGAAAATTGAGTATATTTCTTTGTGCGTTTATATCCAATTAAATCTTGTAAGCCTACTGTCATTAAAGATCTAATATTGACTAAACATTTAGTTATTTAAAAAAAAAAAAAGAACATTTAGCCTACATAGTCTAATTGGATTTTAAAAATAAAGTTAAAAAGTAGTTCTCATGGTTCATGGTTCTTTTTATGAAGCGGCGTATTAGTCTCTGAATACAGAGGCGAAATATTAAACATGTATTACGCCACTGTAAATGAATCTAACGAAATTAGCGAAGTCACTGTTGGATCAGGAGGGACAACCAAGCCAGTCATTTCTGTTACTGAGTTCGTTCCCTTAGAAATATTTGTAACCAGTGAACAGAGGAGAATCGCTGAGATAGTCCTGGACTTCACCGTCGCATTCGTCATCGCTTACATAGGAGTAGTCACCAACGCCATCGTCATCGCAGTCTTCGTCAAACAAGGTCTCAAAGACAGTGTCGCGGTCTCTATGACAGTGATCGCAGTGTGGGACTTCTTTAAATGCCTAGGTGGCGCTGCACAGAGGATGGCTGGCCCGATAAGCTTGGCGTCCCAGGTGGCAGCCAAGAGCTGGATTAACATCTCAGTGGTTGTATTTAATTACTTCATTTCCTTCTCCTCGTACGTCGCCAGTGTGCTGGCTGCCTATGTCGCAGTAGAGCGCTGCCTCTGTGTCAGCATGCCGTTCAAGGTGAAAGAGCTCATTACGCCCAAAGTCGCTCTTTTCTTTTGTTTGCTTATCTCCTTTGTTGTCTTCGGCTGTTTCATGGTGATGTTTTTCGTGTATGACATTGATTTTGTGTACAGCGATGTGTACAACGCCACTTTGGCAATATACTTAAACAATGACTTCTTCTATAGGAACTCTGGCCCGCTCTTTAAGTACTATAATCTTTCTGGCATCATCTGGCCAACTACAAGCCTTGGAATCGTGGCTGGGTCCACGGCCATCATCGCCTACCATCTTAAAAAGTCGTCCCACTTCCGGTCGCGTGCAAGCTGCGTTAAAAATACCGGTAATATAGAGTCTGTTCTTTATACTTAGGACTATAGGCTAATTTTTAACAATTTTAATTTAGTCATTGTTTGTAATTAGCTTTGTTTAAAAAATCAATTCGGAACAAAAAAAAGAGAAGAGTTGCCAGAGATCTTGAAATATGTAGCCAAAATAAATATAAAAAGATTACTGTAGCCAAAATGAATAATTCAATTACTTAGTAAAGCAAAAGAACTTAGCAATCTGATTCTACAGTGCTGAAATTCCTGAAAAGGTGCAGGGATATCATTATTGTCGTAAATATTAGGCCTACGCTTATCGATGCTTCCATAGTCTGATCACCGGAATCACCAAAAAAAAGCTTGTTATTTATGATATGCCTCCACGTATGAGAATCTCTATATATCGTTCTTTTTCTCCCTGTAAAGATCATAGATTTTATTTTTTAAAAGTAAAGTAAAAATTCATCATCATCACTCCTTTGAGTTCCTCATGGAACATAGGGCCTCGACAAAAACATGCCACTCTCCACGGTCTCTTGCTAGCTTTTTGATGGTGTCCCAGCTCTTCCCGGTCTTCTCTGCTTCTTCAAGTACACTGCGTCGCCATGTTCTTCTTGGTCTTCCTCTGCGTCTTGTTCCCTGGGGGTTCCACTCTAAGGCCTGCCTAACTCTGTTGCTGGTATCTTTTCTAAGGGTGTGACCAATCCATCTCCACTTCCTCTCTAAGATCTGCACTCCTATATTTTTCTGTCCACTCATCTCCCACAGTTTGGTGTTTTCAACAGATGCCTGAGAAATATCCTAAAAATACACTGGTATGACAAAGTAGAAAGTAAAAATTAAACATGATTAAAAATCTGGACACTCTTAGCCTTATATAATAGCCTACATTTCCTTTACTTAAATGTTACCATTTAGCTTTTTTTTTTTCTCCCTTTCCAGACAATTACACAGAGAAGCACAAAGCTAAAAACAGCAGTGATGATCATCTCTCCGCTCGGGACAGACAGGTGGTTAAAATGCTCCTAGTGGTCATCGGTGTCAATGTTTTGACCTTGTCTCCAAGGATCGTCCATTACATGGTCAAATACTTCATCTACGAGTTCTACTTCCTGCGGGCCTACCATAACCTGTTCCTGTGTATCACGTACATTCTGGCAGTCTTCGACCTCACCAACGCAGCATTCAATGTCTTTATATTTTACCAGATGAGTACTGCTTTTAGAAAGACTTTCTGGGAAATATTCTCTTGTGGAAAGAAATGAACTACTAGTTTAAAAATAAAACAACTGGAATATAAAAAACAATCTAGGAGAACAATATTTATTTATCCACTATAAATAAATGTGTTGATACGTTTCGATTGTACTCACAGTGTTGTTAATAATATGATTTTTTTTGTCCCATTCAAAGTATTAACTCTTTCTCTCCGTAATTATTTACCACATTCTAGTGGAATCAACGTTGGTATCGTCAGTTAGGAGAGAAAGAGTTAAAACACTCGTTGTAGGATACACTCTGTCCCTTAGTGGGCATTAATAAGAGAATGTCATAACCTGTACCTGTCGATTAAACAGATTAGATTAGCTTGCAGCTATTGATTTCATCATAAACTAGTAACCTTCTACCGTAGGCCCTATCAGTAAAAACATATTCAATTATTTGTATTCAGCTCGGAAATCAATCTTTTTCTAAACCTTTCTCTAATTAAGATAGCGTTTGTGCATTTTTATTATGTCTGAAAAAAAGTTTGAACACATTATTTCTCCCACACCTATTGTAAGATCAAGTTGAAACTTAGCACAATTATTCATTGGCGATATCAATAAAACAAAATTAACAAATTAGTCGATTTATAAGTAATTATTTTGTTTGATACCGAAAAGGGAAATATATTCTTCATTCTTCCCTATTCAGAAATATGGCTAAATATTTGGGCCTTGTTAAAGTTAAATTGGTAACGCATCCGTCACTAAGTGAGCTTATAAAGACTGTGTGGTAGATGGGATCTGTCACTAATTAACATCCTCAAGACTATGTTGCAGATGGGATGTCACTAAGTATATATATATATATAGCTCCTTTTTCGTGATCGAAGATGAGCACATTTCTCATTTTCTATGGACTCGAAGATGACTGTAAAGTCCAATCCTCGCTTTAAAAAGCTGGCCGCATACGTGGCATTGGTGGGTTTGGTTAGTTGCATATAGGCCTGCTTCTTCTCTCAGCTCTTTGTTGGTTCGGAGCTCTTGCACCCTGGCCACTCTTCTTGCTTCAAATCTTGAGACTCCGAGCCTCACAGCCTCACGCCTTGAGGAGCAATCGAGCGCAAGTGCTTCCCAGCCGTAAATGTCGAGATCGCATTCCTTGAAGGAGCTCTCGAGAGTGTCTCGAGATATAGTAAAAGTAAAGTTCCCCTTTCAGACCTTGTGGTCTATAGGGCAGATGATGTAAAGTTCATCTGTTTCTGTGGCCTACGGTTAACGAGGGTGTCATGTGGCCAGCACAACGACCAACCGCCTTTACTTTTCCCCAACTAATGTCAGGTACCCATTAGAGCTGGGTGGACTCAGAGGCGCCCGAAGATCCCGAAATTAAAAATCCCAGTCTTCTCCAGGATTCGAACCCCGGTCTCCGGTTCGGAAGCCAAGCGCTTTACCGCTCAGCCACCGCGCCTCCGGTCTTATATATAAGTGAGCTCCTAAAGACTGTATGGCAGGTGGAATCTGTTAATGAGCTGCTAAGACCTAAGACTGTGTGGTAGTGGGGCTCACTAAGTGAGCGCCTAAAGACTGTGTGGCAGATGTCACTAAATGAGCTAAGACATAAAGACTTAATGGCAGACGGGATCTGTCACTAAGTGAGCTCTTAAAGTGACATAAAGACTGTAAGGCAGATGGAATCTGTCACTAAGTGAGCTGCTAAGACCTTAAGGCTGTGTGGCAGATGTTATTTGTCACTGAGTAAGCTCCTAAAGACTGAGACAGATGTGATCTGTCACTAAGTAAGCTCCTAAAGACTGTGTGACATGGGATCTGTCACTAAGCTCCTCAAGACTGTGACAGGTGTGATCTATCACTATGTAAGCTCCTAAAGACTGTGTGACAGATGTGCCACCATTTCCTGCATACCGTAGTGGTAAGAACACGCGTCTATTTTATATATTTCAGATGCTCCTCAAAAGAGAAGATAATTACGTCCTACAAATAACCCTGTGTCAATCTAGTTCATCAGTGACTCACAATTTAACAGACGTGCTATAGGCCTAGCAGCAGTCGTATCCACTAACTTAAGTGAAGGATAGACAGTTTGAAACCAGTTCCTAGCTCCACTAGTGATGCGAAATTATTATTGTCAACATTGCTGTTAAATCACCAACAGGAAATTATGTACCAGTATAAATAGAATTGTGTCACTTTTTCAAAGAGAATTTGATCATAAAGCTTACTTGCTCGTAAATTTTTTTTCTTCAATAGAACCACTTGACGTATTCCCTTTTACTATGTCGAGATGGAATAAGATACGGTTTGATCTGTCCTCTGAGAGCAGGAAAGTCAAGAAATAATTTCAACCTTTTTGGCAACTATTTTCTTTAACGCAATAGTTAAATTGTTGAAAGTCGAGTTTGACCAATTAATATCTGCTTAAAATAGAAGTTTCTTTTGGTCTCAAATGTGTATCCCGCGGCCTTTATGACAAATTGTGAGTGACCTCCAGCTGTTTCGCTCTGAGGCCGCATGCAACCAGGTGCTCTCTTCTATGTCAGCCAAGGCAAGTTGGCGCCTAAGCTGGTCTTTGAAGCGTTTCTGTGGGGCGCCTCTGTTACGTCGACCACATTTTAGCTCACCAAAAAAGACTGTCGTCTCCCATACTGGATACGTGCCCTGCCCAGCGTAACTGTCGGACCATAATAGGAAGTCCTTCTATACTGCCCATACGGCGTTCGCAAGGACATCGCTGTTTGTAGTGCGGTCTTGTTACCGTATGTCCATGATGGAGCGCAAACATCTTTGGTGAAAGCGCAGACGGCGAAAAGAAAATCTAAATCGACCACCTGCGGACAATGGTTATGCTTGCCCTGGATGTGGCAAAATATGTAGGTCACAGCTGGGGCTGCGAAGCCACGGGAAATACTGCATTCCTAACTAATCTTCGGACTCGAAGACAAGCCTTAGTATTGTAAAATAGAAGTTGTTTTTGAAAAGAATATAGAATTAGACTCTTTAAAAATCTTGGATAATCATTAAAGATGAAGTCACTGAAATGTAAATAAACATCTCTGTATATCATCATTAGATTTAATTGTGGAATAATTTAGCTGTGATACATCTCTATGTATAAGTGTTATAATTTAGCTGTGATACATCTCTTTGTATAAGTGTTATAATTTAGATGTGATACATCTCAGTCAAAGTGTTATAATTTTGCTGTGATACATCTCTTATATATGTATTCTTCTTCTAGCCAGCTTTATTGCTGCTGAGCTGTGAGCTCTTTTGCAGACTGTGCCAAGGAAAAAAAGTGTGCTGTTTTCTTCAGTTGTTCAGCACTGCCGCACAGGGTGTTGGTTATGTTGGGCTGTAGTGGAAGTAGGGTCTGCCTAAGGTGGATTAGGGAGGGGCATTCAAAGAGGATATGGTTTATGGTTTCAAAGGGGTGGGCGCAGTGTCTGCAAGGGGGAGTTGTGTGGAGTTTATTTTGTTCAGGTGGTAATTTAATAGTGGTGTGTGTCCTGTTCTTAATTGGCTATGTATGTATAAGTGTTATAATTTAGCTGTGATACATCTCTAAGTCAAAGTGTTATAATTTAGCTGTGATAAATATTTATGAACATGACACCTTTGCCTTCAAGTCGATAGCAATACTTCAGGCGACCATGGAACCCTACCTAAAGAAATCTCTAAATGCAAAGGAACTAACTTGTGTAGGGACTGATGTGATGGATGTTGTGACATTTATCACACATTAGAGACTTTTGCAAATTGAAAACATTTCAAAGCATAAGGGAATAAGTTTCTTTCCATTGTTGCTAAAGTGGTTAAAGAATATGTGAATAAGTTTAATCTCATCATTTCTAAAGTACTACAATAATAATTAGATACACTTAGATACACAACTAGCTTTTCAAGGTCAAAGTTATGCATTTATTTGCACAAAAAACACACAAAAGTAACATTTTTTTAGAACTATTTAAAAACTTGTTTTTTTTTACTAGTCACATGACAAAATAAAGGACAAAGAAAAACATCTTTAAAAAAAAAACTGAAACTGGCTTCAGTTTTTAATAAAATAAGTTCCTGCATTAGATTTAGTGCTATTTTCCATTTCTGTCCAAAACAAAGGATGAATCTTCTGACAATGGATTTAAACTGGATTGCAATAGATTAGGCATGGAGCCCAAAGCTTTTAAGTAGGCCTCAACCAAGGCATCATTGTTGAGACTCTGAGCGGATGGGAAGAACATGGTATGAGGTAGACTATTACTTGGTAAGACCTGAGAGTTCAAGCTATTAAGGCAAGCCGCAGATGACAACAAATCTGTAAGCGGCGCAGAACAAGCTGGGTTGGTGTAAAACGAATAATTTGGGTTATTTTTTACAGAAGGTGGTAGATCAGAGGCTCTCTGGGTGACATCTGTTTGGAAGTTATTCACTTCACTCATGATATCAACAATGTCTTGGGGTAAATGTTTCCTGCCTGGGTTTTTGGATTTTTTCATCAGATTGAGAGGTGCCCTGCATTTGCGTGAGCCAGGCAGAGATACTGTGTCGGCAGAAGAAAGGCAAACATTGGTCTCCATTATTCTACTGGCTGAACTGGTGGCAATGCTGGCTTGACCTGGTTTGGCTTTTTTAGGAAGCAACAGAGGTGGCACCTTCTTTGGCTGTTTTCGTTTGGACTCGGTGCCTTCAGTTTTAACTTCGCTGAGCTCAGGAAGGTTCTCTTTCATTTGAACTGATTGTGTCTTATTTACACCAAGCCTAGGCAAGGAAAGAACACTGTTATTTAGCCTATTATTGATGGTGATATTTGAGGAGAAAAGAGATGGCTTTACAACAGTTTCAGTCGCATGATTCGTCTGCTCATGGGAATCTTTCCAGCACTCCCCACTCGAGATTTCTTGGCTTTGACAAACTGTTTCCTTATCTAAAGGATCACTTACCAAACTACATTTATCCATACCAAAATCGTCCTTTACGTTTGTTACCTCCCTTCCAGAATCACTCCTATCGTCACTAGTCTCACTAATGAAGTCATCACCTCCATTACTTGTCTGTCTACTTAAATCACAATCATCCCCTCTTTGACTCATCCCTTTACCAAAGCCACCACCCTGATTCCTCGTCTCCTTTTCAAAGTCGTCCATTTCTATACTTTTCTCAACTGAATTGTCTTCATTTTGCAAGCTCTTTACTTTATAATCCTGAACAAAGGTGATCTCTTTACCACAGAGCACCTTCTTCAGGTCTTTCAAGTCCGCCTCCTTTGACTCTGATCCACTACAGTTTTCTTCTTCCTGCCTAGCTCGCTCTTTTAGAATGCGACGCTCCTCTTCATGTATTATTGTCTCGTTTGACACTCTCTCGTCCAACTTCCCTTCATAAAACTTGATGTCATCTTTTCGAAATTTATCATAGTCTTCTAGCTTTGTCCTACGAATGCGTGACCTTTCAGAAGCGTAAGGGTCAACCTCATTCTCCCACTCATCTTCTTCTTTGGGCGCGCCATAACCCACATAGCATTCATCAATATCATCCATAAGTAGCGTGTTTGATTGAATTTGGTGGAGGATATACACATTTTCTTTGTTATTCATTTTTTCTCCTGTTAAACTGTTAATGCCTTCGTCATCATCAATAATATGGAAATATTTGTCGTTGTCCAAAACATTATTGTAATTGATCCCCGAGGCAGAGGATTGAAAATTCAAGAGTCTCCATTTCTTGTTGATATGTAAATTTTTTCGGTCTGCCGTCCCGTCGTCTTGAGCTTCAGAGTCAAGAGATTTATCTCCCTTTTGTTCCAAGCCAGGATTGCCATCGTCACCATCTCTCATATTATCAGCCAGACCCTGTGTCCTCTCTACAAGCCGTTGCCTTTGTTCGCTTGTCTGCCGTTCTTGGTGTCGCCAATTTTCATGATGATGATGATGATGATTGTACTGGTGACCATAATGCTGGTGGTGAGAGTCAAAATGTCTACTGCTAAACTTTCTTGACTGACCTTGATGTCCCCTAGCACCATGGCTGGAGTGTCGATGACCATCATGGCTTCCTGATTTTCCTTGATGGTATTCATTACCACTGCTCATCAGTGACCCTAGATGACCAGACTTTTTAGGAGATCTATGCTCACTTGAGCTAGAGCCAGGAACTGTGTCCCACTTGATAAATTTGATCTCCTGGCTACATGCCCTATCAGGCGGGAAGTCGGACATATTTATCTTCCTTGACTGAGCCTCCGGATTACCTAAGTTATGTGCCCCTTCTGACCCAATATTTAATTTGGCCATACTTTCCTTGGCCAATGTAGTGTCGCTGCTGTCACTTGAAGCCACGTTCTGATCTGGCTGTTTGTCCAAGTCACTCTGACTTTCCCCGACACCAGAATCAGACTTTTCACAATCTTTGTCTCCATTTGCTTCTTCCTTCTTATTAAGACGAGACTCAGAAGCCTGCGCTGAATGACGGGGATTCCCTTCAACATTTTTATCTGTATGCAAATCAGGCTTGTGAATATGATCATTGACTGAAATGTGGTTTCTTCTGGCTTCTGGCCTAGCATGGGCACCATGTTTGGTGTCTTGACCTCTCTGATGACCATGGCGCTGTTTGCCCACATGTCTAGTCCCTGCAGTGTTTTTATTCTTCTTCCTGCCCTCTTCAACAGAATTTTTCTTGACCTTGACCTCAGCAGTATTGTGAGAGGTACGCAAGGGTTCACTAAGAAAGAAGAACCTGTCCTCCTGGCAGATGAAAAAAAAAGGTACATTTTAATTCAATGCTGGATCTGTATTCTATTAATAGATTTCATGATTTTTTTTTATCATGTATTGTACACCTCCCTTCTCTAGCCTGTTTTCCTCTCTAAGTATGTGAAAGACTAAATGACTTAATATAATTTTATAAAATTTGCTCCATAAGAACTTTTAAGTAATACTATCTACTGTTTAGCTTTTGACAAATCTAGACTTTAAAAAATGAAAACATATATAAGCTAAATTGAAATAATATTTGCTTACTAGTTAAAAAAGTTTAAAACAAAGATTTTCTTTCATTAACATTTATTGTTTCATAATTATTTTTTTAAAATTTTGATAAGTATTGGGTACTACATTAGATTTATATGGCTTTTAAAATTTAAAGAATTCTGTGCTGACCTATTAAGTTTAAACAAATTGATAATTTATTCTATCCAAGAAGAGGACACACACCTCTGTTTAATTACCATCTTAACAAAATAAATTCCACACAACTTCCCTTTGTAGACACTGCACCCACCATTATGAAACTGTAAACCATATCCTCTTTGAATGCCCCTTCCTAATCCACCTTAGACAGACCCCACTACCACTACAGCCCAACATAACCAAACCCTGTGCGGCAGTGCTGAACAACTGAAGAAAACAGCACACTATTTTTCTTTGGCACAGTCTGCAAAAGAGCTAACAGCTCAGCAGCGAAAAGCTGGCTAGAAGAAGAAGAAGAAGTATCCTTTGCCTTATTTCAAACCTTAAGAAATTAAAAAAAAAAACACAAGATAACATAAAGGTGTCAGTCGCGATTGGGCAGATTCACATGCCTCTTAAATCAAGCCATAAAAAAAATGTTTCTACATTTGTACATTTGATATGCATACCCGGGACTTAAAATTTAAAAACAAAAGTTCTTGCTTTCAGAAGACCATAAGTAACATAGCATTTATATATTTCTTTACTACTTTCACTTGACATGGTACCAAAGCATTATCTTTATGTCACAGAAAACAAAGCAGTTTGAACATTTCCCATTTAGTTTAACAATTTAACCCCATTTTCAATAGTATATATACAATGCAAGATTTTTTAAATCCTGTTTCAAAAATGGTGTTATGGTATGTAAAAATAGGTTTGCATAATTAATTTAAAAACTACAAATTTCCCTTTCATAACACAAAAAGTATCCAAGGAGTATGATGCAGGTGTAATTAGATTTTTGACAGCACTTTAAGCCTTTGATCTCCAAGCATGTCAGAAGAACAGACAGACAGCACAAAACCAAAAGCAGCTTTTATCAATCAGGGATGCTTAAAAACACCAACAAAATGAATTACTTACAGCATTAACTAAAAACTTCTTCTTCTCTAGCTCAGGGTCAATGATTCCACCTTTAGCTTTTTGCCGCTCATAAATCTCTGCCATCTTTCGCTGCTGCTCTCTCATTTCCGGTGGAATGACAAAAGCATTGTCCTTATCATCTTCCTCGCCCTCAGAGGACCATGACACAGACAGAAGACTTTCATCCAATTCAGTTCTGCACAATGGACACACAATGTTACGCTGCAAACGTAGACAAACGCTGATTAAAGCCTGTTACCAAAAAAATCATAATTTCTGCATTTCTTTTTTTTTTTTTACGTCTTTTAAACTAGCAAATAAATCAGAGACTCAACCAACTTGTTCAGACGAGGCAACATCAAGATGTCTTCTCTCCATGACTTCCTTTTTTTCTTCCTCAAGCTGAGCCCTTGTGTGCTGGACATACTTGTAGAGGCACCCAGAGTGGAAGTAGTGATAGCAAGTAGTTCGGTGGAAACTGTCCTTCTCATGGAAATGCTCCAGACAAACAACACAAGGACAGCGAGGTATGTTCCCTTCTGTTAGACTATCTTTGGCCATCTGTTAACAACAACAACAAAAAAAAAAAAAAAAAAAAGGTCTGTATAAGACTTAGCCATTTTCCACTGATCCAGGATTCAAATCTATTTTACTCCAGTTATGAGTTAGGATGAGAAAAGTCTTAATTGGACTTTGATGCATTGCTGTCAAATAATTAGAATTATCTCGCCTCATTGAAATGATAAAACCAGCTTTACAAAATTTATGAAAACCTATTATTATTGCCACAGAGCAGCGTGGCTAGAACAAAGGGGGGAAAAAACTATTACTAATAAAAAGAATATAAAAGGAAAAAAAGTATTGTGACATAACGCACAAAAAAAGAGGTGCATGACGGAAGAACAGAAATTTCACTGTCTACAAAGGTTTACTAAAAACTCCTTAGCATGTTATGTCACATCTGGAACCTATTATTTACCATTTCACTCAAGAGTCACATTTAGTATTTAAGATGTCTTGAGCAGACTATTGTGATCTCATGGTTCATTTGTATAAAGAATAAGTTCATTCTTTTCATTAAATTGGCTTAATATATTCATTTTAATTATTTTATACTATTTAAAAAGGGGTAAAGGTACGCCTTTCAGACCTTGCAATCTATGAGGGTAGATAATGCAAAGCTGTTTCTTTGGAAGATGTTAAATGACCACCACAATGACCAACCCCCTTTACTTCCCCAACATACATCGGTTACCCGTTAGAGTTGGATACACTCAGGGGCATCCTAAAAAAAAATCCTGAAATTCTAAATTCCAGTCACTCAAGACGCCTCAGTTCAGAATCCATGCCCATTTCCACTCAGCCTCCAGGCCCCACCTTCATTCATATTGATTTTATTAACTATAACATTTCTTTATTGTTAGAATTCATATTTGTTATAAAAAAAACAACAGCAAAGATCCACATATTATTTTCCCAATTCATTTCTTTTAAAAGACCACAAAAGAGATAAGCCACAAAAGCTGGGTGGCTGCCTGGTCGTGCGGTTTGCGCCTGGACTGTCGTTCAGATTTATCGATTGTCCAGGGTTCAAACCCTGCCCGCTCCCATCCCCCATCGTCCTGCGGGAGGTTTGGACTAGGAAGTAATTATCTTCAACTCTGAAGGAACATCCGAAACATGTAAAACATTTTACAAACAAACTATTTGGATTAGTGAAATTATTCCTATTGGATCTAGGGAATAAAGTGTTCTGAATATTTATTTCTGGAATAGTTTGAGCTTTCTTCCATTTGAAGTCCAGTTACATCAGGACAAGGAACTGCTGGAGTTTATAATTGCAACTGAATTACACTCAATCCAAACAAATTGTTCAGTGTTTACAACAGTTAGTTTTAAGTACAAAATAAGATAAGGGGCGTGATGGCTGAGTAGTTAAGCGCTTAGCTTCCAAACCTGGGGTCTCTGTGAAGACTTGGATTTTGAATTTATGGATTTTTTAGGGCGCCTGAGTCCACCCAACTCTAATGGGTACCTGACTTTAGTTGGGGAAAGTAAAGGCGGTTGGTCATTGTGCTGGCCACATGACACCCTGCTCGTTAACCATCGGCCATAGAAACAGATGACCTTAACATCATCTGCCCCATAGTTTGCAATAAATAATCAAGCAAGATATAAATTTAATTATATAAACCCCTCACTACTTTAGGCTTCAGCTTTTGTGGCTTATCTCTTTTGTGGTCTTTTAAAAGAAATGAATTGGGAAAATAATATGTGGATCTTTTCTGGGTTTTTTTTTTTTTATAACAAATATGAATTCTAACAAAGAAATGTTATAGTTAATAAAATCAATATGAATGAATTACAGTAAATACAATGCAGTGAACTTTTACTCTCTGAAAGACAATTTCACTGAGAGCGCCAACATACTGAACAAGAATTTGTTGACCCAGCTAAAAAAGATGATTAGGGATCCTTGTAACAGTATTAGGTATAACAGTAGTTTTCAGTATAACAGTAATATGTCTAAAAGAACATACTTCAACAAATGTGTACAGCATGACTTCTCCTTTGACCTCTTCACCTTTCAACATCATAGCCTCTACCAGACTGAAAAAAAAAACAACAATCTAATGTCATATGGAGTGTTTAAATAATAAATCATAAAGATCATGTTTCCTAAATAGACTTTAACAGTAATAATGTAATATTAAAAAAATTTTTTTTTTAAATTAGCTTGAAAATGGCTTTTTAAAATTATTACCTGGCAACTTCTTCTTCACCGAGACCTCTAGGATTCCGTATCTGAATATCAGGTACTTCATCTGGATACTAAAATAGAATGAAAATATTTTTTAGGGATCATTTTTAATGAGATATTCCTATATCAATATCATTGAAGCTCAGTAATTGTAAATAGAAATTTCTTTTACAATGAAGATAGTTAACTTGTTTAATTGTATTGTACAGTATGCATATTTTATTGAAGTGATTCTAGTTCCAGAATTAAAGCTTTGTATTTATTGTTGAAGGATCCTCATTGTTTGAGTTGATAGTTTACATTTGAATCTCCGGCATGACAATACTATCAGAGTGTTCAGTAATTGTTTAAAATAGAAATCTACACTAAATTATAACATCAGAAACGCATCGTCTGATCAACACAATTTTTTAGTAACATCAAGACATTTTCAAAGCTAGCACTCAAATACTAATGATTGTTACACAAACTATAAGAAAAACATATAGTTGTAACCCTATTCGCAACGCAATAGGGTTAACTGTGTGTGATCAGCTGACATATATATATATATGTGACACAGGCCAGTAATACAGTTCAGCGTGCTATATCGAAGGGCAAGGGACAGTACTGGCATGAAGTTTGCACATGAATAGGACCCGAGTTATGGTCATCTGATCATAAGCCTGCATGGACCAGAGACACAGTGTGTGTAAGACAATGCAGTTCAAGACAGGACAGTGAGTAGACCAGGACTGTTAGTCTGCTATGAAGTCGGTCCTGGTGGAGTCCTGAAGTGAATGTACGAGTCCAGGAAGAGATAGAGACAGTAGAGCTTATTAGTTTAGTACGGTGATGTACAGTATAGCATTTTTAGTGTTGATGTATTGCCAATTGTGTCATATTGGCTGTTTTAATTGACCATTATTAAAGCACCAGATTATTTGGAGCCTTGTCGTCAAGTTCTTGATGTGTTAGATGTGCTGTGTTGTGTTTAGCAGTGTTTACAGAAGGCCTGAATAGGAGAGATCGTAACAATATGTTCTAAGCAATGTTGCAAATTCTTTAACTAAACAATTTAACATCATATTTATATGTTACTGGCAAAGTATGAATCAGGCATTCTTTAGAATGACAAGTCAAGCCTAGTTAGAAATGTTCATTTCCTACTTTCTCTGAAAACACCAGGCACTCTATAGAATGCATGGATTTTACACTTTGCAGTAACATATATATGTGTTGCCCAGTAGGTAAAATAACAAACAAAATGTTCATTTAAGAGTGCTATGAAAGAGAAGGATGCATCAGTTAGCGTGACTACTCAGTGCATGGGAAAGAGTCAGTCAGTTATGTGGTGTAGAGCCCCTAGATTTCGTTTGTTTTCTGATTGTATTCAAACATTAATTACATTACAGTATATGATAAAAGTAGGCCTATTTTTATATTTAATATTCTTTGGAAATATTTTTTTTAGAAAATACATTTTAGTAAATAATTTAGATTAATAACTTTATTTTTTTTACATTTTCTCTGTCTCTAAGTTTTAATTTTAATTTTGGAGATTGTCTATTTTAATAAGTAAGTTGTCTGAACCTAAAAAAAACAACAACTTTTTTTTCATGAATGACTAATATAAAACAATTTTCATTCAGTTCAATTAAACGTGCACTAACATTTGGTCCTGGAGCAAATACCAAAGTCATACAGACATACTGCTTGGTAGCATCATGGCCTGTAGCAGGATGGATCAACACTTCAATTGTATCCACAGTACCACTATAAAAAAAAAACAATAAAACAGATTACAGATAAAAGAACAATAAACATACAATAAGTGCAAATGATAGATAAAAAGAAATGTTTATATAATAAGCCTGCAGGGTTAAGATAAGTTATAGGTAGCATTCGCTTTAATTATAGTGCTTGTGGTTTGGTTTAATATAGACATAATGGTTATAAAGACAAAACTCTTTAACATTTTTTTTTGTTTAGATCGATTTTTTATTTAACAGAAAAACTAAACATGATCTGTAGTGTAAAAATAGAAGAAAATACTTACTCATCTTTTCTTGAATAGGTCAATTCATTTACATATATGGCTTCCAAGGATTGAAGCTCAATTTCCAGGGGACTAAAACGATAAAATAAAATATATGTTGATTTTTGTTGATTTGTTGATTTGAGGCACATCAGCACAATTTAGGCCATGTCGTGCCTTAAATAAAATATAAACATTAAAAATGTTTAGCCTAAAATTTGTTTTATAAATTCTTTTCTTTATAACCATAGATTTCTGGATATTACAAATATTTGTAGAGAATCGTGCCAAAAAAACGCAGGAAAGAAGAGAATAATGCTGAATGATATTGCTGAGAATGATTTGTGAAGGAGAGAGAGAGAAGGGGAGAGAGAAGGAAGGAAGGAAAGAGAGTGGGTCGTTTTATTTCAATGTAACAAATACAATAATTCACAGGCTAAAAGTATGTTTGGAGGATTGTTAAAATGTGGCTCATTTATTGAAAGTTAAAAAAAAAAAAAGGAAGTGGAGGGGCAATAACAAACAATATAAAGCCTGGGAACAAATTAACAGGTTTAGTTTATATATATGTATATATATAAAACTATGTTGTGTAGACACTTTTAACCTAGATCTATATCATCTATGTGGTATTTTACGTCTTAAGAGACAATGTTTTCCCTTTACAACTTCTCATATAACTAAAGAGGCCAATCCTTGATACACAGAGCTGCAGTCACAAGTTGGGCATCTGTAATCACCAGGTCATGTTGCACTTTCACCCTTTTTTTCTACTTCTGCTGTGTATTCCATCTGCAATCCAGGATCCTTTCTTTACCTTATCCAGTGCCTCTTTTTTCCGAACTGTTGGGGAGTCGATTTTGAAGAGCTTCATGTCACGTTTGCATCATGCATCCATCATTAAACATTAAAAGCGGGAGACCAGCAGCTCTCCTGTCTTCTGTGAGATCACCATACAGAATTTCTTGTGGGAGTCAACCTTGTGGCATGATCAAGCCAGCCAAGGCATCTACCAATGATAACAGTGAGGATGCCCTGGCACTAATCTTCACATCACTTCCTCATTGGTTATTTTATCTTGCCACATTATTTTTAAAAAATGCCTTAAGCATCGAAGGTGGAAGATATTCATCTATTTTTTTTTCTGCCAAGAGAGGATCGACTATGTTTCACATGCGTATAGCAGAGTCCTCATCGCACAGGTAAAGTAGATTTAGGCTTTGATATTGGTAGTCAGCAAGGTATTGTTCCACACTCTTTTCTGAAGCCGTGACATGGTGCCCATTCCCTTGGATATCCTATGATTGATGTCTTTATCCAGTGGCACATCACTGGACATGATGGAGCCAAGATAACAAAATAGGTCAACAATTTCCAATCTATATCATAAGAAGGTGTAAACTAGAAAGATTTATATAAAGTATTGAGACTATAAGTCACTATCCGATGACTATCCTCATCTGTGTCTATATTATATCATATATATAGTAAAGTTTCCCTTTCAGACCTTGTGGTCTATAGGTCAGATAATGTAAAGGTAATCATTTTCTATGGTTAACATGGGTGTCATGTGTCAGCACAACGACCAAGCCCCTTTATTTTTCCCAAATTAAAGCCAGGTACCCATTAGAGCTGGGTGGAGCAATTAGCGCCCAAAGATCCCGAAATTAAAAATCATAGTCTTCAGCAGGATTCAAACCTAGAACCCCTGGTTCGGAAGCCAGCACTTTACCACCCAGCCACTCCGCCTCTTATATAATAAATATTTATTTATATTCTAAAAATCTAGATGAGATATATATATTCTGAGATATATATCTATACTGATATATAAGCTTATTCTAAGTAATAACTAATCTTAGAAAGACTAAAGTCAGCGTAACTAAACATTTAACAAGAAATAAGGTCTAAATGTTAAAAAAAAGGTTGTAACTTACATTTCATCTTCCTCTGACATTTCCTTCCTTATAAACTTATTATAACAGATCTAGACTAGTTGCCTACTAACTTTAACCTTAGCCTATTCTATCAAGGCTATTAATATTGAGATCAACTTTTTAATTAAAGCCAAAGTTAAAATCAAAGGATTTCTGGTGGTTCTTTTTCCTTTCACTAGCACTAGCAGGCTAGCTAGATCTAGATTCTAAAGTAAATTCAAATATAGAGATATAAAATCTAAATCTATTCTACTGTCTAGATATCTATCTTTAATTCTTATATATATGTATATTATAGATCTATTTAGTACATTATTATTATACATCTAGAGTCTAGACTCTATATATACTATAATATAGTCTAGTACTTGAGAAAGAGTGAAAGACTATCTTATATAAATCTTATATATAACACAGACGTTATTCAAAAAAGAAGATGATTACGTCCTACATGTCATGCATATATATGTATTAGTATTATGTTCTAATTATAATTCTATAGATAGATGTATACTATACTAGTAGTGGAGTGTGTATAGATCATACTAATCATATATTTTTAAAAATAGATGTATCAATTATCAGTATATTTATACTGTATATTAGTTACTAGTATTATACTAGAATGACATCTAGTATCTACTAGTCACTAGATTCTAGTTTAGTTATAGATCTATTATCTAGATTATTATAGGATAGAAGAAAATATAGACTCTAGATGAGATCTCATCTATTGACTAAGTCTAAGTCTAGGACCGCAGGACAGTAGCTTGTAACTAGTTTACTATTGACAAAGTATTGATAGACCTATACCTATACTAAGGCTATACTGTACTATACTAAGTATGAGTATGACTATGTAACTATAAGACAATAAATGAATAACTTCATAAGTATATGAACTATTATGTACATGTAACATATCTATTTCATTATGTACTAACTATGTTACAACGGTACTATTCATATCTAGACTAGACTAGGTCTAGGTAAGATTTAAGATTAAACTTAAAGACTTAATTTTAAAGATAGTTAAGATACTGAACTGATGCTCTATACTGTCTATACTCTATACCAAATAGAACTAGATTTAGATTATTCTAGATTATAGAGTAAAAGTCCTTAAGAAGAAATAGTTTGCCATATGATATGACTGTTACTGTGTGAGTGTTACGCAATAAGTGCGAAACAATATAAAAGTGCATTTCAAGCAGAATCTGGGAATCAAAATGAAATACTATTACTGCAATCTAGACTAGATCTATAATATAGAATCTACTTATCTAGGATCTAGATCTAAGCTAAACTGATCTAGATTTTTATCTTAGACTATCCATGTAAATCCATTATGTTATATCAATAGATCTTGATTTAACAAGAACTACTATAATAACTATCAAGTGCATTAGTTCCCATTATTATGACATTTGTGTTATAAGGTTTCCTTTCGACCGAAATAATGCTAAAAGTTTAAATAATGTTAAAATTGTTTGTCAACAAACTTTGCCAAAAGCATCTGGCAAACGGAAACGGAAAATTATAAAATGATTTTTATGATTTCGACGAATTCTAATTTAATATTTATCAATCCTTGATATAAGAACTAGATCTAGAGTTAAATGATTTTTTATAGTCTAATTTAAGACTCTATTCCCTTTTAAAATAAAGATTGATCACTTAACATTTTTAAAGTCATATAACTGCTCACATATTTCTATAGAAATTTTAAAGATTTTCAAAGAATTATATTAGCGTTAATGACGTCATCAAAACTAGTTGTTAGATTGAGCCCATGTTTTTATACCTGTATGTTTACACAAAATGGCCGAAGAATTGAACAGGCGACCTAGATCTAACTCTAAACAGCGAAAGACTTTCGCTTCAAATCAGTCTCTGACATTGTAAGATAATACAATAGTTAAATAATAAACAAGTGCAATGCTTTTTAACCATGAAGCGTTGCTCAATTCGCAGACTCTCTTGAAAATGAAAGTGGGTACCCTAATTAAATAAAGGTAGAATCTCAATCTAGAGTCTAGAGAAGAGACTACTCTACTGACTAGTCACTACTCAGTACTGTCACTAGACGTTTAGACTCTACTCTACTCACTACTGACGATTACTCAGTCTACTGTTACTTAACTTACTCACAACTTACTGTAACTAGTGTAACTTACTCAACTTACAGTTAAACTCTAGTCTAAACTAAGACTAGCCTAAAATAAGTTAAAACTAATATCATGTTGACGTTGACTCTAGCAGTCTAGAGTCTAGCTGATATCTCCTCTATTGAGCCTCGACTGAGGACTACTGGCTCTAGTACTCTAGTCTAAATTGTGACAATAACAATTGTCTTACTCTAAGCTAAAACTCTAAAGTCTAAGAGTAAGACTAATCTAATCTCTATCTATTTATTAGTAGTACTATTAACTATTATCTAGATAACCTCATAAATTCAATCAAAGATTTTTGAGTCTAGATCTGATAATTATAATAGTTAATAGATTTAGATTCTATATCTAGTAAACTAAAATACATGAGTTTGAATCTTGATGAGTTTAATTTTTTTAAGGCATTTTTTAAAATTTAAGGCTCTAACTCTAGACCCTAGTAGTAGATCTAATCTAGAACTAGGGATACACTACTAGTAGTAGTACTAGACTAGAGTCTAGATTAGATCTAGTCTAACTCTAAGCCTAAGCTAGATCTAGATTAATCTAGATCTAGAAATTTAGATTCTATGTCTAGATCTAATCTAAGTAGATCTATGATCTGATTTAGATTTAGATCTAGTGATTATGATCATTAAGATAGATCTATTATAATTATTGATAACATGCTCTGAAGTCTCTATTGACACTACTGTCTGTGTCACTCTTTCTAGATTCAAGACTAGAGTCTAAGTAAAGTAAGTGTACATACTGAAGTGTCTAAAGTTAAAGACTGAGTCAATCTATTAAAATCTAGATAGATTGCTAATGATAGATCTAGACAATCTAGTATTCTAGTTAATCTACTAAATTAATCTAGTTATAGAATCTAGATCTACATCATTCTACTAGATCTAGAAGACTAGATTTATTAGATCTATTAGTATTTAATAATTATAATTAGTTAGTACTATTACTGTTGTCAGTGTTGTCCACTGTTGTATATTATCTAGACTAATCATTTATAAATCAAGAGACTAGAATCACTAGATTCTTCTCTAGTCTACTTAAACAACTGCTACTACTAAACTCACAACACTCATGTAGAGATGTAAATATTGTAAATAAATGATACACTATTACTAGATTTAACTAGATCTAACTATTAGTATTAATAAATTAAACAATTCATTAGGAAATTGAGATATCAGTGTAATTTAGATTTAGTTCTAGACTAGATAAATTGTTTTTAATTATAGTTATACTAATAACCCACTAGACCTGTTTCTCTGCTAGTCTCTACTGTCTAGAGTCTAGAACTAGTCTGGTCAAGGTCTAGATAATCTAATCAGTGACTATACTGTGAGTCTACAAGATTCGTAGATCTTTCATCTAGATCTATAGTCTATTATATAGATTTAGATATAGAATTTGAGTCTTGACTTGTCTTGAGCTCTAGTAATCTAGATGTAGATAATAGATTAATAGTATCTTGACTAAATTGACCAGATCATTTTATATAGATTCTATTTATCTAGATTGTGAAAATATTTGTAAAATGTTTTACATGTTTTGGATGTTACTTTAGAGTTGAAGATAACCTATTTCCTATTCCAATCCTCCCACAGGAGGATGGGGAGGGTATGAACTCAGGACCATTGAGATGACTGAACAACAGACAGTCCACCACGCATACCACATGATCTGTTTTAATTTGTTCAAAAATTACCAATTTTATTTTTAAAAGAATTTGGCTTTGGGTTAATTTACTTTCTTTGTCACTTCACTGGCCTCCACTACATATAAAATTAAATGAAAGTAAAAAAATCCTTTCCCAGATCTTGTGGTTCATGGCACTTGTGGTTGAAGAGCGTGTCATGTGGCAGTTACAGTGACCAACCACCTATACATTCCCCAACTCATGTTTGATATTCATTAGATTCAGTTCGACTCAAGGACATCTTGAAAATCATGAAGCTCAAACTCACAGTCTTCATTTAGAATTCATTACTTGCCGCTGAGATCAGAAGCCAAGCTCTTTAACACTCAGCTATCATACCCCTTAAATTATATATTATATAGGCCCTCTTTAAGGAATTCCCTTATTATGCTCTTTGTTTTTAATTTGAATTTATTTAGTAGGGAGGATTACTAAACTTTTCTCTTGCTTACCAGTGACATCAAAACCAAAAGCTTTTAGAATGTATCATTCAACAAATAGCGTAAACACTTTAGCCTCTGTTCTTGTTGTGGATTAAAGAGAAGCTATTATGTTTAAACATCAATTTTTGTTTTTATTGATGTTTGCTGCCAATGACATGACCTCTAGAGACACATAACAGTGCATACTTTGAACTATTAAATGTTATATAGCTTCATTCCTGCTTGATAACATTTCCATTTTATCAAGAACCAACCACCTTTACTGACCCTCAGATCAGAAGCCAAGCTCTTTAACAACCAGCTACCATACCTCTTATATCAAATATTTTATAGGCCCTCTTTCAGGAAGTGTGGGAAGCGTAGTCGAGAGACTAAGCACGCTTCAAATTGAACTTGGCTACCTATGAAAGGGGCTCGAGGTTTGACACCCAACTCGAGCATAGTTGTGTTTACAGAGCGCCTAAAGGCAGCACGGAAAACCTTCTCCCAGATACCCCACCACACACCCACTGGTCCACAAATGAGATTGGACCATCAGGTTCTGAGCATGCTGTAAGCGCTATATAAAGTAGCGCTATATAAAAGCTATAATTTTTAGTATTATAACCAGGAGAGTATCATTCCTTTGTATACCAGGCACATATTTTCACACTTACTGAGCTAAAAGAATTGTTAGAAATTGAGAAAGTTACCATATTTGACACTTATGAGAATGAGAAACTGTTTATTTTTACTTACACACACTTTCCCACTCTTACAACGAAACAACTGACAAATAATGTTATTCATTATATATACTATCTGATACTCATGTTTCACTATATTGAATTACTTGGTGTATGTTGATTTATATCATTTAGATAAATATAAGAAATAATGTAATATTAATTTATGAATATATTTTTAGGGACCAGAAAGGAAATGATAACTGTATGGCACAAGTAGCTAAAAAGAAAGGCAGACCACCGAAGGATGCAAACACTACTGTCATAATGAATACCCATAATAATACTAGTCATGTTTCAAGCAATAGCTCAACCTCAAAAACTGTTGCGGCTATTTTAAAGCAGGTTAAAGAATCACTTCCTGCAAAAGAGGCCATGAGAGTTCAGCAGCAACAGCAACAAGCACTCAAGAAAAAAAACAAGACTGGTCAAGAGCAGATTCAGTCATCCAATATACTTAATCAGCTAAAGACTACCAGCAGTCCCCTTGGCCGTGTTGGGTCACCGTCACTGGTGATTTCCCCTGCATTGTCCCCTTCTGGCCCTAGGGGTGTGTCACCCCTGGGGAAAGATCACAGCCATCCTGTGACAACAAAAAGCTCTTCCCTGAGCCGTGACCTCTCACCATCCCGCATCACTGCACAGATGGTGAAAGTCATGGCAGAGACGGCCCCAAACACGCAGCCATCAAACACTACAAACTTACTTCGTTCAGCTCTGCAGGGAAGCATGCCTGATCCTATAGGCATATTGAGTTCGACAAAGACTGAAGGGGGTTTAGTATCGGTTGTCACTAGCACCGGTGGATCAATAACCAGTTTTAATCAAAACCGCAAGTCAACTGGGGTAAGTAGTTTCTCAAAAAACTTAAACATTGTGTCAAGTTCAGCCAATCCAACACACACTTTCAGCAAAATATTAACTAATATTGCCGGTGGAGGGGGCTACCTGAGTCAACAAAGTCTTGAAGGTGGAGACTCCTGCTCCCCTACTATGACCACCCTCTCCACAGTGGAAAATCTTCTTGCGTCTTCTGATGGCACAATTCAAACCGTTAATGTTTCCCATATTCCTAAATCTACAAATCCCAACAGCTCAACCATTGGTGGTTTGCCAGGCACTTCGTCGTCCTCCATTTCACCTCGACCGTCTCCTCGCAGTGCAATGGAAGTAGCCCAGCAGATTAAAATGGAAGCCAATGGCCAGAAATCGAGTGCTCTGCGGCCTGGAATGCAACAGCATTTACGCACACAGATCCAAGGCTCACGCAGCATAGATGCCCAGCTAGCGCCAAAACAGATTCAGGGCTCACGCGGCATAGATTCGCAGATAGCACCAAAACAGATTCAACTAGCTACTAATAAAAGTCAAAGTTCAAGCCAAAGAGCCTCACCAAAAGACACAGAGTCCAAGGTAAAAAAATATATATATATAAATTAAAAGTAGTTTCTTTGTTGTTGTTGTTGTCTAATTTTACTGGACAGAGTACTTTGGTTATGAGAAACATTTCTGTTCATTAAGTATTGTGTAATTTTCAGTAGTAATTTTCTGCATAGTAGTTTATTTTGTTTGGCTTTTTAATGTAAAGCTTTTGAAAACATTTTAAAATATATTTTATTTATAAATATGATTAAAATTTCTACAATTTTTCATAATTATTTAATTTAAAATGTCCTCTTTTTTTATCACAAAAAAAAGAAAAAAATGTGTTAGTAGATCTAGATGCTTGACTAACCACGGCAGTGTGTATTTTCTCGCCTGACCACTCAACACACAACAAACACTATTGCTTGGTTGAATTGTCATTTAAACCAACTACACGTAGCCTAGGCTAGCCTTACACTGACCAATTTGTTAGAATCTATAGTAGATGAAATTTTTTTTTTTTTCTCAAGTTGGTTATCCTAATACTTTAAATATATATATATATATCTAAAACTGAATTATAGCTATGGACTAAGCTGTCACTAAGCCTAACAGCCACTGTAAGAAGAAGTGATAGGATTGGTTAGATCTAGATTCGCTTTCAGTATTGTTGAGGGAAGTGACATATGCCTAACCTAAAAAAAAATCTCAAAGAACCCCATTTTTTTTTTTTTTGATGTCAAGAATTTACTGTCTTATTTATTTTATTAAACATAATTTTTTCTAATCATTTGAATAAAAAAAAGTTAAAATGTTTACTATTACAACTTTTTATGCAGAATTTAAATATATGATTTAACTCAAATTTGAAAAACCATCAGAGTTTCCCTTTAAGCTTTACTATCTTGCATCATTTCATGTATCTATCTGTACTATTGATTTGATAGTTTAGTTGATAAAATTAATAATATTGATAGTTTATTGAAGTTGAATTCATTTTTGTATTTATTGATAAGTTTTGACATTCATGAAATTTTTTTATTTTTTTTTTTTTTTTTTTTTTTTTTTTTTTTTCAGCCCAAAGATGTCAATATGCCATTACTGACAGCTAAGCTGACAGCATTACCATCAGTAGTTAAAGTATCACAAACTATTAAAACTCAGCTAAAACAGCAGCCACAGCAGCACCCACTGTCTGCTGACTTGTTGTCACTAACCATCTCATCTTCCAGCACACCGTCCTCAACAACAGTGTCTACTCTTCCCATTTCCACATTAAACAAAAGACCTCAGCAGTTCACCGCTAATGTGTTGCCAGAGTTGAAACCTCGTTTTCACCTGCAGAGCACCCAGCAGCAACCAGCTGCCACACTCAGCATCGCCAAACCTAGTCAGCATCTTAGTGAAGACCACACCTGGTTGCCGCGGCAGCAAAATGTGCAGGCTGATTCTCGACCTCCAGCATTGAACCTCTCCGGTGGGCTGGGGGAGATACTCTCGGGCTTAGATAAGCACCAGACTTTAGAGAAACTTATACAGGCCAGTATAAGTGGTACCATGGGTGTTCAGAGTGACAAAGTGGATGGCCATGCTCAGTCGATAAACAAGCATTTAAGTATACATTCAAACTTACAGAGGGGAAAGTCTCCTTCACAAGTAACTTCTGTTCAGCCAAATGTGGAGAAAATTGTTCAGGATTTTATCAATCAGAAAACAATGGTTGGAGGGAGTCTGAAAATTAGTTCCAATATCAGCACAGCTCAGACCGTATCAAAATATAGACTTGGCGATTCACAACAAACAGCTATAGATGTGGATATGGATATAGGTCATTTGGCGTCAATAACAGGAGAGGGCTCTATTATAAAAAACGACACTGCTGCAGCTAAAGACGTGAGAGGGAGTCAAGTGTCGTCCTTTAATCAAAAGCTGCCAGTAAAATCCACAGCTTTATTTACATTTCATACGCTACAGACCACATCATCACTGGCCCATATACCTAAGCCCATTGTGCACACATCAGCAGCACCCTCTGTGACCTTGTCTGTTGCACAGTCGCAAGCAGTACTTCCTCCGCCTCCTGACTACACGCCTCCCCCTCCCTACCCAGGGAAACTGAGCCAGCAGTACCCACAAAGTCTAACCACACAGCAGCAGCAGCTATTCTTCCCTAGCAAGGCCAGCCAGTCCTCTAAGCAGGCTGTGCAGAATCCTTTCACTTTTCCTATCAAACATACACTTGACCGAGATGGTCCGAGCAGCAAACAAGTCCAGCAAGTCACATATCAAAAAAGCATTACTGAAAATACTGAAAACATTATCAATGCAAGCAATTCTAGCACTGTGACAAAGTTCAGGGAACCAAAGGTAACTTCTAGTAATCTAGTTAAACCACAAGCACAAGCTGATGCTGTTCCATTTCAAATCAAGCTTGAAATCAAAAATGAGCCATTGGAGGTTAAAGCAGAGAATCAACATTTTCAAACCTTCAACCATGTTGCTGAGCCAAAAAAGAAACAGGTATGTAGTTATAATTATCATTTCAACTAAATTGCTCTAGGTTTGCAATATTTTGTAATATTTGTAATATTTTTTATTATGAACATACATAATTTACCTTACTTAAAGATCATGTTGCCACCAATGAGCCTAAAAGATACTTTTATAACTTACTTCTTGTTTTAAACTACTATGTTTGTTTAAAGTTGGATAGTTAATCTTCTCTTGGGGTAAACTCTTGTGTCATTTCACTGGGCTTAACAGATTTTTAAAAAATGTAATAAACAAGTTTATTTTGCTTAGCTTATGGTCCATGTCCCATCTTTACTTTCATTTAGTTGTTGCAAAAAAAATAATAACAAGGTAAATCCCATTTGAATGCTATTCTTAAAATTTTGCAATGTTCTGAAGTCTTCTTACACAGTCACCCTGCTAATAATGCAGTGGGTACCAAGTCACATAGGTGTGACAGGCAACACCATTGCTGTTTCCTTGGCCCACCTGGGAGGACAAACACCACCAACCAATCATAGATAGAAATGGAAAAGTGGTTTGAGTGCTGGGACAAGTTCTAAAATGCCTGCAAGGTCTGAGGGCACATGAGGTGCCCAGGCCTGAGCAAGCTATTATAGCACAGTGCATTACAGGCCACTGTCCCGTTGGCTCATATTTTACACTGCTCTGGCCAAACATCAACTCATAGTGCCCGCTGTGGGGAAGAAGAAGAAACATGTGGACATATTCTTTTGGCGGCCCCAGACTTGCTGATTTCCATCTTTACAGGTCTGGGAAATCACATACATGTGCAACGCAAAAGAGCAAGGTTTCTGTCCAGGGCTTTTGCAAGATAGGATTTTTTTTTACCTGCACATCATAATTTCTCCCACATAGACTTGATTTGGAAAAACCTGTTTCATAATGCATCCCAGACACACGTGGGCTCTCGTATTTTTTTGGCCCAATGGTTTAAGTAGCACTTTGACTTATCCCCCTCCCTGCCAACAACAAAAAGTTAGTCCTTTGTACACATTCCTATTACCCTTTGTGCATTTATCTAGGTAGTGGTAACTTACAAATTTATAGATTTGATTTTTATGTAAATTTAGTGCTTACCATTCCAGGTGAGTTAAAATTGCCTTGGTAAAGTGAATATAAAATGATTCATCAGGCTACAAATGACTGAATTTTTATATTTTTTTGGGGGGTTGATAATTATTCATGTGGTATTGTTAAAGTAAACCAGTGAAATCTGTCCATGTGGAGTATCCCCAGAGAATGCAGACCACATCCTCCAAAACTGCTCTCTATACCAAGAGGCCCGTATAAGACATTGGCCCCAAATCACCCCAATAGAAAGGAAACTATATGGAGAGCTCCCTGATTTGGAAACCACTGCGCAGTTCATCTCATATATTGGTCTAGTCATCTGAACACTCCAACATAACAATGAGAACGAAGAAGAAGTTAAAGTAAATTTTCCTTCATGACCATGCAGTCCCTAGAGCAGATGATTTTAAGCCAACTGATAATAAGAATAATGTTTGCCCATCACATTGTCCAATCCAAACCTTTTTACACTTTTCCAGAATGTGACCACAATTCCTAGCTGCTCAATCTGTACATACCTATTTAGCAGCACTGAAGAAAGAGCTACTGACACATTTATATCTGAAAAACTAAAATGATTTCACCATCTTTAAAAAAAATGCAGTTCAATCTACACAAGGACTCTTTTTTAAAAAACTATTCATTATTTACCCTGTTGAAAATCTTATTTTACCATGATCATCTTCATGCTAAAAAAAATGTTACTTAACAATGTTTGCTTTTTTTTTTTTTTTTTTTTTTTTTTTTTTCATTTAAGTATAGTAATACATGAAGAGTTTTTAGTTGAATTAGTATTATTTGATGGCTTTAGAGAGAAATATATACACAATATTTTAGATCTTTCAAAGTTCTGGTGCAATGGCTACTTTTTTGTTTTCTGAAAGTGAACCATTTAATTTTTTAAAAAATTAAGTTTGAAAGCAGTTCTTTTTATTTTTTAAACACTTTATATAATAAAAAACTTTAGATCTAAGTCTTTATCATAGGTCACAGACTTCTTCATTGATTTTCACATTGCTGCAAAAAAGTTTGCATGTGAGGTCACAATAGAAAAATATTAATCGCTCATTGTTTTTTGTTTCCGTTTATTAAATAACGTATTTGAATATTCATTTGAACATTTATTTTTTTTAATTTTGATCCCAACACTCACTTTAGTTGTAAGTCTATTAGAGGTATTACTTTTTAAACCAGTCATTACATGTTACATTAAAATTCAATAAAATAGATATAGCAGGATTTTTACAAGAGAGACTTCAAAAACTATCAACAACACTTGATAAAATATTTCACTCCCTAAGGCCATATAATATTTGCACATGATTCCAGATTCAACTCTCTTATGAAAAGTTTATTTTCTTTCCATTCACCAGCTTCAGCCTTTTAACCAAAGAATCTCCAATCTCTCCTGTTTCCCTGTGATGAACTCAACCTACAGAGCTGCTTACAGATCTCATGTTGTAGCTGTGCAAAGAGCAAGGTTTGTTTGTGTACATCCTTATATATGTTATTATGGCACAATTAGGAATTAGTTTTTTTGTTTCATAAAAAGGGACAGTTTTGACTTAGAGACAATGATGCGACTAGTGAAAACAAGGATATGATTTTAGGCAGAATAGCAAAATGTAAACAGACTACTTTTGATGGCTATAGAGAGAGGCAGGCTTTATGAATGTAGAGATTAAGCTTGACGACATTCGACGGTTCCCTTCATTATTATTAAACTTCTTATTCGACATTTGCTATCAGCGTTGACTAGCTTATGTTGTTGACCTTTTGCCTCAGTTAATTGATTTTTTTATCTGAGTGTTACCTTCATTTGACTTTTTTGCTTAAGACACAGCGTGGAAGTGCTTAACAGAAAGAAAACATTTTGTAACCCATTTTTTAAATACTTATAAATTAAGTTTTCATTGTATGTTTGTATTGTTCCATTATTTTAAGACGAATGTTCATATGACAGGAAATGTTCGTTTTTATTAGTTTTAAAAACCACAGTGTTATATTAAGTTCGTTGTATGCAGAAGCTCAAACTTTTTCTATTAATAAGGATGCATTACACAGTTAGCACACCCTAACCTGTTTCTTTTATCATGTTTTAAATTGTAGATTTGTGGTAGTGCAATTATTTAGCTCAGTTGTCTGTCTGTTTGTTCACAGAGCTGGTGTCATCACCAATACAGCCAAGTCCTTAGACATCTTACGTCAAAATTTACAACGGGCTATCAACAAGGAACTGACTGAGATTATCAAGCGTTACACTGATGTGAGCATTTTTCTTTAGAGCTATTCAATTTCTAGTTTTAGGAAAATTGCGTTAAAATACTCTACATGTGGTTTGGGCATTTATTACAATCTTAAAAATACTTATATCTAATAAATCTTTAAATCTAAAAATATAGAATTAGCCTTTTTCTAGAAATTTAGATCTTAATGTAAAACTGTTTTTAAAAATTTACCAAATTAGCTGATTATAGATATAATTTCACCACTTACAATTTTAATTTAAATCATTATTAGAAAAGTGGTATAACTAAAAATCCCTTATTCCTGATTTTGGTGTCTCACAATGGGTAGGGTAATATTACATGTCACATTTCTAGTTTTACATAATCCTGTATCTATTTAGTGGCTTAGTGTAAGAAAAATTGCTTTTGTTTTGTGCTGTCTATCCGTCTGTCAGATCTAAAAAAAAAAAAGTTCATTAGCAATTCATTTGGCTTTCTTAGAGGGAATTCTTTAGTTTATAAAAATTAAATATATGCATGTTGTTGTTTTATTTCATATAATATATAGCTTTCTCTACTGTTTAGTGATCAGAGGGATATAAATAGTGCATGCATGTGTGCATGTTGATAGGTGTTACACCTACTGATGTTTTTCCAAATAACTTGTGTTATAAAAAACTAGGAATGCATATTGTAATACATATGAATGAGATAAACAAACAAAATAACAAATATAAATTGACAGTTTGTATTATTTTATAATTGTACCTTGTCTGCCACTGAGACTCTGTCAAATATGTGTTGACATATTCAGGCTTCCCCACACTCTCATTGGCTCATCCTGAAAGGTATAATAAAACTAAAGAAGATAAATTTGTCCAAGGATTAATACAGAGAAAAGTTTGAGAAGATAATAGACAAAATGATATAAAAGAGAGAAAGATAGCAAGAGAGACAAGAGATAAAGTGAGAGAAAAAGAAAGCCAGAGAACAAAAATAGAGATGAAATATAGAGATAGAAATAATAGAGATGGAGAGAAATAAAAGATAAAACAGTAAATAGAGAGCTGGAAAGATAAAGACACAGAGAGAATAGATAAGAAAGCTAGAGAAAACAATAGAAGCAAGAAGAGAAAGTCCAAAAGTGTAAACACAGTGACATAAAGCAAGAAGAGAAAAACCAAACATATAAGCACAAGAGAGATAAAGCAAAGAGAGAAAAACCAAAAGTATAAACACAAGGGAGATAATGTAAGAAGAGAAAGCAAGAGATTGAAAGTAAAAGCTATAGAGAGAACATGAGAAAAAGAGATGGCTAGTGAATTAATCCTACAAAAACTTGAAACATCCTTAGAAAGTGTGTGCCCTAGATTATCCAAAGTAAAACATGAGAAAAAGAGATGCCTAGTGAATTAATCCTACAAAAACTTGAAACATCCTTAGAAATTGTGTGCCCTAGATTATCCAAAGTAAAAAATGAAAAGCACTATTCAAAGCTAATTGCACTCTATATGTTCTAAATGTTTGTTTTTTTTGTTCTTTAATTTCAGAAATATTTTCAGCCTGCTCTAGAGAATATAAAGCAGAACAATAATGAACCATTTTTAGGAGATGAGCATATAAACTATGTCTGTCGACAAATTCTTGAAGAGGTAATTTCTGAAACATGTCCTTTTCATTGCTACCTAGCTTCCAGTGCTATGGTAGGTTGTTGTAGAATATTTTTTGTGACATACTTGTCATTGAATTTTTGTTTTGTTCCTTCAAGTATTGGATTTGGAGTCCAGACCTCTGGGCTATTATGACAGCTGTCCAAAGTGCATACCTAAGCAACTATCCAAAGGAGGATCCTTAAACTAGTAAAAAGAAGTTTGTATCGAATGCCTTGTTCCAGTACTGTGCAGTAGAGTTTTTGAGCTAAAAAAGACCCACCAGAAATACAATTTAAACAGATCCATGGAGGGTGGGTGCTTATCTTGAATACTGCTATAACGATTTTCCTATGAATTTAACATTTGATGTATATCGCTAAGAAAAGAATTACTAGCTTGTTGACCACACGGGGAAAACTCTAGTTTGACCATTTTAATTTTCAAAGTAAAAAATAAATAAATGTAAATTTGGCTAGAAACAAAATATGTCTATATCCTACATCGGTTTTGAAAGGACTTGAAAGGCCTGTCGTGGAATTTCCTAATGTAAGGCTTTATTGAGTTTAGTAAATTAATGTTCAGGAAAACTTTGCGCAGTGTCATCAAAGTCTAGATCTAAATGCTTATCATTGGAACATTAAAAGGTGTATTAGATCTCTACATTCGCTTAACCAGGATTGTTTCTCAGGGGAAAGATGTGGGTAAAAAAAATGTTTTTAAATCTAACATTCATTAATTTTCAAAAGAAAAACAATCACTCATTAAGTGAAGTATAAAGGAAGTATTGTCTTTTTAAAAAAAAGTATTTTTTTAATGTTTTTCTTGTTTCTATTAATGGTGAGCTATTTAAAAAATGTTTTTAAAATCATTATCTTGTTCAAACTAATTACATATGATCATAATATATTGCTTTGGTACTTTTTAGACTGCCAGTACATACTTTATACACATAAGGTACCAATCACATGTGCTATTTTTTGTTGCGAAGTCCTAGTGGTCTGTGAGGTCAAGCGGACTCATTGCTTTGACCTTAAGTCTTGGCCCTCAGCTTGCTGTACAGTGAAATAAAGAATCTCAATGTGTTCCATACCCAGGACTAGATATTGTCTCTAAAATGTTCAAGTATATATATGGTATTGTGTGTCTGTTTAAAAACTCTTCTATGTAAACCTTTTTTTTTTTTAATTGACTTAGGCCAAATCTGAATATATTAGTGAGACAGGAAGGCGAAGTGTGACTCCTTCAGACATTCCTGACAATATATCTGAAAGTGGTAGTTTAGGGGGACGCAGAATGGTAAGTAGCTATACCAGTGGTGTGTAGGGTATACTCTAAAACAGTGTTTCCCAAACTATGTTCCGCAGAACCCTAGTTTTCTTTGAGACCTGAATAGGTGTTCCGCGAACTACTGAAATAATTAACCAGTTGGCCACCACGTGAATTAACCTCTCTAAAAAAAAAATCAGTGTTCAGCTAAATACTCAGAATGTGGGAAGTGTTCTGTTAAAGCAAAAGTTTGGGAAACACTGCTCTTAAAGGATTTGTTTCTTTTACTATTTTGAAAAAATAACATTTTTGCTTCTATTTAAATAAAGCATTTAAAATTGCTCTGATTTAGTTTTTAAAAAGAAGTCGGATCTCTGATAGTGACTCTGAAAAGGGAAGTGACCCTGGAGATTTCAGAAGAAAAATAGCAAAAGTGAGTAACTACTTTTTTTTTTTGTGTGTGTAGTTATGTTACACTTAGGTCTGGTAAGTACTGTTGATAAATTGTTAAAAGTATAGCTCTGTCACACTCAGGTCTGACAAACATAGTTTTGGTACTGTACTACTCATGATACTGGTACATGCTTCAGTAGGCCTGTAACTACATTCAAAGAACTATCAGTTTCAATCCTATTAAACATTGAATCTCTCATATTGTCTTGTCAGATTGCCTTCCAGACTGATCCTAAAACTACCCTAAAAACTGTATTTATACGGTTCTATTTGAAGTCACCCAAGAAAGCACTATCCAATCTTAACACAAATAAACTCCTTCACTGATCCCCGCGTACACATTAATCCATTGAGATAAAGCAACGAACAAACTGTCCCAATCAGGAATGCACAAGCAGTCAGAGGGAAAGGGGGAAGTAATAAAAAATAAAACAAAAGTCTGTCTGACTCTCACCAAAAGTAAAGGAAAAAAAAAACAAGATTGATTGTCTGCTCCATTCAGGAAAAATAGCAAGATATTATAGTTTTTAAGTCTGTTATCAATAGGCCTTTTGAGACTCTGGTCTAAAGATAGCCCTCCTAAATACAAAATGGTTAGAGAAGTTCCTGACACTGGTGCGCCAGTTAACATTAGTTCCACCTAGTTACATCCTTATTTTTTGAGCTGGTTGATAGAATTGAACTTGATTGGGATCTTGAACAAAGAAATAATACAAGTGTTGAACTCTTCAAGAGGTACAAAACAAAATTGAAATTGTTGAGTAGGTCCAGTTAAGTTAGACTGTTTAATGAGATTCATGACATCGAGGTTTTATAATTTTCCTGTTCAGGGTAGCGGAGTTACACAATTTGTATTTTCATGTCTTATTGAGAGTGTCTACATTTTTATTTGCATGTCTTATTGAGAGTTTCTACATTTGTATTTTCATGTCTTATTGAGAGTTTCTACATTTGTATTTTCATGTCTTATTGAGAGTTTCTACATTTGTATTTTCATGTCTTATTGAGAGTTTCTACATTTTTATTTTCAATAGAGACTTTCTGTTCACATTTTATAGCCTTCTTATTAAGTTGAGCACTTTAAAAAAAAAAAAAAAATTGTGAAAACTATTATTACTATTGATTTGAGCACTTTAAAAAAAAATAAAAAAATTTTGTGAAAACTATTATTACTATTGATTTTGTTCTGTGACAGAAAAAAGGCAAGCCAAGTTTTTATGGTGGTTCTGGGTGAGTTTTATTTCTGATTCCAATTGATGACTTGTACTCATTTCATGTTTCTTTTGAGTTTTTTTTTATTTTTTGGATGGAAAGATTAACTGTTGAAGTTTTGTTTTTTTAATTCAGAAGAGTTACTCCGTCTAAGCCTTACAAGCCTACAGAACCAATCAGGAGAGAAGGACCAAAGGTTAGTCTTTTATTTTTTCATATTTTTTTTTTTTTTTTTGGGCTAAAGGTTTGGAACTCGTTCCCCTTTGAGCTCAGACAAACCACATGCTTCACTTAATTAGGATTGAATCCCTCTAGTCAGATTGTCTTCCTGACAGATGCCAAAACTGTTCATCAGACCCTTAAAAATAAATCTTTCATTCCTCGTGATACCATGATGACTGCTTTTGTCATTCAGGAAGCTGAAGGCTTTGCACTGCATTTTTGTGTGTGTTCTAATGTGGCTTGTGAGGCCTATGTGGGCCCAGAATTTCAGCCATACACTGTGCAAGCTTATATGGGTTGCCTTGATTTTCCTCTCTGGCCCTTTTCTTGTCTTCTGCGAATAATTTTTGCACCAGTTTTCACAGCATAGGACAAGCTCTATATTTGGTAGGGTCCATGTTGAAGGTTCTCAAAAGGCATTAACCAGTGTTAACACCATGGAATCCATATGTCACTGATCACAGCACACACATTGATCCAGTGAGATAAAGTAATAGACAAGCAGGCAAAATTAAGGGAAGGCTCAAGTAGTCAGAAATTACATTCCTTTTGAAAGAGGTGGAATAAAAGTCCTCAAAATAATAAAACAAAAGAGTGACTCTCACCCAAGAAGATCAAGACTTTCCTGTTCTAAACTTATTAAGTTTGCTCTTTTAACACTCATGTTAATGTGTCTGTTCTCATAGCTCCTTGAGCCTATGTTATGTTTTTTAACAGTGCTGTACAAATGAAATGATTAAAATTTATTTATTTTCTTTGATAACCAATTTTTTGTCTCTCTCTCTCAACAGTGGGACCCAGATAGAATCAAACCAGAGACCCTGTTTGTCATGGGAGCCAGAGCTAACAAGTAGGCCACATCAGTTTTTTCGTGATAGAGTTTATTGATATGATATATCTTTTAATAGTTGTTTTCAATGAGATGTGATTAGTAATACATTCTTTTTTTTTTCTAGGGCACTAGGTTTGGGCAACACTAGAGGAAGACTGTACATCAGACATCCAGATGTCTTCAAGGTAATACATCCGTTTTACTTCTAATATACTAGTAGCTTGAGGTTGTGTTGATGTATAGAAACCTTACACAAACTAGAAACATGTACTGATGGAACAGATACAGTGCTGATATTGAGATTTGTATAGCCTTAACTGTGTCCTTCTTGGTGCTAGCAGTCACCTGATTCTGTAGCCAATGCAGTTCTCTGCAGCACCCCCTATTTGGCTAATAAATCTTATATATTTTTGAAACCATGTTTTGTCCCTGAAAAATCTGAATTCTTGTTACTGCTTTGTTCTTACACTATATCACATTTGGGCAGGCATACTATTGTCTTTGGATGATAGTGAAAAAACATTCTATTTTCCCACCATATTAGTTTATAAACAAATATTTTTTTTTTATCATTTCAATGCTCTTGTGTAATAAGTTAGCACTACATGTGATGTGTGTGACTATTTTTAGTACATAGGTGATCAGGAAGATAAAGTATGGCTCTGTGAACATAACCTGATGCCAGCCACTGGGGGCAAAGCCTACATGCTTCTGCTGGAAGACATTGAAGATTTGAGCAAGTCAGATGACTACAAGTAAGGGAGATAACTTTAAAAACTGTTTTTGTCAACAACAACAAAAGCTCTGATTCACAGTTTGAAAGTACTTTAAATTTATACCGAATAACTAAATTAACCAAAGTAGTATCCTTCACAAGAAAAATGATTGCTTAACCATTATTAAGGCCAAATTTAAGCTGAGAACTCAACATAAATAAAATGTCTAATGTGGGTTGATGGTAAATAAATTTTACAGTGCCAAAAAACTTATGCATCGAAGGTAAAGTCTTGGAGCTAACTCCAGCAGCCATCATTCTAACAGATACCCCTGTGTCTCTGTTTTTGACTGAATGTTTCTTAATGGTCAAGAAGTGTTATTTTTGGACTGGGCCAGTGTTCTTTATCAAAATACCATGCCACATGTTATTTGTTCATATTTTTAGCATGTCTGTCCCAATAACAGATGTTTCTACAGGGCTGTTACAATGAGGCGCAATGAGTTATATCCCCCTACAACTTTAGCACCAGAAGCTTCATTACTAATAATATCAATATGGCCTGTCTTTGAGTCTGAAGATTAAGTAGGCGTGCTTTATTTTTTACAGCTTTGCAGTCCTAGCTGTGATCTAAATATTTTGCTACATCCAGCGCAGACATAACCGTTGTCTGCTGGTGGTTGGTTGAGGTCTTCTTTCCACCATCCATATCTGTCCTTGGCTATAGATTTCCTTTTGGTCTCAAATGTGCATCCTGGGGATTTGTAAAAAAAAATAAATCTCCATCTGTCTTGTTCGGAAGGTACCTGCTGCAAGGTGCTCTCTTCTATGTCATAGCAAGTTGGTGCCTAAACTGATCTTTAAAGTGTGTTCAGGGGGCACCTCTATCATGCCAACCATCTTTTAGCTCACCAAAAAAGATTGCCTTTGGCATACAGTTCCCCAACTTTAGAGCTAAGAGCAGCTCCTCTACACTGTCCATACTGGCATTCACACGAACAGCAATATACCCATGAGGGAGTGCAAATATCTTTGGTGAAAGCGTTCAAGAAGTCTTCATTACTTTCTGTATAGTACCCATGTCTCAGATCCATGTAGTAGGGTTGAGAGAACCACTTCTTGGTGGTATACACTGAATTCTGTAGGCAGGCAGAGCAATTTTTTCCACCAACACTATTGGTTGGAGGCATTCAAAAACATTGATGCCTTAGCAGACAGTTATCAATGCAATCACACCTAAAGCCACATCAATTCATCATTCTTATTGACAAGTTTTCTTAAACATAGAGATACAAACTAAATGTATTATACAAACTAAATTTATAATACAAACTTGATGTACCGGTATATGTGTTTTAGTTTGTAATGTTATCACAGTGCCTTGAACCTAAATTTTGTTTGTTAACAGAGCTCTATAAATAAATTATTATTATTAAATGTATAATACAAAGTAAATGTATAATATATTGAATCACGTACCTCAAAATTTTCTACAAACATGATATGATTTTCATTTTCCAATTATTGTTCATACTATTTATAGGTTTCTATATTTCATTGATTATATTGACTTTCATTTCATTAGTAAAATATAAATGTGTTAGATTAATAATTATTGAAATTAAATTATACTGTTTTATCTTTATTGTTCGTTCATTTCTTGCTAACACATCCCAAGTCTTTTTTTTTAAAGATTTATTCTTTATGCTGTTTAGTTTTGGGTTTAATAAAATTTGATTGAATTAAAGGGTTTTCTAAAAATATTTTATAGTATGTATGACAATATTTTATAGTATGTATGATAGTACAAACTGACACCAATGAGGGAAAAAAAATTACTGATGAATATTTTTTAGAATAAGCATTTGCTTAATGAAAAACCAATTCTGGGTTTTGATTTGTTCTAATGATCTTTATTCTTTAAGCTTGTTTTCTGACCAAAAACATTGTCTTTCCAAGTGGTGATAAGCTGTTGGTTACTGTTTTAATCAATGTTTATGTGTTTCATTTTATTCTTTCTCAATTCAGGGATAGTCCTGGACTCATGATGCATGAGTGCATAGGCTTTACTGTTCCTGAGTGGATGTTGTTGAAGATGAAGGAACAGATGAAAGCTTTACGTTCAGATGCCACAAAAAGAAGCCTGTCCCAATCTCCTGTTAGCGTGAGTGGATATTTTCTCATTATCTAGTTTCTAGACAAAGTTTTTTGTGTTTTTAGTGTTTTGTGTATATCTTTTGTTGCTGTCATGAATGCAGTATGAATTTTATTTTAAACGGTTAATATGAAATTTTAACCCTAGAAGTTTAAGGAAGTCTGTAAAGCTGAAAAAAAGAAAAGTATATAGGTCAGTCTCTTAGGTACACTCTGAGAATAAGATGACTGGATAAAATTGTTAATGCATAGATTTTGGAACTAATAGGTTAGTAGTAGTCTGCATTGTTGTCAACAAAAAGAAGGGATTAGCTTGGTCTTGTACAATGAATGTTGTTAATGCAGTGGGTACCGAGTCACATAGGTGTGACTGGCAACACAATTGCAGACTCTTTGGCCCACCAGGGAGGGCGAATTCCACCCACTGAACAGGCTGTAAGCTTTCATCAAGCCCTGGCTATAATACAAAAAACAGAAATGGAAAAGTGGTTTGAGTGTTGGGACAAGTCCCAAAAAGCCTGTGGAGTCTGAGAGCGCATGAGGCCCCCTGACCGCACTTCCCCGTGGTGGAGGCTGTCCAGGCCTGAGCAAGCTATTATAGCACAGTGCAGGACAGGCCACTGTCCTGTTGGCTTATATTTCTCACGGCTATGGCCAAATTTTGATTCACGGTGCCCCCGCTGCGGGGAAGAAGAGGAAACGTGCCTCATATTCTGTTTGACTGCCCCAGACTTGCTGATCTCCGTCTCGACAGGTCTGGGAAACCCAAAATTCTCGACCTGTATGGCGACATTTATGCACTACGCAAGACTGCAGGGTTTCTGTTCAGGGCTTTTGCAAGAGAGGATTTGAGCCTCTCAAGCCCTTACTCAAATGGAGTTTGATGATGATGATGATGATGTCCACAAGACATTCTATATGGTGACTTGAAGGAGGATATCAAGGAGAACCTTTGAAATCTATATTGGCAATGAAGAGAAAATAGTACAGGAATTGCCCTTTTTAGAATAAAGGCATCGTTCTTGAACTTTAAAGGAAACATATCTACAGAAGAAGTAAAGAAATCTGAATATTGATCAATCCACGATGGTCTCATCTTTTATTCTTTGTAGCCTGTGCCTGATTGATCCTGTTATGATATGGGATGAGACTTTAAGATTTTACTTTGCTATCTTAATAATAATAAGGCTTGTCTTCGAGTTGGAAGATTAATGAAAAATGCAGTATTTCCCTGTGGATACGCAGCCCCAGCTGTGACCTACATATTTTGCCACATTCAGAGAAAGCATAACCATTAACAGATATGTATTAGCACAAACAGCATTAGATTTGTCTTGAGAGACATTAGTTCCACAGACTTGGCAGAGGTACTGATTTTCATACCCTAAACTTGGAAGTTCTATAAAATCTCACATAGTAACTGCTTTGCTGAGTGTTTTAAAATGCGTGGTTTCCAAAGGTTTCGTGTTCACGTCTAGGTGTAGACCTGGATTTAGAATTTTGGCATTTTTAGTCGGACTCCCAACTGTAATGGGTTCCGAGATTAGTTGGAGAAACTAAAAGTGGTTGGTCATTGTACTGGTTGAATGATAATCATGCACTTGGTCATTGTGCTGGTTATCATGCACATGGTCTTTACATCATCTATGGACCCTATCGATCGCAAGATCTGAAGTGTGTGCGGGGTGAGGTTAGGGTTTACTTCGTGGATACAGTTGTTTTTTATTCACATTGGGTACTTTTTGTATACTTTTTGTTGTTTCTATCAGAGATAAAAAAAAAAAAAGATTTCATAAAATACATGAAAAATTAATAACATTCCAATTGATTTGTTGTACTAAATTGTGTGAATTCTGTGTTGCTTCCAGGATATTGGTGACTCAAGGCCCAAGAGTCTTCCTTTCTCTTCATTTTCTGACACTGGCCTAAAGGAGGAAACTATGGTAAGATGTTGTTAATGTTTTTAAGTTGCTGAGCTAACACTATTTATGTTTTAATTAGGTGGATGCTTAATTAGAGAAGTTTATTGTTATTTAAGCTGTGCATTGCAAACATATCACAATACTGTCATTCATTTCCTAGGTTTCCCCTGCGGATACAGAGGACATGGATTTCCTGTCAACAGCAGACAATGATGACACACAACCTTCTTCCGGTATATCTCCTTTCACTGTCAGCGGTGGATTTGATGAAGGAGTTTCTCCATCTCCCTCTGATCTAGATCCTATAGAAGATCCTGCACCTGTTCCAAGTTTGTTCTCCTAGTTATTAATGTATCTTATAAATCAGTTGTTTCTGTTCTTTAAATGAAATCATTCTCTATGCTCAACATAAAATACATATTTAATAAGCGACTACTAAAAACATGCTATATAACTTTAGTCCTTTGATCAATTTTTAGATAAATATGAGTTGTTGTTTTTTATTTGAAGCATTTGCATTTCATCTAAGGAAATTTAAATGAAATGAGTTTGAGTTATAATATTGTGATACTTGATTCACTGTTTCATTTGTGAAGAGGAAAAGGTTGCACGAGTCACGAACCAAAATTGTGTTCATTATAATAACTATATAATTTTTGAGCTTCTTTGGGAAACCTTCAGCATAATAGATACTAATTCAAAATATATTTATTTAATGTTATAAATATTGTTCTGAATTTTTTTCCTCCTGCGTTATTTATCCATGAAATAAATTGTACTCCCACAGTCTTCAACTGAATGAGCTATGCCCATGCTAATTGCACAATTTTTGTTGACAACCTATTGAACTATTGAAGACAATAGTAAAGAAAATGTCTGTGTGTTGCAATTTTTTGATATATTTAAAATTGTTTTGTAAATATGTACATGTTCCTGTAGTCAACATTAATTACTGTATTTTATCTCAAGGGTTATAGTAATTATGTTTTGTTGTTTTGCTTAATTAATGTCATGCTACTTTTATATTAACAACATATGTAGGCTAATGTTTTCTTTGCGTCCAAGTCTGAAGTGAGAAAGGGATACTGAGTATCATTTTCCTGTTTCAGCATCCAGTAGAAGTATTAGAAGTATTTTATGTGTATGAAATGAATGTATCCCGAGAATATATCCCAAAAGTCATCCTTAATGGGCAACTCGCGATGGGCACAAGAAAAACTGGTTGTCCCTTCCTCTGATATGTGGCTGTAGTCAAACAGGACCTCAAAGCAATAGACATTGATGTTGACTACTGGGAAGGCATAGCTCTAGACCACACTATGGGAAGAGAGATGGTGTCAAAGAAATATATAGAGACAGTGAAAAAGTATTGGCCTCATTTCTGGAAGAAAAGGGGGACAATTGAAAGATGGCTAGTTCCTCTACTACTACAGCAAATACCACCTTGTCCTGACTTGTATGTTGACGGGACCGTCTCCCCAGAATAAGGCTCGGCAGTCACATGAACAAGTGCCCTATTAGGTGAACCATAGTTGTTCAATAACTGAAGGAGGCCAACACATACGTAGAGATATCTGACTCCATAATTTGCTAGCTAAGTTAAAGAGAGAGAGAAGAGTGTAGTGAGATTCTTGGGCTAGCAGAGGAATGGAGATAGACAGTTGACAAATCTTGTGTTGTGCCCTAACGGCCCAACAAAGGGATAGGTGAAGGTGAAGCAGCTCAGGCTTATATTGAAACCGCTGTATTGTCAATGTATTTGTGTAGATGATTGAGTTAATTTCATTCATTTCGAAACAATTTTGTTATGAATACAATTGAAATTGATGTAAACACTGTTGACATTTTATATGGAACATATTTTTGTATCATAATGTTTGTTTTTTTGAGGAGCATATTCTTTTATGTTTTGTTTTATTATTTTGATCTTCATGCCATCTTTTGTTACCGAAAGTGTTGAGAAATATAATATTTATTGAAATTTGATTTTATTACAATGTTCTATTTGTATTGTCATTTTTTTTTTCGTATGAACATTCATCAGTTTTAACATTGTTTTGATTTTATCCCCTAAATGAAATTTTCATATTAAGGGCAAAAATATTTCTTTGCTAGAAATATGTTTTTGTTTTTTTTTAAAATTATGTGCTGACTTTTATTTTTCATTCCTTTCATTTCAAAAGAAATGGCAACCATTTTCTTGTCCCTAACTTTTATTGGAGCTCATTTTATCTCTGTATTCTTTCATATTCTTATGTGATCTGATATGAAACACTAATGAGCTCAAACAGCTGCTCGGTCACTGAACATAAATTATTCTCAAAACATTCTTTTTCAAACAATAACAAGGTTTATTCGATTATTAATGTTCTTTTTGTTTATTGGAAACTCTGTCATCATTACTTTCTGTCTAAAGCCAGCCTAAACATAATTACTTTACATATGTTTTGGAAGCTAAAAATCAGAACTAGCGAAATCTGGAGTGTCACCAGAGAAAGGTGACCATGTCCTTCAAATCTACGAGGGAAAAAAATTATAAAAAATATAAACTTTTTTAGCATTATGTTCAGCGATTGAGCAGCTTTTTAAGCTCATGAGTGGTTTGGATCAGATCCAAATACTAAATTGGTAACATAGGTGCCATACCACTTTTTGAGTGGCTATCATGTTCATTGATTTGTTACTTTTTGAAGCGAAAAGATCACGCTGTGCATACCTGCGATTTGTAACCATCAGTAATCTATTGCTCGTGTTGAAACATTTTTTATACACAAGATATACAACTCCATTTAGTAAGATTAGTGTTTAGGTTAAAGAAAAGAAATCCTGTTTCATAGCAAAGGTTGAGTTGTGCCTTTTTGTTGTTGAGGTTGTCATGGAATTCTTGTCTAAAAGAAACTTGTCCTTTATATATATAATAGATTCAGTAATCTATCAGATAAAGAAAGTAACCTGAATATGGATGATTTTAAAATGTGAGCAATACATATGTTCAGTAAGAGACACTTATGGCATAATGATCACAAGTATGTACATAGAGGATATCTTTATGATATGAATCTGTCAGGTAGAGTTGAGCCATAGGCTCTTGAAACTCTAGGCCAGCAAAAGCAAACAAGAGCTCCCTCTCACCAGCCTGATTGAACAGAGTGTTCTGTTTGAAATGGGGCCTTACTAGTGTTCACACTGTCATTTCCAGACTGGTGGAATAGGGATGCCTCCGAAAGCCGAGCACACTGGGAACCTCTGTATTTTCTTTTTCTATACCAGGCTAACTGTGCAGGGCTCACCATTGATGAAACGGCCCCTTGAGGAATAGCACCTGGATTGTTAACCTGGTCGTGAAAGTTCTTTTACAACCCCGCACAGAGCTATGGGAATACTCTTGCACTCCTCAGGCACTACAATGGGAGTCTTGTTTCGCTTCCAGTTCTGCCTAATCATTTCCTCTTAGGACCGTTTACATCCAGGCATCACTGTGAGGCAGGGTTAATTCCCGGGTATCTTTCTGATAAACAAAGTTCTGAGTACAGTGACATATTCAAACTGTTTTGATTGAGAAATTTCTATTTGCTCAAAATTTGCTTAATTCTTTATACATTTGTTGTTGTTTAAAATATGGACAAATAGGCTTCTACACTATAAAATTTGACATGAGCGTTACAGCATTGCATTTATTTGTGTCCATGTGATTGATAGCATGGTAATGCATGCGCCACTAACATCTCAGTCCAGGCCTGTTTCTAGTTCTCTCGCTGGACACTTCATTGTCTAGTTGGGATCAGGCAGACCTCATATGGAACTTCCCTAGTTGATCAGACTTGATTCCCTTCACTGTGACCACCGGACTGTACATACAATGCCATGAGGATATAAATACATAGGTTTATATTCAAATCAAATTACTCTGAACATGTCCAAGTAAGACCAATTTCAATTTAGTGGTAGATTCATTGAGGGAAAACATCTAACATCAACTGATTGCTTCCAAGAGAGATAACTCTAGGAAAAGTACTGTACATACTACCCACTCACCTACACATCTACAATGTATTTATGCTATTCTTGTTTTATTGAAATTGATTCAACTCTTGTCATTTTTAAACACCTTTTGTATGAGATGCTTCTAAAGCTTTACATATATATTACTGATGCATCAACTGATAGTTTTAAAGATCATTTTATTTTAATTCTAAGTATCCAATTGTATATATAAAATTGACTGCAGGTTATGACACTATTGAAATAAAATGATTTATTCCTCTTATCATGGAACTTGTTTAGACTCTCAATAAGTTATTTGTTTGTAGTTCTGATGAAATGGGTGCACCTTATATTACAATCAAATGAAAGGAGGGGGCGCATATAGATTTTTTTTTGTCTCTGGAAGTGGGGGAAAACTTTAGGAATTGTCATACTAAATCAGAGTAATCTGCTCTTTTTTTTATAACAAGATCAAGGTCACTACACTAGAAGATCTTTTGCCAAATTGATAATAAGAAATTTGAAAAATACAAAGATTATATTATTCATTATAATTGTTATCTTCTTCTTCTTCATGTCATTTAATTTGTAATAGATCTAGATTCTAGAATAACAATAATAAATCTGTGATTAGAAATATTTTTACCAATTTTTTTTCTTTAGTAGGTCTACAAGTACATGCTTTTAAGTTTCTCAATGCCTGGACCAGTTGGGGGAAAAAACGGGGGGGGGGGGGAGAGAAAAGGGTATCTGAGTGAATGTTACCGTGATCATTTTTTTTTTCATTGTATAAAAAAAAAGTTTTACATCTTGAATTCGAACTCGAGGGCTCAAGGGGACTAATTCAACTTATTCCACCACACCTGTAAAGTACAATTTCTTTCCCTTGTTCGGTGCCAAATAAAATAAGTTAACTACCAAAAATAAGTGTGCAACATTTCAACCTGATCCGAGATTGGGTGTGAGAAAAATAACGTGTCCACACTTTTGAACGGGCAGAGTTGTAAAAAAAAAAACAAAATGCAGAAATGTGATAGAATAGAACTTTATTTAAAGATGAGGAAGATTTGAAGAGTTTTTAAAATACAGAAAGTCAAGGACACCACATTAAAATATCACTTGCCAAATTTATATTAAAAAGGACATTGTGCTAACATTCTACAGTGCTGAAAAGAGCACGCCAATTTTGAAAAATCCAATTTCATATTTTGCAGCTTGCATAAAGCTTTGGTGCAAAGGCTACCTTATATTGTTTGAAAGTAAACATTAAAAAAAATATATGTAAGACGTTAATGTTTTCCCCATTAGAACACAACTATCTATTAATACCGGTAGTTAAAAAAACAACAACAGAGGAGGTTATCATAATTAAATAAGATGGATGATTTTTCTGTACAGGCCTAATTTAAGTTAAACAAATAGTCTAGTTATTTTCTTCAAAAAATGTTATAAAAAATATTTATATTTTAAATCAAGTGTTTTCTGTCATACAAGCTACTAACAGTTAACATAGTACGTTTCGTTTTGTTTACAAAAAAAAAAAAAAAAAAAAAGATTTCACTTTATACTTGACGACTTAATCCTGTGTAGGCCTACTCCCAGGGGAGCATAGGGCCGCAACCACACCTCTCCACCGAACTCGGTTCTGAGCAGCTTTCTTCATTTGCTCCCATGTCATTCCAGTGCCCTCAGCTTTACTGATGACTGACCTCTTCCAGGTTTGCTTAGGTCTGCCCACTTTCCTAGTGGGTTCCAATCAAGTGCTTTATAAGTATGTTTTAATTCTAGATGCAATAAGCAATGTTTAGTGATATATAGAATATATTAGTACTGTCTCCATTCCAACAAATGTTTTACAGATTCTCTCCATTCCCTTTATGACTTCTTCAATATATGGGCCTAGAATAATAGACTTACTTAGGTCCTCCCGCGCCGTTCGGCGCATTGGGCAGCAAGCTGTCTCCATCATAAAGATATGTCGTTGGCAATGTCTGGAGCCTCCTCCCACCTGGTGTCCACTGTTCTGAGGTCCTCCATGAAGGTGTGGCGCCTAGTAATACGAGGGCGTCCCTGTTTGCGCTTTCCTCGTGTTGGCCTCCATGTCATCGCAACTCTTGGTATACGTAGTTCATTTTCTCGCAGAACAATAATAGATTGGTCCTTTATTAAACATCATGTCTTCTATTCCCAACATAAAAGATGAGTGAATTATTTCAAATGAATACGCAAACCCAGTTGCGACATGCATATTTTGTCACATCTGATTCAGACAAAGGCGTTGCCCGTGTCTGCCGTTTCCACTCAAACTTTCCTTGTAATATTATTTATTTAGTTCTCCGTGTGAAAAACAAAAGCTGATATTCTGTATGTCCCTAGGTATAGTATTAAAGCCCTTGCTGAAGTCAGCCGTAGACGACGGAAAGAGTGCATAGACCCCCATGTGGACAACAGTTTTGTCTGTATCTGATGTGGGAAAATATGCAGGTCGCAAACGGGTCGACGTGGTCAAAGATAATATTACATTCTTCGAAGTGGAGACAATACCAATAGCCTACATAAAACCGCAATAGCCTGAAATCAGTCTGCATGGTGGTTAATTAATCAAATTACTCGTACACCCACCCCTTCAAAAATTTAAGCCACGCCCACTCATGTGGATCCACCCTTGGCAAATTAGATTTAGATTTTATGGTTAAATTTAGATCTAGATTTAGGTTAAACTATCAAATTTTAATGTAACAATTAGATCTATTTGTTGGAAGACCTCTTTCCTTTTTTTCCACTTGGTTTTTGTCGCGTTTGATTCGGCAATAGCATTCAAACTTCATATAAATGTAGCGGCATATGAGCCTAAAAGAGCCGCCCATGTGGCCTACATTCTGAGATAAAACCTCAACCATGCCTCAACGAGAGAGAAACTAAGTGCCTCCGGTAAGATGTGAATCAGAATTCCCCCTGCGGAAACGTAAAAAAAATGAACTCGACTCTAGTTTTGTTCCGTTCCGACATCCGCAAAGGCTTCCCTCTTCGTTATGGTCGCAGCATGGCCGATCGATAAAACTAAAAAGAAAGAAAAAAAAACAACATTCGCCCTTCAACTGCCTTTAGTGCCTCGCACTCTCTTCCTCCTCTCCTCTCCTCTCTCTCTTGCTTCGCGACGCAAGATTTTTAGCTGTACCAGCGTTAGGCTGTGTACTGCCTGTGCTAGACAACCCACTGTTGTTACTACCAGCAAGCGAGCATGGGAGCTGGCAAACCACAGCTGCGAATCCGCCTTGTGTGCTCCGCGCTTTAACAATCACGTGACTTCGATCGACGTAGAGCACTGTCCACATGACTCATCCGGGCATCTGTGCCATAATCCGGCAAAAAAATCTATTTATATTCGCTGTTAGATCTGTCGGCGTCTGGGGGGTTAGGCTTTTTTTCAAGGCACCACTGTACGTTGATTACGATTACAAAAGAAAGTTTTCGTAATGCTGTCGCGGTCAGGAAGAGCCGAAACCCGAAGTAGGGCAAAAGAGGATATCAAAAGAGTGATTAATGCCATAGACAGAGTCAGAAAATGGTAAGCAGGCCTTCATTTTCTTTGTTAAGATTTCTTCTCATTTTCGATCGTTTTCTCAGTTATTCACAACTTTTTTTCTTCTATCGCCATTGATTCAGTTGTCCGTGTTTACAGTACTGACACTGACAGGTGGGTGCACACTGAAGAGGGGGCGACACGTGCGCGTGTTTACATTCGACTGCGAATTAAATGAATGAATTTTACCAGAACCAGATCTGGTCTACTAGACTTGTTTTAGGAATGCAAGATGGCCATTTTCTACTCTGATTCAATAACTTATAAGCTAGGATAACAGAACAGTATGTTACTACTGTTAGATCTACAGTCACAGTGTAAATGTACTCTCTGTAAAAGTCTGTAGTCACTCCTAGGCCTAGACAGTGTCTTTGTAGACTCGATTGTATAGTCACATTGACTCACATAGTGACATTAGACTGACATAGTCTCACTCACTCTCAGTCTATTATAAGTCGCTCTCTCTCTCTATAGAATAGATCTAGACTCTATATTATAATATATACTCAGTATATTATATAGATCTAGATATACTTGATATAGTATAAATATAATAATATTAATAATAATATAGACTCTAGCTGTAGGTAGTGTAGTGTCTGTAGAGTAGAGTAGTCATAAAAGTGAAAATATATTATACACTATTCTCTCTCTAGACTTCAAAGAATCTAGATCTAGTGAAATCTAGTCATTCTAGTGATCTATCTTTACTTAATCTAGATTCTAGACAGTTATAGTGTAGGTAAGTCAGCTACTCCAGACTTGTGCATGTCACTAGATTTGACTAGATCTATATTCTAGTAGTAGATATAGATCTAGTCTTGAGGTTTTAGACTTTGGAGTTAGACTAGACTTAGGTTTAGACCCCAAACCTCCAAAGGGCCCAAAAGTTGACTGTGGATGTCAGTCTTAGATGACTAGATATGACAATGATTAGCTGGGAAAAAGTAAAGATGTTTGTTCCCTGTACTAGCCACATGACACCCTGTTAACCATGGGCATGGGCCACAGAAACAGATCTGTAGGCAGTGTAGGCCTACATCATCTGCAAGATCTGAAAAGGGTACTTTTACTTTTTAATATAATTAGAATATGAAATAAATGGTCACTCATAGTTGATAGACTGGGCTGGCTTTTTTTTTTTTGACTAATGTCAATGTAGAAAAATTTCAGATAAGTTCTTAGGCCATTTCTTTAAAAAAAATGTAATGATTTTTTTCAAAATACAAAAGAAAAAGGCAAATTGAAAATCTTAATTAAATAAAACAAGTTTATATTTTTTTCAGTGTTTATTTACTTAACTCAACAAATATATATATATATATAATATATTTTTTTCAATGTTTATTTACTTAACTGAACATATAAATATATATATATATATATATTGTAATAACTGAAGGAAGGCAACTCAATGAGACAAAGACGTTTACACGGAGACATGACAAACACAAAGGGCATCTGCCTTGAGCACAGCATCTCCATATTGCTCTCTCATTCTCCTCTCATGTCAACATCGGACTTGTCTGGTTACAGATAGTGCGCACCTTCTTTCTGCACTATCTTGGATGGCGGTGCGCATGGCAAAGTCATAACAATATATATATATTTAAAATATATGGTGTTTTTTTTTTTTACTATTGGATGCTTCTGTAACTTTCCATTATCCATTTTTTGAATCAAATTATCTTTCTGTCAGTGAGAAATCTTTGATACACATCTCAAGGCTCAATAAGGTGATGTTGTTACAACTAATTTTGTTTCTCCACAGGGAAAAAAAGTGGGTGACTATAGGTGATACATCAGTAACTGTTTTGAAATGGGTTCCAATAACAGCCCAGGAGAACCCAGGGGTGTGTAGCATTTTATACTTTTCACTAAAATGGAAGAAAATATATTACGTTTTTGTATACTATATATATACATTAAATGCTTTTCTTGTTCCGAAAATTGCTTGACTTCATGTATATATAAAATGCATATCATTTATAATAAATTGTAGGCACTCAGAAAGATCCCAGGGGTGAAAACCAAGACCTACTCCAAAGCCAGGGTTGAAAGAGAAAGGGAATTATACACAGGTATTTTTGTCTTTTAATGTATTATAGTTTCGTCTTACTTTGTTTTAAAGGTTTTAATTATTTAATCATTTTAATACTTTTTTGTTGTTAGTTACTGATTACAAACACGTCCCTAAGACTTTGTGTTCTTTGTTGACAGCTGAAGCTGATGCCCACCTGCGTTCCATGTCTCCGTCCAATAGCAACACCAATATTTCCACTGCCAGTAGCCCCTCATCTAAGAACAATCACAACAACAATCACCACCACAGCGCTGGACATAAGAGGAGTCATAAAGGGATTGTGACCAATAGTCAAGGTACTGACCAAGGTGTAACATTACACATTGTTATAATTTCCATTAAAAAAATAATTTTAAACATCAACGTTTAATAATTTTAGGACACAACAAAGCCTTACCAACAGTTGTTTTTTATGGCTCACCCTATACTAGATGTATAGGCATGCTTTACTTTGACAATAGATTAGAACCAAAGCTAACATTCTTTCAAACATTCGGTTTTGACTTCATTGTCATGCCTTTCTGATGGCACTGGAAGAGTTTTTTTTTTTTTTTTAATGTAAGAGTAGCTAAGATCACATTAGGAGCTCATGGGCCAAGTTAATGATTTTATTATCTGTATTCCTTATAAAAGGATAATATTTTGAAGTACAGTATCTTCTATTGGCACAGTAACTTAAGTTATATAAAGTAATCATTAGGGAAAAGTTTTGAAATGATACAAGGTGTCAAAAGTTAGTTTATTTTCAAAATTATTAAAGTAACAAAGTTATTATCTGGATCTTAAAATGTAATGTCTCTTTGTTAGCTCTTTTATGCTAAGAATTATACAGAAAATCAGTTACTGCTATAATCACTAGAATTGTATAATGTGACTTTTATTTTTTTCTGCTTCTCCAGGCTCTGTAGTTTATACAGAAGAGTCTACTCAGCAGTCTATTGGATCATTTGGTTCGGAGAATCTTAATGATGACTCGAACATGTCGTTTCCAGAGAACAGCGAGCACAGTGAACATAATGACAACAATGAGTATTCCCATGACAGTAATTATGCTGACCCGCAGATGAGAGTAGGTCAGTAACTCATTATTGTCTACATCCTGTGCATGGGTGCCACTTTCCCCAGAATATCCATTAAATCTAGGTTTAGAGGGCTCATTTTTTTTTTTCCTGTTGTATAGCCTGCTTTGCTAAAAATTCTTGGTCCAGCCTAGTCAGATTAATTGAGCTGCCATTTTAAAATAAAATTGTATGGACCTATATACATCCTCCAAGGCTTCCACTTTATATATGCAATAAGCATAATTTGAAATTAGTAATTGCTGTAACAATTGTATGTGAAATATGCTATTGGTGTATCTTGAGCTATTTCACAAGTTTGAACATGACATTCATTTATGCTCAGCTTCAAATACAACTTAATTTTCTGCCTCAAAATGCTTTTTTAAAATAGATGCACAAGCCAGGGCATCTTTGTTAGCAGCATGTGAAGGTGGGAGTGGCTAGAAACTGCCATATAGTGGCATCATTCATATTTTTATTAAGAATACTAGAATAAGGTAGATCTCAGATAGGAGATCAAAGCCCTTGGAAAGATCTGATTAAGATATACAATGATAAATTTCAATCTTAAAGTCTGTACAGACCTAGTCTATTCTTACGTGCCATGTTAAAATTATTATGGCTGCTTGGCTCAGTACTGTCTCAGGTTCAAACCCTGCTTGCTGTCCACCCCTGTTGTCCTGTGGGAGGTTTAGGCTAGAATGTAATTATGTTCAGAATATGAAGGAACATCCAAAACATGTAAAATAAACAAAGTTTCCAAAATAAACAAACAAACAATTAGCCTTCCCTCAGTGTCCATTTGTGGAAAGTTATTTTGATAATATTGACGACATTTAAGAGTTAGAATGTTAATAAAGTTGTCTGCTTAACTTGAGTAATGAAGGCATTACCATAAAAGCCAACTTAATTGGCTAATGTCATTGTTAACATACAACCTAGTTATAAAACCACACAAGTCACATATATCCCTGCTATAGTGAATTAAATCTACATCTCTTAATCAGAGGCATTAATTATACATTTAAATATTTACTAAATGGAGGCATCTACTCTATTATATTTGATGCCATTTTGCAAGTGTATATTTTATACATTTTGGTCTGAGTTTTTATTTAATTTAATATATAATTACCTTTGATTGGTTTAGTGAAAAATGTATAATAATAGTAGTATTTATATATAAAAGTAAACTATGTAATTCTTTACCTCCCAACTATAAACATAATCAGTAGCCTAAACTTAATTAATTTTAGTATTTGTAAGGTTTGCATATATTTGGTTTCATGGTTGCTAAAGATTAGAGAGTTTTAACATGTACAAGTGGCACCTCTTCTTATGTGTTTTGTTAAAAAAAAAACATTTGGTGAGATAGTTTCATTTTCAAATGCTGAATGAAATGTTGTTAGTTTTTGTTTGTTTTATTTTCCTTTCTTTTTTTTCTCCCCTCCCAGCTTTAAGCATGGTTAGAGATGAAGAGGACGGAGGCAAAACAAAAAATAAGGCAGAAGAAACAAATGGTATAGTATTCATGTTGACTGTTGAATCTGTTGTAGAACATTTCACACTTTGTCATTGCTGAGATTAGATAGTCGATAGGTATTGTTTGAATGTGGTCTTTTATGAGTCATTCTATAGCATTGTGTTGGAAAAGTCATTTCTAAAAGGGAGTTCAATATTTTTTTTTTTGATATTTTATAGACAGAGTTGTTCTTATTGCTATGTTTTATGTCAACAGATTCTACCAGTCCACCTGAATTGGAAAGAGAATCCTCATCTGATGAGCCAAGTACAAAGAAAGCCAAAACTGGATCTTAATATTGGAAAGTTAATTATCATTCCCATTTGTTTATAAAAAGGTTATTTTACTATTTGTTATACATTAATAAAAATACATTTTGCATTTGTAATTAATTTTTTGAGTTTTCAGTACAGTTGTTTCCATAGTATTTGTTTATTTCAGTGGCAGGTTGTGTTATTAGAATGAAAGATTTTTTTTTGTTTTTACAATTCACTTTATCAATAATTAAATGAACAAGTTCTGAAGATCTCCAAGGCTGACCAGAGCTCAACCTGTTTCTGGGTTGTGTCGTTATACAGCTAAATAGAAAATGTAGGTAAATAATAAATACTCTACATCAAATACTGGTATATGATGATTGTCACATCTTTGTAAAATTGGTTTGCAAATGGGGTTTAAATATATAAGCCCCTTGTTGGTGGGTGTAACTCTTTTGAATTGGAAATTTGTACCTTGTATTTTGAGTCTGCAAGTTTGGGGATTTTAGATGAAAATTACATTGAAAACTTAATGCAGCAATTTAATTAGAAAAAAAAACAACAATCTGACATTTTTTTTAATGCAAAGTTTTCTCAACATTGGTCTTACATAGTGTAATGTTTTCACAAACTTAATAAATTTTTTCATTGCTTCTACCAGCTTTTAACTTATTAATTGTAATATCTTAAAGAAGACCACCAAATTTCAAACTATATACATTTACATATATTTGATGCTTTTTTTTTAATTTAAACATTTTCATATCTACATGTAAACTTGTATACTTTTCTTTCTCGAATTCAAATTTCCATATTTACAGTAGAAGTAAATGTGATTACAAAATCTTCACTTAATTAAGATTGCATCTATTAACTTGCTTGGGCTTTTGCCTTGTTAATTATTAATTTTTTGCAACTACAAATTAAACTTGATATGTACTTTGAAATGGTCATATAATCTAAATATTTACTAGGCCGTCATGAAGTTTCATGCTACTATTTAAATCCATAATTGACGCTAGTGGTTCAGCATAATTACATGCCTTAGTGGTATTCATGTGATGTACATTTTGATTGGCATTTTTTTTGGTTTAAATTTACGGTGTCTTATCTATCAAGTCTGTTTCTGTATTCCTGGTGCCTGGCTTTATATAAAAAGATGTATTTGAACTATCAGTTCCATCCCATATATTGCATCCTCTCATTGTGGGAGGACATAGATAATGTACCAGTTGCACTAAACATTTCCCTGAGATAAGATGTATATGAAAAATAAGTATTACAGTCATTGTATCAGGTGAGATGTTAACAGGACTGGCATTACTGTTACAGTACCACCTTTAAGAATTTGGACATTCTTTAAATCTTTGTTTTTTCCCCCATCATAAGTGGATGATTGTAAATAAATGGTTTTTTTTTGTTTTAAGTTTGTAAATAGAAATAAGACTGTGTGTTACCGTGATGTGGAAAAGTTGAACTGGTCAACTCCGTGAGTTGAACTGGAATGTGTGTGGTGTGCACCTGAAGTAGCTCAGCTACTACCTTGGAGCCAAATGATTGTAATCATGAATATTTGTAGCCATTCCAAATTTATGTAGACATTTGTTGTCAATCAAGGTACTTGTGTTATCCATTGCTAGACATTTAAAAACAAAAATCAGATTCATATCTGACTTATGGCAATAGTAATTAGAAAATGCAAGTAAACTTGGATCATTCAAGTATTATTTTTAATGCTACTTCATTTCACTGTATAGAGAAAAAGGTTGGGTATCCCTACTGTCTACAATAAATTGGCTAAAGTTTTGTGTGGATTATGTTGACCTTGTCATCTGCACTGTGCACACTAAAATGTTTTGAGTGTGACATTAAATACAAACTGTGAAATTGAAGTCTTGACTTGTTCATGCCTATGTTAAAATTCTACCCCCCCCCCCCTTTTTTTTTTTTTGTTTTGTTTTGCTACTACTAAGTCATTGACAATGTTACACTTAAGAGTGACATAATTCATCAATGAAATAAAAGAAACCATTAAATAACAAGACTTTTTTTTTTTTAACAAATAATTTATTACCATTTGATAATTGAAATGACCTGGTTGGGTTTAGGATTAAAATACAGTAGGAACACACAACATTCCTGTGCCAGCTTCAGAGTACAATAATAAGTGGATTAAAAACTAGATGTCTTGAATTATAGGCAACCCTTACTTTCTTATATATGGTGATTTATGTAAGCAGTCTTTCATTCCGCTAAATTACATAAAGTTGTGTACAAATATATTTCACACAATGATCACCTCCATGAACCTTTTTTTTCTATGTCTAAACAATGTGACTTGGTAAACAAACACAAGTTTATAATCATTCATCATTAAAGTTAAGTTAAAATCTATTTATGTAATAAAGTTGTGTACAAATATATTTCACACAATGATCAACTCTATGTACCATTTTTTTTTAATATGCTTCAGTCTAAACAATGTGACTTGGTAAACAAACACAAGTTTATAATCATTCATCATTAAAGTACTGCAATTAAGTTAAAATCTATTTACAATAACAGATGTAGTGCTGTCTAACTTCCTAAAAATTGATGAGGACTGGAGTCGTCTGATTTACTTTCTAAAGAAAAAGGGGGGATTTTACAGTCAAAACTGGTGCCATCTCGTCTCTCCATTTTGTAGGTGCCCCTACAATGAAAGATAAAAATACCATCAAGATAGTAATGTAACTAATTTTATTCTAGCACTACCAATGTTAACAGTCAAGTCAGCAGTAGAAACTTATCAAATACTGTATTGACATTGAGATTGACATATTAACCTCTCACAAGCTATGACATCAAATATCATCTGGCGTATAGCGTGTACATAATATTTACAGTACAAACTTCATTTGCTGAGGTTGTACTACAGATGTATACTGAATATTATTCTCAGTAATCTTTTTGTTTATAAAAATAAAAAAGTAAAAGCCCCCTTTCAGACCTTGTGCTCTATTTAGAAGATGATGTAAAGGTCATCTGTTTCTGTGGCCTACATTTAATGAGGGTGGCCAGCACAATGACCAATCCCCTTTACTTGTCCCCAACTAATGTCAGGTACCCATTAGAGCTGGGTGCTCAAAAATCCCAAAATTAAAATGATAAAATTCACAGTAATCTGTTCTTTGTTTATATAATGATTTTCAATTTGATTCTACAGTGCTTTATAAGTGTACAAGAACAACGAAACCTAAAAAATACTTGCTCACTCAATATGCTAGGATCCAATCACTTACCGTGACCAGTTGGGAAATTGGGAGGGGCGCTGGGTTATCTGAGTGAATATTACCATATTTAATTTTTAAAAGCATTTATAAAAAAAAAGGGGGGGGGGAAATAATTAATAACCAATAGTTAATAAACTAACTGTTTTTTAAATTAATTCTTGTGTTGTCAGGTAAAAGAAATAATTGTGCAAAATTTCAGCTTGATCCGAGATTGGGTGTTGGAGCAATAACATGCACAAACTTTTTGTCAGACAGACTGAGTTGATATTTGTAAATAAAGTATAGTTTATCAATACTAGCCTAATGGGTACACCTGATACACACAAACAAAATCGCTATTTACGGATTTGCCTCCATTTTATGAGCATCTCCAATAAGTAAGACAGGGGCCTCATGTTACATCATCAAGGTTTTTGGTAAATAGCTAACAGTTTCTAATTTAATGACTGCTGTGACCAGAATACACACTAGATAAGGATTACAATACTAACCACATGTGTCCACTTGGTGCCTGCAAAGAAACATGGCTAGAGTACTGGAAGGCTGGCTGTTCTGGTGAAAGTACTGGTTCCTACAAATCAAATGGAACAAAACAAATTTTTAAAATTGCCCCCCAAAATGTGAGAGTTATGGTGCATTGATGAAGATAAAAACAAAAGTGATTTTCCTTATTAAAAAAACTTTTTGAGAGAGTAATTTCTTTGGTAAAATACCCCTGTAAAATGTTTCCCCTTGATAAATAAAAAAAATTTAGTTAAAGCCTTATCAAATAATATAGTTTTCAAATTTACACCACTACTAATATCAAAAATTATTTTTTTTTGGCAATGATAGAATTCATACACACTTAACAACAGAAACAACAAAGAAAACCATTTAATGTTTTTGATAGAAGCACTACAAAACTAGGGGAAGGGGCATCTGGGAGAAGGTTTCCTTGCTGATCTTAGGTATAATGCATATACAACTCAGCTTGAGCTGAAATTCAAACTCAAGCCCCCTTAATAGGTAGCTAAGTGGTTTTAGCCACTCTGTCTATAAACATCCCATGTAAATTTTAATTTGTGTGTTTCTTACTAAGAAAAAGAGTGTGGTACAAGTATAGACCTAAGGATAATGAGCTTTGGAAGTTTACAATCTTATATAATACAGACGTTACTTCAAAAAAGAAGATGATTATGTCCTACGCGTCATGCATCTAGTCATGCATATTAACCAATGAATTAAATTAAAGTCACTGGTTTTCTGGCTAGCACGGGCAACCCATTCCATGCTCTAATAGCACTAGGGAAGAAGGAGTACTTGTACAAATTTGGAAAACAGTTGGGCCTGGAGCTTATAGACCCACTAGATGGATAAAGGGGAGGGATGAATGTAATGCTTTGGGAAAGACACTATTAAAAGTTTGAGAAACTCAGCTACAGATCCTACTGCTTACAGAACTGCTAAGAAGTTTTAAAATGGGATTCAAACCCCTAGCAAGTCTTAGTTTAAAATATGCACCAGCAATTAATTTGGTTTTCACTAATCCACCATTTGATACATTGACCACACAATGGTATAGTATTCAAGGGATTCATTTCAACAACACAAACTCTTTTAACAATTGTTTTCAGCCAGTCAGAACCAGAGGCGTATTGAGCAAAACATGCGACCGGGGCAAGAAACTTAATTGGCCCCCATAATTTCCATTACACCACATAGAAATATAGGCTTATAAATTAAAAGTATTTAATAATAATATAATATAAATAACCTTAGAATGTATTTACCTAACTAAAACATCTACATTTTTTTTATGCCTCTCTGTGTGGCTCCCCCCTGAGGGTGGCGCCTGGGGCATCATGCCACCCCCCTCACTAAGTCTCTGGTCAGAACTGCATAGGCTTATAAGTACTAGAGGACTGGTATCCCAGCTTAGCAATTGATAGATATTTTTATATCTATTTAATGAAATTTCTTTTTAGTTGGACAGTGATGGAAATTGTTCTGATGCATTCATAAGCCCTTTGGTGTATGCATCATTATAATTTAATATAATGAGCTAAAATACTACGATAAACATTTTCTGCCTATTTATTATTATTATGTATATATATTTCAGAAGAAAAGGTTTTAAAAACATTAATAGAATTCTGTATAACTACCTTGAACAAGCACATTTTTCTGAAAAGAAAAAGCAATTATCAATAACAGGTGTGCATACATATGAAATGCCTTGCATGTACCTACCTGCCCAACTACCCCTCTTCCCCGAACTGTTTCTAATGTTCCAGATAAGCTAAATATCCGCCAGTGCCTTTCTCTAAGTTGTACAGTCTCTGTACCCCTGTTCTCTAGCCGGACACAGTAACGCCACTGTTGACACAAGAAAATGCTGCATAAATTTACTAAGGCATTGATTAAAATATATACATATATAAATCTAATCATCACTGACATAAGAAGCAGCTGGGAACACAAATAAAGTATTAAGATTGACTTATTAAGATTGACTAAGGTCAAAAGAAACTTGAATAAATACATACTTTTACCATTTCTACGATAATAACAAGTGAAACACACAATTTATTCACTTTTCTTTATAAAGTGTTGCTAATTATGCAGGATACTTTTACCATTTCTATGACAATAATAAAAAGTGAAACAAAATTTATTCTCTTTTCTTTATAAAGTGTCACTAATTATTGCACTCAATCCAGAAGAAATTAAGAAACTAATAGTAAATAAAATAAATGAGAAATGGACAAGCTCTCATCTGAATCACAAGAAAGATGATGCCTATAAAAGCTATCTAATCTTTCGACTCAGGATCGATCACAACAGAATGAGACAACATATATTAACTGGAAGCTCAAAATTGGAACCAGTGAAATTAGCCCATGTGGAGTGTCACCAGAGAATGCTGACCATGTCCTTCAAAACTGTTCTCTTTACCATGAGACCCATACAAGACACTGGCCACCAAAAACACCCCAATAGAAAGAAAACTATATGGAGAGCTCCCTGATTTGGAAACCACTGTGCAGTTCATCTCATATATTGGTCCAGTCATCTGAACGCTCCAACATACAAATGAGAACGAGGAAGAAGAAATGCAGAATAGAAAATGAAAGAGATAAAAAAAAAGGAAAGTTTCCCTAGGCAAAGAGAATGTCCAGATAAGTTGACCCGTGACCAAAGTAGGTACTTAGTGTAATCTCATTGTGATAAAAAAAAAAAAAAAGGAAAAGTGTAAAACTTCCCAGTGGCTAGATTAAATAAAATTCCTATTTGAACTGACAATTAAACAATTGTTTTCTTAAACTTTATATGTCTGCATATGAAGAAATTTACATATTTTAATAAGAAGGCTATACTACTACTACTAAGAAGCGCACTAGAGGGTTGACCTTAAGGAACACAGAACTGGAACAAAAAAAAAAGTCTAACGATAAATAAAAAAAAAGAAAAAAAAAAGGAAGGAACCTACCCAATAGACATGAGTCTGCTGTGCCTCCTGAGAAATAAACAAAAGAACAAATTATTTTTTGGATGTTAACCTTTCACATTTAAATTAGTTCTTATTTAATTGTACCTCACTGGATGATTAAACAGTTTTTAGTGCAAACTTTTCTAGAAAAAAACAAATAGACTGGCAGGTTGAGAATTTTTAAGCAGAATTGAGTTGGCAGGCTGCAGGGACAAAAGTCAGGTTTCAATCCTTGCAAAGTCAACGGCACTTTCAATCGCAAAAATATATTCTTAGTTCTTTAAAAAAAAATTCATTGCCAGAATTTGACCCTGATTATTTGGCCCAGAAGCCAAGGACTTGATCAGATACCATTCAAATATGCACTGTTTCAGATTTGAAACAAACAACAACAGCCCAAGAAACATTAATGTTTTCTTATTTTATAAAATACAGACGTTACTTCAAAAAAGAAGATGATTACGTCCTATGTGTGTCCCTGAGTCAATCTAGTCATACACATTAATCAATGACTTAATGATTGATTGTCTATAAGACTAAAAATAGATATGATTTTCCTTCGAAACCCCTACCCTTAGTAAAGTTACTACAAAGAAACTCTGCACTTGGAAGTTTTCAATGAATATAGAAAGTTTTCAAAGCTGATTTTTTTAAAGACTTGTTTCATACAGAGAATGGTCAAGTAAAAAGTATAAGGACGTTATAAAAACCCACTTTTCAACTCATGAAGAATGAAACTGTTACTTACCCTGCAACCCATGTAGAAGGGGATAACTGTCACCCGAATGCCTTCAGTACTCTCTCTGTGTACATCCGACAACTGTAACCAAGGGTGATTCTTCTCCTGCCAGGCATTGAGGGTATCATGGGCCACAAATGGTGGATCTAGAATGATATCATGAAAAAACAAAATGTCTGACTAAAGAAATGCATGAGATGGTGGGAACTGGGAACAGTTTCCAACTTAGTAATAAACCTGTTTTTTTTTTTTTACAAAGCTTCTAGTAACTCACTCTGTCTAGTACAAAGTTTGTACACATTATTTCTCCCACACCCAATCTAGGATTAATCTGAAATTTTACACAATTATTTCTTTTGCTTGACAACCCAAGAACCAATAGTAAAAAAATTGACGAATTAGTTAATTGGTAGTTAACTATTTTGTTTGGTATCTTGAACAAGGGAAAGAAAATGTACTTGATAGATGTGGTGGTATAAGTGGAATTAGTTCCCTTTAGGAATCTTGAGACCTGAGTGAACATTTTTTTATGCATTTAAAAAACGATCATATAAACATTCACTAAGGTACCCCCTTCTTCCCTCTTCCTTTAAAAACTGGTCCAGACAAGTGATAGGATCATAGCACTTTGAGAAAGCTAAAAGCTAAACAAAAACAACTGGTAAAAATATTTCTATCGCACAGATTTATATGTCTAGGTCAATCATACATATAATTACATGATTGATCCAAACTAATTGATAAAATTACACTTAATATCAGGTTGTTTTTAAAAGATATTTTCTTAATGTTTTTCTTGATCTTTAAATGAATTTCCATTTTCTAAAAGTCTTTAGATCTATGCACGTCTCCCATCAATGCTTCTACCTCACTGACCAGTCCACATACACATCTCTTTTACTGTCCTTCTTAGTTTTGGTGCTGTAAGTCTAAGTGAGACTAACTTTTAGCTAACATTAAGTCAGTTGTAGTGGTAAATGTAAGAGAAAGGTTCCCGCAAAAAAGTAAATTCAAGTTATTTACAGAGATTATTTCAAGTACCTAAAGCTCAGCGTGGGTTTGCAAAGTTCATGATGATGCGGCCATGAACTGGAGAAGGACAGTTGGTCAGATATTATGATATAATCATTTCTAATAGATTCCGGTAATCAAAAGGGAACTTACTTGTGTCTGGTTCATGCAGAAGAAATTTATCAAAGAGTTCATGTTGAATAGGTGTCACTTCTGGACTGGTGTAAGGGAGAATGTCTTCATGAGCCACATAGTCTAACCCTGATAAAATAAACAAGAAACATTCCATCAGCATAGACAATTTAAAAAATTATTTAATATGTTACAGGCAAAGGAGGAAATCCGGGCATTTTTTGGGTGAACTAGGAAATAACTTCCTAATTTGCTAGGAATAGTATAGAATACCTAGGCATATTATAGAAATGACTAATACTTGTACAGGTAAAGTATGAAAGTTGATCAATAATATTAATAACCTTAATGTAAGTTTCTTGTAATAAACTTCTATTTGCCAGTATTGTAGTTAGCTCAGTCATGTTTTTAAATGTATTGAAATTGTTTTAATTGCAAGGCTCAAATCATGAAATCTTTAGCGGTGTCTTTTAGTCCTGCCTGCTCTAATGGGTACTTGACATTAGTTGGGGAAAAGTAAATGCGGTTGGTCATTATCCTGGCCACATGACACCTATGCTAACTGTGGACAACAGAAACAGATGACCTCCACATCATCTGCCCCATAGATCGCAAGGTCTGGAGGGGAACTTTACTTTTACTTTACTCTTTACTGAGTAGGTGTTATTGCTTCAAACCTACTTTATTGTGGTGGTTATATTGTCAATATTTATTGTGTTGGTTATATTGTCAATATTTATTGTGTTGGTTATATTGTCAATATTTATTGTGGTGGTTATATTGTCAATATCTATTGTGGTGGTTATATTGTCAATATTTATTGTGGTGGTTATATTGTCAATATTTATTGAGGTGGTTATATTGTCAATATCTATTGTGGAGGTTATATTTTCAATATTTATTGTGGTGGTTATATTGTCAATATTTATTGTGGTGGTTATATTGTCAATATTTATTGTGGTGGTTATATTGTCAATATTTATTGTGGTGGTTATATTGTCAATATTTATTGAGGTGGTTATATTGTCAATATTTATTGTGGTGGTTATATTGTCAATATTTATTGAGGTGGTTATATTGTCAATATTTATTGTGTTGGTTATATTGTCAATATTTATTGTTGTGGTTATATTGTCAATACAAAACCCTGTTTCCTACTGCGTTTTATGAAAAATAGAAAGCAGCGTATGAGCAAGTCTTGGGATAGTTCAAACATGGATCAACGAAGCACTTCCTTATACATAAACCATAGCTGAAAAATTGTGTTTTATCAAAATGTAATAACAAAATGTTAGTGAGTGATATGACCAAGCTAATGTACCTTTTCATTTCTATTTGTAGCTTTAAGTTTACAGACTCTGCTTTCAAAAAGCATACCCAAATGATTTATGTTGTCATTTATGTCATTAACACCATGAAGAAATACTTTGAAAAGTTAAAGAACAATAATAAAAACAAACCAGAACCTGGTATTGCATAGAGTGCTCTGCTGTTGTCTTGATTGCCAAGAAATGTCACTGCCTCAGTCTGAGCTCTCTGAATTTAGAAATTAGAAAAATAAGTCACACAAGGATAATTTTATTTTTTAGTTGAGAACTGGAGATCACAGTTTTAAATTAAAAAAGATCAGAAAGCATTATAACACCATTCTATTTAAAATGACATAAATTAACAATATGATGGAATCCCAGGAATGATAATTAATTAAGAATTAATTATTACACATACATAAAAACTTTTTAGAACACAAAACAAAAAGGTACATTTATTTCTAAATTTAGTTTAACCAATGTTAGGATATGCATATTCTATTTAAGAACTCATAACTAAATTATGAACTGAAAGATTGGAATCAACAGCCTCCAGAATATAGGGCACATCTTCTATACACATATTACCTTACTGAGCACATCTTCTATACACATATTACCCTACTATCTCATGTACTTTGCTGTCATGTACATTTCAAATTTGATTGTGTCAACTTTTGCAAATCTGCTAGTGAAATTAAATTATTATATGTATTTGTAGTGTGTAATCAATATTTTTGTGATTCCTTGTTGAAGAATAAAATAGTTTTATTTTGTTAAGAGGATTTCTGTTCGTTTTCTTTACTTAAATAAATATCTCCGACAATATGGTGAAGTTTGGGGGATCAAAAATAGTTTTAGAAATACAAACACACATTTTAAACCCCACCTCATCATATCAATTGCATTACACAGAGTGGGTTAACAGTTCAAGGGCTTTTAACATCCTCCTCAAAAGGAAGGTTTTGTTTGTCATGGCTAAACTAATAAGCGATAAACTTTATAAATATCAAAACATCTAAGTATTAATGCAAGCCTAAGTAAGATTAATGCAAGCCTAACTAAGATTAATGCAAGCCTAACTAAGATTAAATTTTTAGGTTCTAGTGGAAGAACAGAGTTTTCTTTGTACTCACTATATGTGGACAGTCTCTGGCATCAATCAAGACCTGGTAATACATGTGGTTCTTGCCCTTGACTTCTTTACCAACAGCCGTGGTTTGATCCTCCACTGACCTGTGCAGATGGTATACACATTTAAGAAACATCTCAGCAAAACTATGGAACAAGCTTTCAAGAAACATAACAGTGTATTTAATTTGTTAAACTAAAAACAATTTTGCATTTATATAGCCTAAGACAGCTTCGAGGACACCTTAATTAAGGGAAGACCAAACAAGAAATGTAGAAAATGTTGAAGAACAATGGAGTCAGTAGAGTGGATGGATGAACTGTTTACTTGTCAATGCCAAATGTGATTATTCCATTTCTGAGAGATAATAATGTTAATAAGACTTAGACTAAGATTTCTTTATTTGATACTTCTTATTGGAAATGTGATATTATGACATAAACGTTTCCCAGTAAAAAGAAGAACACTTCATAGAAAACCACAAAAGAGAAAAAACATACACAGAACTTCATCGAGTGATGACTACAATACACACACACATCTTGATCTTTTTTTTTTTTTTTTTTACTTTTCCGAGTCAAAGAGCAGCACAGAGACATAGTAGAGAACAAATGACTTTTTGTATTTTTTGTTAACATTGCTCGTTTGTGAATGTTTGGGGGAGACAGAGAAGACAATATGTGCAAGAAAGATTTCATTAGATAGGATTCATACTAAAACTTCTACCTGTCATCCAACTTTGCCGCTGTATCACGGTCATACACATGAGCTAGCCAGGGAAATAAAATGATTCCTCTGTAGCCAAATATTTTGTGCAAAAAAAGCTGGGGAAAGAGTTTTTATAAGTGATATATCAATTTGAGTTTTATTCTACACACATCAGTTGTATTCTAAGTAAAAGTTTCCTCTCAGAAGTGTATAATCTATAGATACATTGCGCTTTCCCTTGACATCAAAATTAATATGTCAGTTATGGGATTAGCACAACTTGCTGCCCATGAGATCTGCGCAATCATTCACTGCTTTTTTTTTTTTACACCAACAAATGCCATGTCTTCTACCATCACAAAGATTATAATATGCATAAAATCTAAACATTTTTCCCCATTTTGAAATGTTTGTCAGTGAAGAATATTTTTTAAAAAAAGCCTTTGTACAGTGCAATTTTCAAGTTTCTAGCATACTCAGTGCCCTATGGTCCAATCTCTTTTGCAGACCAGGGGAGCAAGGAAGTATCTGAGAGAAGGTTTCTGTGCTGCCTTTAGGCACTCAGCAAACTTAACTCTGCTCAAGTCAAAGTAAGTAATAAATGTATATAATATATATGTATATTTAAACCTGTGTTTCTCAAACTGTGTTCCACGGAGCCCTAGTGTTCCATGAGGCCTGAATAGGTGTGCCATGAACTACTGTAATAATAAACTATTAAGCCACTATGTGAAATAATCTCTCTAAAAGAATTTAGTGTTCCACTAAATACTCTCTATGTGCAAAGTGTTCTGTGCTATGGCATGATAAGGAATGAATTATTTGTTTCGGAAATAGGGGAAGTTTTAGTCGACGTAAACAGACTACTCCAGGAAAACTTAGAAATAAGTATCATTTTATGAACGCATAGAGTTAGCTGACATTCAACGGTTCCCTTCATTGCTATTAAACTTGTTCGACATTTAGAATCAGCGTCGACTAACTTTTATTGATTGTTCGGCCTTTTGCCAGTGTTATTGGATTCTGCATTACATTGAGTGTTACCTCCATTTGGTTTATTTGCATTAGACACATCCGTTAAGGAAAAAGCTTGGGAAACACTGATTTAAACATTTAATTTTAATGTTATTTGATAGTTCTAAAATATACACTAATCTTCTTAGGATAATAAAGCTTAGTACTCTTTACAGACTCAATACCACTAAACAAGAACAGAATGCTACCTGTCCTGTATCATAAGCTTTCCCTTGTTCACGTGGTGTTTCTAAGATCCCCACTTCTGCAAGTCTATGGAATAAATTATCAATAAGCCCAGATCAACATCTAGATCAAATTTTAAGATAATAGATCTGCTCTTCACAAAGATTTTTTTTTACTTTAACACATGAACATATAAAATAAAGTCCATACATTTCAAAAATAAAATTAACCTTCAAATTTGTGTTTCAAAAGCATACATAAATTCGTTCCCTAACGCTGTGACTTCATCCGTCTTGACGTACATTCATGATTCATCCATTCATGATATTGCACGATTAGACACTATCAAAAGGTGACGCATGTGCATGACATAACATTATTACATTTATTCATTTGGTTTATTAATAACATCATTATTTTGTTTAATTGTTTCTAATATCAATGAAAAAATCAGGGATAAGACTTTTTACTAAAATCTAGATCTAGTAGTTAATAAGCTATTATTACATAGATAAGCTATGACTATGTCTATGAATCATACAGATTTAGAACCTAACAAACTTTACAAACATTACTTTTTAAATAATTTTAAGACCAGTATTACTATTAGTCTTGGGTAGGTCACTAGATCTAGAATTTCTAAAAAAAATTTTAACTAGAGTAACTAGATCTTTCTAGACTACTAGTAGACTTAAGTAGACTAGACTGTTAATACTGTTATTACATGACTAGACCTAGATCATATAAGATCTAGATAGAGTAATCTAGAGTTAGAGAGAGTACACTGTACTGTAGTCAGTAGAGTTGAACTAGTTTAAGTTTAAGTATGACACAGTATGATATTGATACAAGGGGTAGTCTCTAGTAAAATAATACTATCTCTAGTACTAGATTGCTAGATTTAGATCTAGAGTCTTAGTCGACTTAGTAGAGTCTAGATCTAGTAGTAGTACTACTGGAGTAGTAGTAGTAGTGTTGTTATTAAGTTAGATCTACTTTATCATTGATATGGACAATTTCTCAATTTGGTGATATATATTCTAGATCTAATAACTTATATTATATAAATAATAATACAGACGTTATTTCTAAAAGAAGATTCTTAATTCTTCATTCTTAGTCACAGCGGGACTAAGACTCTTGGCTGAGACTGACGTAACTTAAGACCACTTAAACTTAAGCCAACTTAAGGCAAGGGTAAGTGACTAGTAGTAGTACTAGTATTTGTTACTACTAGTATAAAAAATAAATAAGTCGTCTTGACTTAGACTACTTTAGTACTTAGAGTTTAGAGTAGACCAAGACTTAGACTGTCTCAAACTCAAGTCAAGACCGTCTTAGTCTTACTTAGTGATTCTATCTAGAATCTAGCTAGATCTAAATCTTAGACTTTGAGTACCTGGTTGACACACATCGAATGCATGTTTTCTGTACAGATATAGACTTAGGAATTAAGGGTTTTAAAATCAGACGTATAACACTGAATGCCATTAGATCTTGACTCTAGAATACTCTAGAGATCTAGTTTTGTCATACAAAACAAATTATATTATCTATCTTCGAGACCAAAATACGAAACGGAAATAACCTTGCTTTTTTATTAATTAATAGTGCTCTCCCCTGACACGAGAATCTTTAACAGAAGAAAACTACAAAAATTAATTGGTATACGTAAAGTCCTTGAGTTAGGGTTGTCATGATCTAGGTTCGGATGTTCCTTCAGATTTCAGAATTGAAGATTATAAGGTCTACATTCTAGCCCAACCTCCCACTGGACGGCCTGGTATGACGGCGGGCAGGGTTTGAACCAGGGACATGAGATGATCAATGGTCACTTGGCCACTGAAGGAGGCTATAGAGATAGATCTAGTCTATTGTTAGATCACAGACCTGTGGATCTGAGTTAGATCAGAAATTAAACAACTTATGGTTGATCCCAGTTGTGGTTCGATAAAAAGCTGGATGCTCCCATATGAATTCACTGGTGATGATAAAGCCTCCCGAATCATGTTAGCTTTAGAAGTCCCCAGCGGAAACTAATCCAGATCCACAAATCAATGTGAATGGTCATCTCTTTAATGTTGATGACCATTTTACCTACCTGGACAGCACAGTGTCCAACGATGCGTCACTGTCTAGAGAAATAGACAACAGTCTCGCAAAGGCCAACAGCACTTTCGGCCACCTCAAACTGAGAGTATGGTGGAACAGGTCTCTTCACCTTACAACAAAAAATCAACTTTTATAAAGCAGTGGTTCCCATCAAACTTTTGTATGGCCCCGAGACCTGGGTGCTCTATCGAAGACATTTTGGCTCCTCGAACGCTTCCATCAAAGATGCCTTCGCGCCATAATGGGCATACGCTGGCAAGACTACATTACAAATAATTATGCTCTGCTGGAGGCCTGTGTGGACAGTATAGAAGCATTAAATACCATCCGACAGCAGCACTGGGTCGGACACCTATCCCGCATGGGAAATGACCGCATGCCAAAGATTATCTTTTTTGGCCAGCTTAAAGGAGGACGGCGTAACAGAGGTGCCTCCCGTGAGCGCTATAAAGATCAACTCAGCCGCAATTTCGTCCTCACTGGCATAGAGGAAATTAGCTGGCAGCAGATGGCCTCTGAAAGAGACAGTAAAAGAGCTCTCACAAAGTCTGCGGAACACACACTTGAAACCCATAAGGAATGTCCTAATTGAAGACAGGCACAGAAGACGGAAAGAAAACGTTAAATAGACCGCATGGGGACGACGGCTTTGTCTGCTATAGATGCGGGAAAATATGCAGGGCGCATAGTCACGTGAAACACCGCTCTTACCCTTAATTTTCGGAATCGAATACATTGACATTATTATTATTATTGTTGTTTAAACTAAATTACTTGCTATACTTGGCACTACCGTCTAAATGACTTTCTTCACTTTGATCCCTTGTCTAAATTACTCGCAGAACCCAGCACTCCTTGTCTAAATGACTTGTTGCATTTGGTACTGTTTAGTGCTGTCATTGTGGGGTGATCGTTCTTTTCGAATACTCACTGATGTTAGCTCCGGCATCAGAGGACAGTCGTGACCGAACATATTTCTTTGGCACAGCAGTAGACGAGGATGCTCTATCAATACCAATGTTTACTTTGGAAGGTACGGCATCATCTCTGATGACCTGGAATTTCCCTTGACGTCAGTGAAGGTCATTTTCAGCATCCCCTGAACTAATTTATGTCTCCCATTCAGAGTTATTTAGTAATAATAAAAATCTTTATTATCCATAAGGAAATTTGTCTTACAATTTGTGCATTACACCAAACATAAAAACAAAACTAGGGTTACAATTCTTTTGTTGAAACATATAAAGACAGGCTGGAAAAACAACAGTATTAAGTATCACATTTCTAATACAAAACCATATTTCTTCATGTTACTTTTGGGTCCCACGATGACAAGCTAACCACGGTCAGAAAAAGCAAACTGTATGGTCATTGACATCGATTCTATTCAAGGTGAAAGACAGAGAGGAATGGAGAAGGACGGTCGAAAGATCAAGTGTGGTACACCAACGGTCCAACAGACTAAGTTAAGGGAGATTATGAAGTTGTGGTGATTCTTTGTGAGAGGAAGGTCAATGGAGAGTACTTTTCTCTTTAGCCCTGGGGTTTTGTGCCTCCTCACGTGAGCCCGCAATGTTCGGCTGCACACTAGGCAGGTTATTCCAGCTGGAGCTAGTGTCATTGGTCTTGCTTTTTTTTTTCTCTGACGCTATTCTTCTGCCAGCTCTGTTCTCTTGTCCTCAGCGATTTATGCGCCAGTTTTCACAGCCCGACGTCATGTGCTTCCGTCTGCTAAGTGGCAATGTCAATGCTGAAGGCTTTCTCTTGTTGCCGGTCGTTGACTTATAGCACCAAACTGCTGGTACACAACTAAACCGTTGTATATATATCTTAACTAATAAAACTTCAAATAGCCTCCTTTTGTGAACAAAACTAAATATAACTTTATTTATAATATAGACACAATCAACTTGTGATAAATAAAATAAATGTAGTTAGTAATAATATTTTTATAAAAATCTAACTTACTACAATAACAAGACCTCTCAGTCTCACGTTTTGGAGTCGTCTCCCCTTATTTAGACCAGACGACGACAATGTTGCATCATTCTTAACCAATCGCTAACCTCTAGCCACAGTCACCATATGAACACACACACACACACATGCACCATGACACTTTCAAAGTAGCTTTGAGGATGTCCCCGGAGCGTTTAGTTTGTCCATCTTTGCATTTTATTGTTTTGATACACACATACGTTTTACAAAAAACGTAATCACACCTACTCACACACACACACACATGTCATATAACTCTTGCGTTAAATGTCACAAAACTCATTTCTCTTTCTGACTTCCTCGAACAATGATGTCATGCCAGACTTCCACACTGTCTGTCATATCAATCACACATACTAGCAGCGCTTGTAATGGCTTGCACACACACACAAGTATATTCAAAATTTGCTTTAGTTATATCTCGATATACCTTCAGCTGTTTTTTTTTTCTCTCGGCCCCCAACCACTGGTCAAGTGAGCGAACTAGGGAAAAAAATTAATCGAAGCATAATTCAATGACGCAATACTTTAAATATTTAAGAACTTGACTTCCTATTTTTGTATGACGTCAGTTCCGACATTTTTTCCCCCCACACTTTTCTATTTACATTATAAAAGCAAAATAAATAAAAAATAAAATAATTGATCTAATTTAAAAGAAGAAATTTAAGTAAAAATACGCCGAATTGCCTTTACCATGTAATTTTTCTCGAGGTTGGTCTTTCTGAGACTATCTTTTGACAGAGCTCCCTCAAAGACAAACATCGACTAGAATACTGATTAGTAAGTGACTAAGTGTTGAGATCTTGTCTGGATTCTAGATTATCATATGTCTATATGCTAAATACTTTTAAATAGCATTATTGTTGTTAGATGCCTAAGCTAATAAGATAAGATAAGATATGCATGACTAGATAGTAGATTAACAATTCGTCGGACGTAATTATCTTCTTTTTTTGAAGTAACGTCTTCAATTCATGTAATGTATAAGATAAGAAGAATCTAGATCTAGATTGACTTTTTTTTTTCGTTCTCTAGATCTAGTTGTTGCATCGTACTTTAAGGAGTTCAATCTATATCTAATTCTAACCAGTTCTATAATGTAATAATTAATATCAGTTCAAGTCGTCTAGTAAGCTCTAAATCTAATTATCTGGATCATAGATGACACTAGATCCTTCTAGATGATTCTACTCCTAGATCTCTCTATAATTTTATAACTTTAGAATCATTGAGGTCGAAATGTTTTCAACTAGAAAAGAGAAAATCGTATTATTAAAACTCAATTACAGTGATAACGTGATTCTAACTATTTTGAATAGTTCTCGGCATTGATGTCTATTGGGCAGGGTTTCTCAAACTTTTGACAAGTGGTGCCCCCACCCACCTATAAACAAATTGAATTCGTTCGCGCCGCTCTTAATTAACCAGCCGGGGAGCTCTGTAAATTTAAATACGCACGTTATATTATGCCCTAAGTGTAATAAGAAGGAGGCAGCATTGACCAATACTATTATGCGAGGGATAATCGAGGTAAATATAGTGGACTTACGTCTGAAATGACCGCCGTAAGATCATCTTTGTCTTAACTAAGACGCTCTGTCGCGGACTTCTTTTTTTTGTTTTGTAAAGAAAAATTCGTCAACGTATTCACGCTGAAGTTGTTTGCTATATTCGAATGCTCCGACTAAAGAAAGCCGAGAAGAATGTATTATTTAAAAAGTTTTTAGTCAGTTTTCTCTCAAATACGATATTTATTTTAAAAGGTCCAGCTTCGAAGATGAAACGATGCTTCTTATTTACAAAATTATAATATTTAAAGCATTTTAATTTTTCTTGGTTAATAATCAGACATGTTGGGGTTAGGGCGTGGAGACGAAAGGCCCAGGAGAGATCTGAATGGAGGGATATGTTAAAGCAGGCCAGAGCCCCCCATGGGCTGTAGCGCCACTGGGATGGATGGATGGATATGTAACTACAATGAAAACTAATCTTTCTTTTTTTTTATGTCTCTTGAAAAGTATATTGACTAGTTTCGAGCCTCCCCTCGTTGTCAGGAAGTCTCCCCTCTCTCCCAATTTGAGAAATGCTGCTTTAGGCTCTATAAGCAACCTAAATCAAAAGAACAAAAAATTGTTCATTCACACTAGGTTGTTTTAAGACTTTACTTAAACTTTGCTTGATGTTTAGTGGAGATTTTCACGATAAACTCAACAATGTCAAGGACGCTAAAGCTGCCAACTAAATAACAGTTACAAACGGAAAAGATTTTTAAAAAATGATTATACAGTGCTGAAAGGTAGATAATTCCGAGATTTTGTAAAAAAAAACATAGCTTATCAACACGTCCTATATTCTGTACACAGGATACGCCTAAAAAAAATCACGACTCACTCTAATCACTATACACATTTTAATTTATCAGCATTTTATATGTTTATAGTTTAATACTCCTGTAATTTTAATACAGGCTGTTAAAACGTTTTATAAAGTTCTCAGACCTAGGTAGGCTTATATACTTGCAGTGTTGTTGTCGTTTGATAATATGGGAGAATGAACAGTTCTTGTGGTAGGAATATAGAAATATATTTAGAGACTTGAAGAGAGATAAGAGAGGGGGAGAGGAGATGAGAAATAAAAGGTTATCGCCCCTAGAGGACGACATAAATGTGTTTCATTAACTCTCTTCTAACCTGAACATGTTTTGACTGTAGGATGAAACCAAAGAAACTGTTGGAAAGCGTTAATTTGTAAGTAGCCCTTGTTCAGTGAATACATCAATTAGAATATTAGATGATGCGTTTACCGTAAATACTATTGCCAATTTAGATGTGCACGAGTTTTGATGACCCCTGAACTATAAGGGCATTAATTGTACACGAGTTATCAACTTTGATGACCCCTGAACTATAAGGACATGAGTTGTACACGAGTTGTCATCTTTCATGACCCCCTTATCTCTACGACATTAATTGTACACGAGCAGGGCCGGATTTAAGGGAGGGTATAGGCAGGGCTACCGTCCAGGTTCCCCACAATGGAGAAAAAAAAAATCTTATTTCGACGCGTCAGTAACTGTGTTTTTTTTTTTTAAAGAGTTTTTTTTTAACCGAATAGTTTAAATCGTACAGTTGGCAACAAAAAAAAGTCCTCTTATAGTGTGTTCGTAATATACTCCTGATTTTATACTTTTGCGTAAACTATAAAAATGTATTTTTTTGTTACTAAAATATGTACATGAAATAATCTTATTTACGTTAAACAAAGGAAAATTTAAATTAGTGGTACACCTCTGTATAATATTGCATGCTTATAGATATTAGTATTTTTATTAAGTGGATTTTTTATTCAAGCTTTCAAAAAAAAGTGTAGGGTAGAGGCCTCCACAAAAACTCTTCCCTGGAGCCTCCCCATACTTAAATCCGGCCCTGTTCACGAGTTATCAACTTTGATTACTTCTTAATACTACAGTAGTTGTTCACGAAGTTATCAACTTTATCAACCCCCCTGCTCCATTACTACATTAATTGTTCACCAGCTATATGGCTTTGGACTATTCCATTTAGAAGACAAGATGTCGTTCAGTTAATATGCCGTTTGGTTTTAAACGGGGGGGGGGGGGGAGGAGAGAGAAAGATCCCCGTTTTGTATAAAAGAATTAACAATTAAAAAAAAAAAAACACTGAAAGCTGCTAGTGAGTCTTCGTTTTCTTGTTGATTCAATTTCTTCATAACCAGAGAGAGAGAGATTGAGAGAGACAGACGATAGACAGATATAAAGATATAGAGATATAAAGATAGAGAGAGAGAGACAGACACAGAGAAAGCAGAGAACGAGAGAGAGAGAGACAAAGACAGAGAGAAGGGATGACCAGCAGATTCCCTATAAAGCTTATTATGTTCTACTACGAGTATGTCTTGCAATAAAGCCCACCAATCAAAAGCTCTCTTCCTGGAACTTAAAATAGTTTATGCTAATCCTCACACCTTATAAAATCATAAATCATCCATATAACCAATTACTACAATAGTCTATGATATTCTCAAACCATGTTAAATCATTTTGAAAATAAGATATTAAAATAATGTAGGCAATTCTCAAGCATTCTCATATCATTTTTAAAACAAGACACTGCAAACAGTTTAAGCTAGTCTTAAACCTTGTTATGACATTTAAACAAGGTTACAAGGACAGTTAGTGTGGAAACACGAACTCAAAATCGGTCCCCGAAGTGGTCCACCCGGGCAGGTTAAAAAGGCAGGTTTCAATATTTTCAGAAAGAATTTAAAAATGTAATTCTATCAAAGGCAAATGACAGAAGAATGGAGAAAGAAGGTTGACAGATCTTGTGTGGTGCCCCAACTGTCAAGCAGGCCAAGGGATAGGTGAGAGTGAAGGAGAAGTTCAATGTGAGCCTGGCCTAACTGATGTCTTATAATTATTATCTAATTGATCTATTTGTTTTGCAAAAGGTCAATCTCTTATTCAAAACCTCAAGAAAAGAAAATTACTTTTGTGAAGTGGTATGTACCTGCGGTGGAATTACAGTACACGCGATAATATGAGAAATTACTCTTTGAATGTTTTAGATCCACTTATATGTATATCAAATAGATTTTTTCTCTTAAAAAAACTTAACAGTTGTTGTTTTTTCTAAATGTAGTAGTTAATATGTCAGAACTTACTTAACTTAGCAATACAAAAAAAAAAATTTTTTTGACAAAAAATCTAAAACTGTTTACATACATGTGTTAAAATATGTTAAATTGTCATCTCCCTTACTAAAGAGCCTCCCGTGTTTGTTACTATTAATAGTGAAAAGTTGTAAAAATGGTGTATTTTTATTGAAAAAAAACTGCTTAATTAAATTTTTCGCTTTCAGAAAAGAAAAAAAGTAGGCATTTCATCAGAACTTTGAAAGGTCTAAAATATAATGATGTCGGATTTTCAATATCTTTTCTAGTTTACGATATCTAAACGGGACGGACGGACAGACAGACCACACAGAAATAACAGCGTCTATTGTCCTTTCGGGGGCCGCTAAAAAGAGAATATATGAATATTTTATACATTAAAAATAGTTTGGGCTGTTCTCAAACCTTGTTATATCATTGTTATATTATTAATATATCATTGTTATATAATTCCTCCATGTCTGTTGCTGCTTGGTCTGACCCAACTCAACTCGATCTAGCACCAGTTACATGGTTCACCCAGACGTTTGGTCATTCCTAGACGAAGTCCACGATGTGGCGATCGCGGTGTACACATTCATCTTGCGGCACCAGATCCTGGCTATCATAAATATCGTGTGAGTATCGTAACTACTCGTCATTAACAGTTGGGTTGCAGCCATGACGCGATGGGGCTCATAGCTTCCGGGCACATGGTTACTATGGAAACCTAAGGGGGACATTGAAAAAAAATATTTCTTTCTCATTTTTTAAGAAGACGTAAAAATGATTATGACAAAATGAAAAACACCGAACTGTGAGAGATGGATGGACTGAGAAATATAGAGGCAGGGCCGGCTCTAACAATTGCTGTGCCATATGCGAAACGCATTTTATTTATTCTTTACTACATACCAAATCGACATCATTTTGAAAAATAAAATATCGCTTTTGATTTATTTTAAAGAGATCGAGATAGATTTAGATCTATAAGGCCTATTTATATGCCAGTGACTCTTATTGTAAAAAGAAAAAAAAAGGTAATGGAACTTTCGGGTTCGGTTAAAATTCGCCCTAGTATTACATTTTTATTAAATGAAAGCTGACATTACTGACAATACCTTTTATGACGCGCGTAGAATTAGCGTTATTTTTCATATTGAACGACACCCCAAAACGATCCGACATTTTTGTTTATTTTTTCCTGGAGATTTTCAAGAGTTTTCAGGAGATTTAGAATTAGCGCGGGGCCTGTAAAAGTGCTACTGCATAGGTAGTGATGGACAAAAGTTAACTAAAAAGTTAGAAACTTTTAGTTTAACTAAAAAAAAATAGTTAAGGCCATTGTTTAACTAGAAAAAAAAATTAGTTAAGGCCATTGTTTAACTAGAAAAAAAAATTAGTTAAGGCCATTGTTTAACTAGAAAAAAAAATTAGTTAAGGCCATTGTTTAACTAGAAAAAAAAATTAGTTAAGGCCATTGTTTAACTAGAAAAAAAAATTTGTTAAGGCCATTGTTTAACTAGAAAAAAAAATTAGTTAAGGCCATTGTTTAACTAGAAAAAAAAATTAGTTAAGGCTATTGTTTAACTAGAAAAAAAAATTTGTTAAGGCCATTGTTTAACTAGAAAAAAAAATTTGTTAAGGCTATTGTTTAACTAGAAAAAAAAATTTGTTAAGGCTATTGTTTAACTAGAAAAAAAAATTTGTTAAAATCGTAGTTTAATTAATTTTTTTTAGTTACTAACTAAAAAGGGTAAAGTAAGATGCTGGTAGAAGTTATGGGAGTAAATATTTACACTTGAAAGCAGCAGTATTATAAAATGTTAACCATTTTTTGCAAGAAGCTTCTATGCAGTATTATGAATGAGGTTGTTCCGAATTTTTTTGTGAGCCACGTGGAGGTGTTTATTTCTGTTTCTAGTGGGAATCTGATTCGTGAATTAGATCAATATTTAGTGGTTTTAATCAATTCATTGGCGGCAAACAATATTTTTTAACTGCAGGAACATCAAGTACACCCTTTTTTATAGTCTTAAGACTTATTATTGAGATCTATTAAGTCTAAATCAACAGCTAGGCCTATATAGATCTAAAAGCATTAGAGTAACCAACTCTAGAAAAAAAAATTTAATCCACACCCTCTCTGACCATAAAGTAAATAGACTGTGTCCAACTGATTTTAACAACCTGGTCAGCTAGACATACACATGACCACATGTAGGCCTAGTGTACTGTACATGTGTAGTCGATAATACTGCAAGACTACCCTGCAATAGTGTTTGCTTAATGTGGAGTGGTCAGACAAGAAAATAACACACTGGCGTGGCTAGTCAAGCATGTTCGTAGATATATCTTTACACTAAAATAGTAAAACACTCTCCCTGCCCAAAAGTAAATAGACGGTGTGTCCGACTGATTTTAAATCTGGCCAGATAGACGTACACGTGTTGGTCTATTTAGTGTACAGAGTGTGCAGTCCATAATGACAAGATCACCCAGTTTTTTTCCCTTGCGCGTTTAAAGGTTATTGCAATAGTGTTAGTTGTATTTTTAGTGGTCAGACAAGAAAATAGCACATCAGCATTGTTAGTCAAGCATGTATCATGTATTTTACACTATAAAATAGTTATACAGGTCAAATGTTTTAAAAACTCCAACGATTTCGTTTCTATTTCTTTGGTTACTAGATCTAAATTTGAAATTCCGAAATTTTGTTATTTAATGAGATTTTAAACTTTACCATTTTTAAGTAAGATTTTCCGTTATATAATAAGTTAACATAATTTAAAAAAAAAAGAGTACCATTATTTTCTAAAGGTTTTAATTGAAGGCAAAAATACAAGCACACATATTTATTTAGACATTTTATTTTATTGTGCATTAACGTTTATGTAAGAAACATATTCCTTAATACTGATTTTATTATAGATAAATATTACTAGAATGTTAAAAGAATAAGATCGAACCGTACCGTAGGCATATAGTCGGATGATTATATTTATATAGGTCTAGTTCAACCCTGCCCCCCCCCCCCCCCCAAAAAAAAAGTTATGAAAAGTTTGTTATAGTTAAATTAACTTTCTTTAGTTTAGTTTAACTATCTTTTGAAATTCATGATAAACTAATGGTTTAACTAATTTATTTTAGTTGAAAACTAGTTTTAGTTTAACTTTTAAAAGTTAGTTTAGTTCCCATCACTATGCATAGGTTGCAGTGGCCTAAGGCCGGTCCTGTGATATTACAGACGTTCCTTTTCTGAGGGTGTGACCAATCCATCTCCACTTTCTAAGATCAGCAGCTCTTTGTAATCGTTCCCGTCATTTCATTCCCGGTCACTTCATCCCCTGGTCATTTCATCCCCTGGTCATTTCATCCCCGGTCATTTCATCCCCTGGTCATTACATCCCCCGGTCATTTCATCCACCTGGTCATTTCATCAACTGGTCATTTCATCCCCGGTCACGTCATTCCCGGTCACTTCATCCCCGGTCACTTCATCCCCGGTCATTTCATTCCCGGTCACTTCATCCCCTGGTCATTTCATCCCCGGTTACTTCATCCCCGGTCATTTCATCCCCGGTTACTTCATCCCCGGTCATTTCATCCCCGGTCACTTCTTCCCCGGTCACTTCATCCCCCGGTCACTTCATCCCCCGGTCATTTCATCCCCCGGTCATTTCATCCCGTTATTTTCATCATCTGATCATTTTATCTAACAAATAGTAATTGTAAAAAAATCATGAAATGAGCAATATTTAATGCATCCATTTTTTATTTAAATGACAAAATGTGTAACACATTAGATAAAAATAAAAAAAAACTATAAAAATGTAACATGTATAAATATAAAGGTAATGTAAAAAAGTGTTATCCTGATATGGGTGAAGTCAGCCTATAGTAGAAAAAAAAATAAAACCTTATTTCAAGGCTAAAAATGACGCGCCCATTTTCAAGAAAGAGCGATTGAAAAATAAAATAAAGTAAAACATGGTCGTACTTCCTCCACACCTTGGCCTTTGATGATAAGTTATCAGCGGCACGGTCATAATTATTCTAATCGCACTTCTATCTTTCAAATGATTTTTCACTACTTGCACCACACCTTTGATCATTACGTCATGCGCAGGATAATATTATAATATTACATCCCCAGCATCAAATATATACAACATACAATATATTATAAGATTTCTCATCAAGAATGCAAAGTGGAAGAGGAAACACTATAAACGCATTAGTAACATGTCAAAAAATATCAAAAAGCATTCTACATATTCATATTTATATATTAGATGAAATGAGGGCTTAAAATCAAAGCCTTAACTGCACAATTAAACAATGAAAAAAGAAAAAAAATATTTAATTGGGGATGAAATGACCGGGGGATGAAATGACTGGGGGATGAAATGACCTGGGATGAAGTGACTGGGGATGAAATGACCGGTCACCTTTGTAATATCTAATGTAAACATTGTTCACTACTGTCCCAGTCTATCGCTTGATGGTAGAAGTAGTAAAGAGTCAAATTATATTATAGCACATGTTACTGTTGTAACCAGCATAGAATGTCGTTAAGCCGCAGTACAAAAGTACCCATTCACCCAAAGTCGTAAAATGTATCTTTTTATGGTAAAAATCTTGTACGCGTTATTTCTCCACTTCCAAGTCTCGGATCAAGTAGACATATGTTTACACAATTATTCCTAGTGGATGATAATACAAGAATCAATCAATTAACCGATTAGTTAATCAGTTAGTGGTAATTGATTAGTTTTGTTTTGTGTATTAAGCAAGTTCACCATCATCATCATCAAACTCCATTTGAGTAAGGGCTTGAGAGGCTCAAATCCTCTTTTTCTAAAGCCCTGGACAGAAACCCTGCTGTCTTGCGTTGTGCATAAATGTCGTCATACAGGTGGAGAATTTTTGGTTTCCAAGACCTGTCGAGACGGAGATCAGCAAGTCCGGGGCAGTCAAACAGAATAGGAGGCACGGTTTCCTCTTCTTCCCCGCAGCGGGGGCACCATAAATCGAAATTAGGCCATAGCCGCGAGAAATATGAGCAAACGGGCCTGTCCTGCACTGTGCTCTAATAGCATGCTCAGGCTTGGACACCACGGGAAAGTGCGGTCAGGGCGTCTCATGCGCTCCCAGACTACACGGGCTTTTTGGGACTTGTCCCAGCACTCAAACCACTTTTCCATTTGTTTTTTTATTTAATTATAGCCAGGGCATGATGAAAACTTACGAGCGAGTTAAACTTTGCAGTATTGTCAGGTATAACCGTAATTTTGTGGTTCTTCCCATTTGTTAAACTTTACTGTTTTTAAATCGTATTTAAAAAAAAATATTTTGCTAGTGACACAACTCCCCCCTAAATTAAAACTTTTCATCTCAAGAGTAAACAATTCCAGAACAAGTGAAGACGTCTTTTATCGAGTTTCCCTTGTCTTATGTTGTGTGGCCTCCATAATGGCGCTGCCTACTTGACTCACTACAACAACTCAGATACTCTTATTTTATCTTATATAATACAGACGTTACTTTAAAAAAGAAGATGATTACTTCCTACGCGTCATGCATTTAGTCATGAATATTAACCAATGACTTAAATTCGGCCAGTCCAGGGGCGGACTGGGTGTCAAAATCGGCCCAGGCATTTCTATAAAATTCGGCCCACAAATTCTCTATCATGTGATGGGCATCCATTGCTAGGTCTAACTGTCCTCAAAATCATTGTTAAGTTTGATAATGTATCGATATGCATGCATACAGTGAACTCAATTTCTTAATAAGCAATATAGGTCTTTCCTTTTACTAGTAGCACTTTCTACATTCTACATTTTATTTTTGGAAAATGTGTTACATTAAAATAGTATTACACTGTAATGTGTGTGAAAGATTTTTTTAAACACGACGCTCAGAGGGCCTTTTATAAAAAAAAAAATAATATAATAAGACTATTATAAAACCTTTAACAATTTGATATGTGCCGTAGTGGCTTCGATCAGGCCATTCCGGTGGCTTTACCGGCCCATTTGGGTACCGACCCACCGGGCATTTGCCCAAATGCCCATATAGCCAGTCCGCCCCTGGCCAAGTCTCTATCAATATAGTTACACCCAACACAGGCTGTGTTGCAGACATATGGCATTTTACCTCTGTTTGTGTCAGCCTTCAAGAACTCAATGTCGCCCCTAGCATACACCAGGATAGAATAAATAAGGATACGTTTTCAGATTACAATCTCATTGGTTATTTCTTTCAGCGTAATTTCTCTAAACCTTTTCTTTATCTGGACATTCGGCAAACGGAAATCGTCCAAACTGCATGCCACGTCCCCTCGCTCGGACCGGTCAAGTAGATCTACTTATAATGTAAGTAAATCCAATGTTTTCTGTGTCTTGTTTCCTTGAACCAGGCATGGGGGGGGGGGGAGGTCCAAGACTTCTCATAGGATACTGTCTTTACCTCTCAAGTCAAATTTCTGATATAAAGGAAACATCTCTGGGTATATATATAAAAAAGAATCTTAAATAGAAACGCAGAAACCCTTACTTCTAGTGTTAATACAGTGTGTTCAAGTTGTTTTTATATTCCTACTTTTATAGTAACCAAGAAAATAACATGATTCTTATTGTTTCAGTAACTAGCATTATGCTATAGTGTCACGTTTTTTCTTTTGTTTTTTTTTTCTTGTTTTTTTTTTTTTACAAATCTTGTATCATCTAACTATGTCTGTCTGTCTGGTAAAAATCTTGTGGACGTTATTTCTCCCACTTCCAATTCTGGGGTCAAGTTGAAACTTTGCACTGTTATTCAATGTCCTTCGGGGAGCTACCATCTTCTACCAAGCATGTCCCCAGGTGGCGGATAGGGGAAAAACCCTTAGATATAAGGGTTAGCTGTGAGTATCAAATAAACAGCCGTGGACCAACTGGTTTGCAGTCATGGAGGATGAGGAGGGGGTATTCCAGTGGCTAGAATATTCACTTAAAACATCTGAAAAAAAACAGGGAAATGATTGCAAAAAGCGAGAATAGGGCGCTTAAACTCTAAAACCGGGTAGATGAAACGCGTAAACTAGGGAGAGACAACTCCGAAATAAAACAACTGCTGCCTTGCAGACGATCTTGGCTGATCAAAGGCTATGGGAGAACACCCAGAAAGAAAAGCAGGCTGAAGCCGGAGTCAATGGGCCTCCTGGCGCATAACACATTGACACGCAACCTCATCTATGTTGCATGAGAACGAAGAAGAAGATGACATCACACGAATCAATGGAAACATAAACCAATTACTTAATTAATTATTTGTGGTCTGGTATAGAAATAGGGAGATAAATCTTGAATTATCGAGATATGTGGTCGTAATTGTGCGGGTATTTTACTTACATAAGCTTTTTTTAAAAAAGTATTCTTTATATTGTGCCTTTATTACGATGGTAGCTTTGTTTATGATACTGACTCACATTAGCAGTGTCTCTTTGTATAATAGCGTCTCTTTATATAACAGTAGTGGCTCTTTGTATAATAGCGTCTCTTTATATAACAGTAGTGGCTCTTTGAATAACAGTAGTGTCTCTTTGAATAACAGTTGTGGCTCTTTATATAACAGTAGTGTCTCTTTGAATAACAGTAGTGGCTCTTTGAATAACAGTAGTGGCTCTTTGAATAACAGTAGTGGCTCTTTGAATAACAGTAGTGGCTCATTGAATAACAGTAGTGGCTCTTTGAAAAACAGGAGTGGCTCTTTGAATAACAGTTGTGGCTCTTTGAATAACAGTAGTGTCTCTTTATATAACAGTAGTGGCTCTTTGTATAACAGTTGTGGCTCTTTGAATAACATTAGTGGCTCTTTATATAACAGTAGTGGCTCTTTGTATAACAGTTGTGGCTCTTTGAAAACAGTAGTGGCTCTTTATATAACAGTAGTGGCTCTTTGAATAACAGTAGTGTCTCTTTATATAACAGTAGTGGCTCTTTGAATAAAAGTAGTGGCTCTTTGAATAACAGTAGTGGCTCTTTGAATAACAGTAGTGGCTCTTTGAATAACAGTAGTGGCTCTTTGAATAACAGTAGTGGCTCTTTGAATAACAGTAGTGGCTCTTTGAATAACAGTAGTGGCTCTTCGAATAACAGTAGTGGCTCTTTGAATAACAGTAGTGGCTCTTTGTATAACAGTAGTGGCTCTTTGCATAACAGTAGTGGCTCTTTATGTAACAGTAGTTGCTCTTTGCATAACAGTAGTGGCTCTTTATATAACAGTAGTGGCTCTTTGCATAACAGTAGTGGCTCTTTATATAACAGTAGTGGCTCTTTGCATAACAGTAGTGGCTCTTTATATAACAGTAGTGGCTCTTTGCATAACAGTAGTGGCTCTTTGCATAACAGTAGTGGCTCTTTATATAACAGTAGTGGTTCTTTGCATAACAGTAGTGGCTCTTTGCATAACAGTAGTGGCTCTTTGCATAACAGTAGTGGCTCTTTATATAACAGTAGTGGCTCCTTGCATAACAGTAGTGGCTCTTTGCATAACAGTAGTGGCTCTTTGCATAACAGTAGTGGCTCTTTATATAAAAGTAGTGACTCTTTGCATAACAGTAGTGGCTATTTGCATAACAGCGTCTCTTATGAAAATGGCTTTTTTTTTTACAATGCATATCTTAGCTTAAGTAGGAATTAAAAAAAAAAATCATAAGACAAAGGTTTGCAACTTTTTTTTAATTTTAAAAATGTAGACCTAAACTAGCTCGCTAACTAATTTCCAGACTGGTTACTTTTTGTATATATTATTTTTTAAAAGTTTGCATAATGGAGCATGTATTTATAAATAATAACCTCAGTTTTATACTCATTTTAGCCATTTTTAAAAAGGCTTCAAGCCAGGGCGCAAAAAAATAATACAAGTAAGTTGACATCTTTCCTTTTTTTTCGTGTGTGAATAGATTTGTACAAAGCTTATACCAACTCCGACTGTTAAAAAGTTTGTGCACGCTATTTCTCTCACACCTGGCCGCACCCAATCTCAGATAAAGCTGAAATTTTGCACAATTATTTCTTGTCCCTGACAAAACAAGAATCAATTATAAGTATAAATTAGTTTAGTTCCCTTAAGGAGGCTTGATCCTTGAGTGAACAAGTTGTTTTTTTTTGTTGCATTAAAAAAGTGGTAACATTCACTTCGGTACCCCCCCCCCCCCCACACACACACCCTTTTTCCCAACTGGTCCAGACAAGTGATAAGATCATAGCGCATTGACAAAGCTAAAAGCATGAAACAGCGCTAAACAGAAACAATTGGTAAAAATATTTCTAATCGCACAGATTCATTGTTATTAGTCTAGATCTATTACAAATTTAATTTAATCACATGACTGATCCAAACTAATTGATACAATTACACTTAATATAAGCTTTGTTTGTTTTTTTTTTAAGTATTTTTTAAAAATGTTTTCTTGTTGAAATTAATTTTCTGCTTGTATTTCTACTGAATATACTTGAGACTGTTTTTCTACTTCTTCGTTCTCATTTATATGTTTCTGGGTTTAGACAGGTAAACCTAGATACGCGGTGAACTGCGCAGTAGTTTCCAGATCTGGCGGCTCTCCATATAACTTTTGTTGGGGGGGGGGGGGATTAGTGTCTTGTTCGGGCATCTCGATAGAGTATGCAGCTTTGAAGTACATTCTCTGGGGATGCTCCAAAGGAAGAATCTCACTGGTCCCTATTTTTAGTATACGTAACAGTCTGTAACTTAGACTTCAGACTTCATTGATTTCCATTCCAACCTATCTGGTCATATAGCTAAAACTAATGGGACAAAATGAAAGATTGTTTAGACTTCTTCTTGAAACTGTCAGGTCGAGTTGAGCCTTCGGCTCTTGGAACTCTAAACCAGCAAAAGTGAACAAGGGCTCTCTCTCACCGGTCTGAATGAGAACAGTGTACACTGTTCTGTCTGGCGGGTGGGTCAGACTCGTGGCAAGAGGCCGCGTGCACTAAGACCCCCCGCCATTTTCCTTTTCTATACCAGGCTAACCGTGCGGGTCACGCCATTTATGTAACGGCCCCTTGAGGAACAGCGCCTGAATTGTGACAAGGTTGTGGGAGCTTTTTTACAACTCCGCGGAGTGCAATGAGGATGCTCTCGCACCCCTTTAGGCACCCCCACGGGAGTCTTGTTTTGCTACCCTTTAGCCTAATCGTTTCCTCCTACGATCGTTTCCACCCGGGCGCCACTATGAGGCAGGGGTAGCATGCCCGGGCGCCACTATGAGGCAGGGGTAGCATGCCCGGGCGCCACTATGAGGCAGGGTAGCATGCCCGGGCGCCACTATGAGGCAGGGTAGCATGCCCGGGATTGTTTAGACAAAAACTAAAACCACGACAACGTATTGCTGCCTTACGGATGCCGGTTAACGACGGGAGTGAGAACTAGTCCCCATCACGTTCAACAGCGGGCCGAAAAAGGATGTGACTCACCCAGGGACGGTCTCATACGTTGAGGAAACTTCAAGCGAAACTAGGGTTGAAGACTTCTGGTCCACGCCTGTCCAATTAGAGAAATCCTGCTCAGTGTTGAAAGGGTTAATGGGGATGCACTGCGGTCCGATTCCTTGTTAACTCTTTCTCTCCTAACCGACGATACAAACGTTGATTCCATCAGAATGTGGTAAATAATTACGGAGAGAAAGAGTTAATGGGGTTTTTTTTTCAAGCCAGCCACATTTAAATTATCGGGATAACCCCATCCCCCTCCTTTATTTTAGAGAACTAAACAAGTCAGATATTAATCAGAGTTTTAATTAATGGTTTGTTTTACATGGTTAAGGTATTAATGCAATGCCAAGTATAGTATCCAGAAAGCCGAACTAAAGGGTTTGATTTCAAGACACATTTTGTGAAGGTACAGGTATTCAAAATTGCATATTTCTTGATCCATATGCTAAGACGCATTCGTAAAAGTTCTCAATCTTCCCAGGTGTCATTAGAGTATGGGTCGCCTGAATCGGCTAGGAAAACAAATGACTTGACTGAATTTAAGTCATGATCTTCTCCTTTGAACGAACTTATGTCATTTTTAACATAAGATAAAAGACTCCGCTTATAAACGTGTATTTAAAGGCAAAGTCATCTAGGGAAAGTGTTAAAAGTAAAGTCTTGTTAGTAAAATATTTGTGAAAAATTGTATTGACTTTTGTTTTTTTTTAAACATTTCTAAAAATGTATTTTCAGTTTTTACAGCCAAGAAAAATTCTTATAGATCTTCCAACCAACACGACTGTGCGAAGTCTTCAACCAATGTGCCGAAAGTTTCCCCTACGTCAGGGGGCAACGTCGCTAAGACTTCCTTCCACCTCGCTGGTCGCTGCAGCTGCTCGCCCACATTGGAGAGTTCCTCTGACGAGGTAGAGGAAACCCTTGACGAAATCACCTGGGGATTCGACACGTCGCCCTTGTCCTCGCATTTCGTGGCAGAGAGGGACAGCGCTGGAAACTGCAGGCAGCGCCACCTTTTTGCCAACGCCACAGGGGCGCCGGTTAAATCGTTTGCCAAAGAACAGCCTTCATTTCCCAAAAATGTGATGAAGCCAGATCGGCTGAATGCGTACCGTCGTTCTATAGTCAATACCCTTAACCTTCGCGCCAAACGATTGGCTGCTGGGTCAAAGGTCGCCATAAACACTGAAGGCACACAAGGTTCCCGGGAATCTAAAAAAAATTCTACCTTCAGTCGATCACCAAGGCGCCCAACTCGACAACATGTTTACTCGGTTACCAAATCGGGTGACTCTGAGTCCAGTCCCGCCAAAGTGGTATCCAAAAGATCATGCGTTAAACGTCGCGCGGCAGTACCGCCCAAAAGGATGCCAAAGTCGTCCCCGTTAAAGCCAGAATTGAAAAGGGTAAGTAGCCTAGTTCAACTTCTTTTGTTTTTTCGGTGCCTTTTCAGACTGGACTATGTACTTTACCAAACTATCAATCCGTTGACCCAATAGGATTTATGTATATTAATTTCGCTATTTATTTTTTAAATTAAACTTATAATTTTGTAACGAAATTGGGCCGATGCTATTAAAGTCAAACGTATTGATGCCTACTTACAATTGAGATGTCATGTAGGCCTACTGGTTGAGTACGACTTACCGACCCATTTACAGGTCCTGCCAGTCGGGCAGCCGTCGAAGTCCCCGCTTAAAATTCCGAAGATTAAGGATGAGTGCAGTTTTTCACATGGCCATGCAAACCCAGTTGCGACCTGCTTATTTTCCCACACCTGATGCAGACAAAGCCGTTGTCCAGCGGGGGTCTATTTAAGTTTTTTTTTCGTATTCTTCATCTGTCTTCTTAAAGGCTTTAAAATGTGTGTCCCTGAAAGAACTCCAGCGAATGTAACTTTTTGTTTATTACACAGGCAAAAGTTTGGGAAAAAGAAATCACTTCCGACTCCGATGATAACAAAAACCTGGCCAACATCCCTCAGAGCAGACGACATTCTGAGTCGTCGGAACAAGGTGGCAACCGCAGCGAGACGAGCGTAGTGTGTAAACGAGACAGCTGGATCTGGTTCTCGCCGGAAACGAAACCAAGTGACGAGAATTTTTTCTCCAGGCAAAACAAGTTTAAAAGTGAGGACCCCAGGGTAGCTGAACTCGCTGCAGAAATAAGGTCATTGCCATGTTGTCGCTATCTGTTTGTTATTCTTGTTTATCATCATTGAAATGTTTGTTTGTTTCACGTTGTTTAATATAATTGCTATGTTGTTTGTCTGTTTCTTGTTTAATATAATTATGTTTGTCTGTTTCTTGTTTAATATAATTACTTAGTTGTTTGTCTGTTTCTTGTTTAATATAATTGCTATGTTGTTTGTCTGTTTCTTGTTTAATATAATTATTTAGTTGTTTGTTTCTTGTTTAATATAATTACTTAGTTGTTGTTTTTTTTTTAATATAATTATCTATTGTCTGTTTCTTGTTTAATATAATTACCTTATTGTTTGTCTGTTTCTTATTTAGTATAATTGAAATGCTATTTGTTTCTTTCATTATTTTGCAATATTTAGAAAACATAATAAAAAGTAGCGCTTCAGACTCTATTTATGGGGCAGATGATATTAAGGTCATCTGTTTACCAAACACTTCGCTTATTTTTTAGGAGTTTTAATTCACTTGGTGGCCTACTATAAATTATTCCACTAGTTGTGAAACACCTATTCAGGCCTCGAGGAACACACTGGCTTATGGTAAACGATACAATGCAACAAGGTATCCTTTAGAGTTGGGCGTGCTTAAACTCCCGAAACTTAAGATCCAAGTGTTTGGAAGTCACGCTACCCTCAGTCAGTTTTATTATTATTATTTATGTTTTTTTTTAAGAAGTGCTGTTTTATTTTTCATTTTCAGCTGTGGTAAAGCGTTTGTCTTCCAAACCAGGAGTCCCGTGTTCGAATCCTGGGATTTTTAATTTTGGTATCTTCGGGCGCCTCTAATGGGAACCTCACATTAATTGGGGAAAAGTAAAGGTGGTTGGTCGTTGTGCTGGTCACATGACAACCTCGTTAACAGTGAGACACAGAAACAGATGACCTATGCATCGTCTGCTTTACAGATCGCTAGGTCTTCAAGGGGAATTTTACTTTGTTGTAGTAAGCCTATACCAAGCTTACTTTATGTATTAATAAAACTATTCCATGAAGGCATCTAACGTGACTTAAATTACTTTTCCTCAGACGACAAGAGGAAATGAACAAAAGCATTGAAAGGGAAGCTGAGTCTCTAATCGAAAGCTCTTCACAGTCACATAAATATGCAAACCAATGGGCCAAGCCGTCAGGCGTCAAGCCAACCAGCAGATTGAAAAGCCGAGGTAGAGGCAAAAGACGTTCGGCGTACAGCAGGTCTAGCGCTAAGAAGTCATGCAACAGTCCCCGGCAGCTGATCAAGAAACAGCCAGATTGTCACAGACCAACGAATCACTCTACGCCAATACTACCAGGTCGTCCTGGAGCACCTAGCTACGCCTTGCAGGAGCTGTCCCCCAAAGTCTCATCATCGCAAAGCCAGACGTTTCTTCGCTCTGAGAAGGACGGCAAACCCTTGCCGCCTTTTGATTTCAAATGCAGCGAATCCGTCACGGAGACATCGTCTCTAGATCTAGCGTGCTCACAGACACCTGTAGACAACACGCTGGACTCGAATTCCAATGAGCCGACCCATACTCTCTGTGACATTGGCCTCAGCCATAGGAACATGTCTAATGCCTACACGAAACTCATGGCCGACAAAGGAGACTCGAGAGCGATAGTGGGGATTAGCGAGAACATTGCCAGCCAAGAGAAAAAATCTTGTCCCTCAGATCCAGTCATGGGTGTCCCCTGCGAGCAGATCAATGTCCTAGGCTCTGGCATCCTAGAAGGAAGCGGAGAGTCGATGACATCACCCGCCTCTGCATCTGGAATGTATGAGGGTGATTGTCCTAGGAAGCGCTTTTCACCTTCTAAACACTTCAGCCAAAGAATGTCGTCCCCAAGAAATTACAGAAATAGTGAATTCAAGCCGTTACCCACAGGAAAAAAGAGCCCCCAGGTTGTGCTCTCCACGGGGGAATCCGAATCGGAATCCATTCTCCGGGACACCTCCGGACAAGAAAACAGCTTTCGACAGATAATCATCCGCAAAGAAGTAAACTCAGCCGTGCACAACCTTCTCTTCGACACGGAGCAGAGCTCGTCTTCCATGAGTCCAACGACCATTAACAAAGTCAACGCCAGCCTGCGGCTAAGGAAGTTGATATCGAAAGAGAACAGCCCCAGTTTTTTACCCAAGCAGTTCCCAAACCGATGCATGTCTACACAGTCCAGCGGCTCCACTGTTAAAGCGCCTCTGGAGGAGTCAAAAAAGGGCAACAAGCGTACCAACATTTACAATCCCGATTACTATCTTGGGAAAAAGAGGCCAGCCAAGAAGCACTTCATGGCTGCCAACTCTCTTCTGAATAGTCCTTCGCGCTGGAAGAAAACTGACATCGTCTGGAACAATCCGGTTTCTTTGCGCTTGTACTCACCCAAGCCAGTCACGCCATCTCCTGTGCGCAGAATGCAAGCTTGTAAGGAGCGAATGGCTGGTAGCATTGCTATACAGAAGTCCAATCCGACCAGACAGACAAGCAAGGTCGGAAATGAGAAACCCGATAATAGCTTTGTCGTATACAAAAATAAAACTCAGCCTCGTGTCAGTGATTGGCCAAGACATGGGCTGGGAAATAGATCCAGCATAAAGACACAGTTCTCTTCGCCCGGTTTCAGCCCTACTTCTGCTAGCAGCAAACTTTCATTGAAAACTCCTAGCTATGCAATGGCAGATTCAGAAGCTAAGATTATTGATAAAACAACGGGTATTAAGATGGAGTCTCCAGTGCTAAGAAGTAAAATGATAAAAGGTGAAGCAGTAAAGCGATTTGGCGAAAGAACCAAAAGGCGACCGGAATCCCCACGTTGTGAGTGTACAGAAGGGACTTTGCAGTTCTCTTCCGTTCAAGGCTCTTCGTTAAAAGCAAATACAGGGGACGCCCAACAAATAATCACCTACTCTGATTCTTATTGGGCGAAAAATATAGGTCTCAAAAGGGTCAAACGTGCTGACTCAAATGCGACTCTGTGTTTAGCGAAATCTCCGACAAAGAACGATTTGAATGAGTCAGCGGTGAAAGTAATCAGTCAGGAGAATGATCCTGTCGTCTCTGAAGAAAACAAAATGGCACCCAACGTCCCGTATATGATACCAGGATCAACCAATAATTCGTCAAGCAGTGATCCATATCTGCATTCTGGATCACACAATGTGACCAAGCTTCAGACATGCGATGGCTCGGTACAGTTCGACTTTGTCGGTTCAAATAAAATGGCGCCTCTTCCTGAGCCTGAACCATATTTTGAAAATGAATCGCGCCCTTTTTTAGAAATGAAACCTGCTGGAATAACGTCCTACCAAACACAGCCCAGCACTTGCCTACAAAACGGCGAAGAAACGAAATACTCTCGAAATATTAGTGAGCATTGCTACAGCAAATTATCCTTGATGTCAACACGTGACACGTTACCGTGTTCTGCATCTGAGGAGGAGCTCTACTCCAAATTGGAAAAGAGAACCGAAAGACGTAGCCCTGAGGTTCTTTCTTTAGCTGATTTCGGTCTCAATGGTGCCGTGCACCAGGCTGCACAACCGATTTCTAACCCCGACTCCGGCTACGAGGAATCTGTTTCAGACAGGTCAAACTTCTTACAAACAACCATTTCACGCGTGGATAGTCGTTCAAAGCTCGGAACTCTTCAGTCTGGAGAGATTGGTCAAGCTTTGGAATGCTGTGCTAAGAAAGTGACTCAAGAGAAGGTCAGTGTTTCCGTATCTTTTTGTTCACAAGATTCGGATCTTCCAACTAGTGCCAGCCCCATTGCCAATTTGTATGGATCGAGTGGGGATTCGTCAATGCATGAACACTCGGCGTATTTAGTGAGTACATCAGAAAAGCTGAGCAAAGATAAACTAGGATCCAACACATTTATCATTCCTAATCCCAGAGGAACATCACATTTAAAATATATCGATTCTGTAATCGATTCTTCTGGGGACTTTTCATTAAACTATGAAGAGCACATTTCTCTCCCTTGCCGCAAGAGAACGTTATCTATTGACTTACTGAAAGACCACAACTTACAGACAGAAATAAAACTCAAGCAACTATCAACCGGTACAGAATCGATACTTAACAAACAGTCCGATTACTCAAGGAACAGAATGGGCGGGGAATGTATGAAAAGAAGAAAGTGTGAAGAACTTCTGTTAGACTGCTCACTCTCATCGAGCCTGGGTCAAATCGACTACTCCCCCGAAGCATCCAGCAGTATCACCAACTTGATACCCAGCGCTCCCATATCTCCAGCTCTAGAGTCGCCGTCTAGTTTCTTCGCGGCGAATACACGGCGTGACGTTTCCAGCTCGACCTCGAAAGACATAAGACTCTTGGAGTCATTAGATACCGCTTCGAAGAGCATCCTGGTAGATGACAACGATACAACATTCGATAGATCTTTACTCTCCGACATGAACAGTGACCTGACCTTCAGCGACTCTTTGGCGCGAAACATTAACGTAGTAAGATCCGCACACGATAGAGAAGCCTTGCAAGACGCCAGCGACAGTGATTCCTTTAACGAAACAGACTTGGCTCACTCTTTTCCATTCTCTTCTGTTCCAGGAACAGTAACTAGGAAATCCAATCAAACTGAATGCTCGACAGGTGACTCGCGTTGTCAAGGCAAATTCAATACGCACACACGCCACACACCCCAAATCCTAGCTAATGAAAATGAAATTATACACTTTTCTAATAACCAAATGACAGACCGAATCCCTGTTCGAAGTGTTGCATTTAGAGAGCTCTTGAGACGATTCTAAAATTGATATGTCTAAATAGTATGTGAAGCTAGTTCATTCCCCTGTGTTTCAGTTGAGGACAAGATTGTTATATAACTTTTTCTATAGCCTACTATTATACACGAAGTGTAGGCACTCTATTATATATCGGGGCATATCTTAAATCTTCTACAGTGAATTTAAAAATTAGCTTTTTTTAAAACTATATATGTGCATGTGTATAAATGAATGCTAATAATATACATTTTTAAAAAAACTGTTGTTTGGCTTGATGTTTATTTATTATTTGTTTCTTGACTTCTTTTTTTTTTTAATTTGTGTAATTTTTGGTGACTGATTTCATTGTGAAAGAGTTTAACTTGTACTTGGCTTCTTTATCCCCTGGTCTTGTGTGAGCACTAATAAGAGAGAAGAAACTGCCATGGTTAACTTAGATAATCCTACAAATCGACCCTTTCAAGGGCGGACTGGCTTTATGGGCATTCGGGCTAATGCCCGGTGGGCCGGTACCCAAATGGGCTGGTATAACTATGACCACAGTAATCATCTTTTTTTTTTTAAATCACGTCTGTATTTATAAAAGATAAGGGCCGAATTGATGCCACTATGGTACGTATAAAATTGTTGAAAGTTTTATAGTAGGCCTATTCTCTTACAAAAGGGCCTCTGAGCGACGTATTTTATTATTTTGTTTTACAGACTCTACTAATAAACAGGGCGTACTAATTTAATCCAACACATTTTCCTTAATCATCTAAAAGCATGTAACTGTAGACAGTTCACTAGTAGGCTTAATCCTTTTAGGGCCTACTTACTTTGCGATTAAAAAGCAACATAAGGCCTATTTCCTTATAAGGATATAGTGTTTACTGTATGCATTTGTACAGTTATTGATACATTATCAAACTTAACATATTAATTTTGAGGACAGATAGATTATAATATATATTTTATGGGCCGGATGGTATAGAAATGCCCAGGCCGATTTGAACATCTTTCTGAGTATTTTATTAGGCTTAAAGAACGTGATTGAATGATAATTTTATTGATGGTTGACATTTCTTATCCTTGGTATTTGGAAAAATCATTAACCTTTGGTCAACTGTCTAAACACGGGTATTAATAGACTATCAATAAAAAAAAAATAACAATGAATAGCCTTCTATTAGGTCTTATTAAATCTTGTTTTAAAAAATTCTTAGGCCTACATAGAGGATTGGGAACTTGCACCCTCCTGCAAAAAATCCTGCTGGCGCCCATGGATCTAGATCTAGTCTCAAGAGAGATTTCTAGATTAGATCTGAAACGTAGTAACACTTAATGGCAATGTCATCGAGTTCGAAGATTAACAATGAATACAATGCTTACTCTCTATCCGATATTTTCGCGAATCACATGTGCCATGACTACGTTATATGCAGAACCTGTTGTGACTAGACGGCTCTTGTCAGTTATATGCAGAACCTGTTGTGACTAGACGGCTCTTGTAAGTTAAATACAGAACCTGTTGTGACTAGACGGCTCTTGTAAGTTAAATACAGAACCTGTTGTGACTAGACGGCTCTTGTAAGTTAAATACAGAACCTGTTGTGACTAGACGGCTCTTGTAAGTTAAATGCAGAACCTGTTGTGACTAGACGGCTCTTGTAAGTTAAATGCAGAACCTGTTGTGACTAGACGGCTCTTGTAAGTTAAATGTAGAACCTGTTGTGACTAGACGGCTCTTGTAAGTTAAATGCAGAACCTGTTGTGACTAGATGGCTCTTGTAAGTTATATGCAGAACCTTTGTGACTAGACGGCTCTTGTAAGTTAAATGCAGAACCTTTGTGACTAGACGGCTCTTGTCAGTTATATGCAGAACCTGTTGTGACTAGACGGCTCTTGTCAGTTATATGCAAAACCTGTTGTGACTAGACGGCTCTTGTCAGTTATATGCAGAACCTGTTGTGACTAGACGGCTCTTGTCAGTTATATGCAGAACCTGTTGTGACTAGACGGCTCTTGTCAGTTATATGCAGAACCTGTTGTGACTAGATGGCTCTTGTAAGTTAAATGCAGAACCTGTTGTGACTAGATGGCTCTTGTAAGTTATATGCAGAACCTTTGTGACTAGACGGCTCTTGTAAGTTAAATGCAGAACCTGTTGTGACTAGACGGCTCTTGTAAGTTAAATGCAGAACCTGTTGTGACTAGACGGCTCTTGTAAGTTAAATGCAGAACCTGTTGTGACTAGACGGCTCTTGTAAGTTTTTCTACCGTGTTGTATGAGATGCGGAACAAAATATGTAGATTCTAAAATTCTAGATCAATAGATCGTTTAGAGTCTGGATTGCTTCATCGAATGCCTCATGATCAATTATCATTTGGTATACAGCAGGAGAGATATAGTTTATCAGTAGTTTCCTAGTATCAAGATTATCTACTGATACCAAGTTTTTAAAAGGTCCATACCAGTGCTGCCAATGCTCTGCTACTTGAGGTGCTGTGGGCTCGATGTCAAACTTCTCTGGCCGAAATATACTACCCATTTCGAAATTATTACAACTTCACAGTTTTGATTCAAGTGTTTGGTGTAATGCACAAATTGTAAGACAAATTTCCATACGGACAATAAAGATTATTATTATTATTATGTTAGAAATGAACGAGTAGTCATTCTCTGGCGCTGCCAGGGTCGAGTTTGGCTAAAGAGAAACAAAATTCATCGTAGTCCCTTTAACAGTTTCCACTGAGGAATGTTCTGGTGATGTGGCAGGTCTGCAGCAGTACCGCCCTCTGACAGGCAACGAGGATGTTCCCAGGAATGTTAAAGGTCTTGAAGGTGTCTGTGAGGTCAGTTGTTATTATCCCCTCGGTTGATATAACAATGGGGTATATTGTTATTTTGGACAATTTCCATAGACGCTTAATACTGTACTTACAAAATATACGAAACTATTTAATATAGATCATATTATTATAATTATTATTAAATTATCATGAACATAATGATAACTGAGTCGAAAACCATGTCCGCTTAGTATAGCTTTAACACACTGAATGACTACACAACACACATTTCGTGAACACATTCTTACGGACGAGTTACAAGCACATGTAAACATAAGAACGACAACCGATACAGCATATACTTATCCTAACAGTAGGCCTAACATATTGTTAATAGTATATATACTCGTCGCTTGTTTAATTTGTTTACATTAAAACTTTTGTAGCTATTAATTCCACAAAAAAAAAAATTAATCCGAGTTTCTTTTAAAAATTCTTTGTTCATTGTTTACTATATAGTGAAAATGTCCAGTAGGCATGTTAGGTTGGGTGAACAAAATTTAAAATAAACAAATAAATAAAAAAAAATATTTTTAAAATACTCAAAGATAGCAATTAACAGAAGACAACTTTGGACAATAACAAAAAAAAAAATGTCTTGAATATATCTTACAACTAGGCGGATCCGATAGTTTGTGTCTGTTTGTTGTTTGTGTTTGCACCTATCTTTATTGTCATTGTTTTAGTGTTAATGCTTTTCAGAACATAGAAAGTACCATACTCATTGTAATAACAACTGACACCCAGAGGTGTTTCTATGAACAATACTTAACTCTTTCTCTCCTAACTGACGATACCAACGTCGATTCCACCAGAATGTGGTAAATAATTACGGAGAGAAAGAGTTAAATTGTTTATTTTCATGAAATAAAACAAAAATACATTAAACGTAGGCCTACTATATGAAATAGCAATAGATTCAAATAGTTAACTAACAATTACTAGAAGCAGAGTATATGTAAGTCAAAGAGACACAAAAAATGATTAAAGTCTCCTTATATTTGTAAATACTGTTTTATTTTTGGGTTGATTGTATGCTAATAAAACATCAGAGTTTTTATACAGTACTTACAAAATATATGAAACTATTTACATAGATCATATAGTTCATTTAAACATCCACATCACTTTATTTAAATCACCACTGTTCCATAGACATACATTAGTAGGTTACTGTCCATAGTATATAATTGCAGTATAACAAGCATAAACTTCCAAACAAGCAGCCACACGAAACATTGGGTTTTTTATTTATCAAATTATCCGCATATATTCTTGTATTTTTTTAACGTAAATGTGCACTAATAAACTATCTTTTATTAAAATTATGAAAATGAAATATATAAATTAGAAACTATCTTTTATTAAAATTATGAAAATATAAATTAGAAAATGTAGGCCTATTCAATACAGGCACGTTACAACATATTTTCTAAGGGTAACGTCAATTAAGTATTCAACTTTTTATAGAATATAAGCACGAATTCCCACTGACGTGTGTTCAGAATAAAATACCTTTAGCAAATATTAATTTTAAGATGATTATACTTTTTAAAATTGTAATGTTCAATGTCCTATGTGGACAGCTAGTATTTTTTTTCCTCAAATAAATACATAAACTCTTAAATTTCAAGGAACTTCGTCAGAGCCTTTTTTCAAGATTAGTCACAAGAGGGTTTTATATAGAAGAGTTTACAAGCCAACAAGAGGAATTGTAAAATGAATAAATAATATACTATATTATTCAAAGAAACTGAGTTAATTCTTAAACATTTACACCAGACGTCGAACTCTCTTTGCCGTTCTCTGTCTGCTTAATGATTGTTTCTGTTCGCCCGTTGTATTGAAACTCCCTCAGATTGGTGCGGCCACTGCTGTACTCGACGATATTGTGCATCAACAGCTTCTTGAACTCAATGGCGTTTTCAGTTTTCTCAGGCACGTCAATGGACAACGTCTCAATATTCGCACAGCTTTGGCCAGAAAGAACAAAAAAAATATGAAAGGATAAGATGAATTAATTGTTATTATTTTTTAATTACATTTTTTTTTCTTTTCATTTAATGATTTTTTAAAATCTTGTTGCTCAGGCATGTCAAACTCATTAAGGTGTATGGGCCACATATAAAACTTTCTATGTCCTGAAAGACCTCAGCCAAAAAAATCAGTTGGGAAAACGTAGCCTACTGGTTTTATTTAAATAGAAACAATACAATAGAATTCAAATAATTGATGGAATACCTGCCCCTCAGCTAAATTTGTATTACAATTTTGGTCATTAACAATTACTATGATTACGCCATATTTTCGTTGTCTTAATGCTAGACATCCTTTCTGGCATACAATTTTATTAATGTCAGGTTAAAGTTTGATTGCCACTGACACTTTTCATCACTGCTGACCAATTTTGATCAGATAATCTCGAGCGGTGAGGTATTTTTTATAGCCTTCATTATGAAAAGAACTGCTCACAGAGATAAGTGCTTGCTAACATAGTAAGAATTCTGGCTGCAAATTCCGCAATTCAACGTATGACTACCGTTCAGGTAAATAACTCAAATGTTGGCACAGCCACTTCTATATACTTCGATTTCAACAAAGAATCTGACTGCAATTCTATCAGCTCTAGTTGCACATTACCAGCAGCATTTTCTCGTATGAAACGAAAACCGCCATTGAAAGCATCTATTAACGATTCCAGGTGTAGGATATATCTATTAAATGTTACAGCCGTATTTAATCTTTTTAGTTCCTGACACGTTGAGAAGTGAACAAGGTTTTCTCTTGATATTTGGTTTATCCACAGTCGTAACTTTGCTTGCCAAATCGACCACCGGCGGAAAATGGTTATGCCTGCGCTGGATGTTGTAAAATAAGTAGGTCACAGCTGGGGCTACGTACCACGGGAGATACTGCATTCCTCATTTTCATAAAATCTAGCTCACTGGCCAAATCAGTGGCGTAGCAAGGTGCTCATAGGCTCAGGCTCATGAATATGATGGTGCCCCCCCCTCCCCTCAATTAATTATCAATAGAGGGTCTATATTTTTAAAAAAGGCGAAGTAACAACTACTTTTATAAGTATTACTTTCTTTACACCCGGTTCAGTTTGAACTTCTTGCAAGTAAAAGGGTCATGAAACTTGATGCTTATGCGACTTTATGCAAAGCAACAATGATTTTCTGTTGCTTCCTATTAGCAAACACATGATTTTATATATATATCTTTCGTGTTCAATGGATTTACATTTCAAAAACACTTCTGTTTAAGAACTGTTGAACTTTTGTGAAATATAGCACCGTGTCTACTAAAGTGAAAAACGGGTGTATCTATTGCTTAACTATTTGCTTTTTATCACTTAAAGAAAAGAAAAAAGCAGTAAGTAAAGCCAATCTGATTTTAATAATAGAACTTTGAAAGGGATAGCTCTTCTAAACAAATAAAATCAGAAACAGTGTGAGCATGCATCGACAATTTATGCCAATCTCATTTGTGGACCAGTGGGGGGGGGGGGGTGAAGGGGGGGGTATCTAGAAGTCTAGGTAGCCAAGACAAGCCAAGTTCAGGCGCACTTAGCCTCTCGACCACGCTTCACACCAATATTTAAATAATCAATTGTAAAAACTTTAAGAAACTTATAATGATCAACACCCTTTGATGCAGCAACTTCTGCGGCCTCATATTTCAAGCGTTCAAAGTCATTTATTAAATGATTCAACTCACTATAGATGTTCTTCAGATTCATACAGATCAGACGCGGCTTAACTTCCAACATGTATGACTAGCTTTGATTTCGCTCACACTTTTGTACTTGACAAAAAAGCAGAACGGCGTATAGAATATTTCGACTCCCCCCCCCCCCTCCATGATTACTGCGTTCTTTTTCCCTTTAGAGAATACTAAGTAATTTGTGTTAACACCTTAAGCACATCGAAATATGTCAATTGCATGGCTTTTAGACCAACATTCCTTCATGACCACCTTGTAGGACACAGTGTTGAATATTCTGTAAATTGTAAGACAAATTTCCATACGGACAATAAAGATTATTATTATTATTAAATTATACTCATCGTGATACGCTGTTAGCAAAACAGAAAGAAAAAAAACTTATGTGTAGGTAACTCGTTTCCCCCCCCCCTTTCCCCCCGGCGACCGAAAAAGATTGAGTATCTCTAATGAACATAACTCGCTTCGTTAGAAACCCAAAGTCAAACACTTACTCGTATAAGATTCCATTGAATAGACAAGCGATATGGCTGGCAGCTACCTGAAGACTAACGGATACATGTCGGATGTTACCCTGTTATAGATGACAAAGTTTTGCAATTATAAACATAAACATATTATCTTATACGAGTTTCTTATTATAATGGCATCTCCTTTTATCTAGTTATTACAAAGTAAAATGGTGTACCGGTGTACATATATTTGAAAATCCTAATATTAAGCCTATAAGCAAATGTGTACTAAGTTTTTGCTTATGGCCACTAGAGAGTTAAACTAAAATTATTTTGTGTTACATCTTCGACTGTCGGTCACTTTTAGACATAAAATAAATAATACTTTTAAAAAAGCTTATCTAAGGGTATGAACTTCGCACTTATAACTATGTGTGTGTGTGCGTGTGTGCAATATGAAAGGAATCTAAGCGAATTTTAATTTACGTTATTACGTTTAATATTTTTGTTACAAGTACTTTTACCTGCTTGCATATTCTTCATCTGAAAAATCGTATTGTTTCTTCAAAAGAGAAGATAATTTCATTCTACATATTTCAAGTGTCATTCTACAACTAAGACATGAGTTGTCCATCTATGACACAAGCACACACACAAAAAAAAAAACGCTTGAACGCAGGCATATATTCACTCAGTCACAGCCTACATCTGTAACTGACGATGTTTAAAGAAAAAAACAACATCAAGACGAAGACAGGTTGAATAAAAAGGTCACATACCGGCAAAGTTCTGCTGAGATGAAAAAGGCCGCGAGCGAGAGTTTCTTCACTCCAGTTCTCATCCAGAAAATCTTCCTCAATAGTCCAGCGAAATATCGTCAATGGAATGCCTGGTATCATCATTGACCAAAATGTCTGATAGTCAATGGCGTTCTAATCATACGGAAACAAAGAAGAAATATTACCAAAGCAATAAACACACTAACACACGCGAATAATCAGGTCTTCCCTAACGGACAGGAACATACTAAAGAAAATACAAATACATTTTTTTAAAAGTTTTCAAATTTTATGAAAGATATCTTAAAGTCAGTGATAAATTTGTTCTTTGCTTGTATAGTTGGGCCAGCTTTTAATGTAATTCCGCAGGGGTGCTCTTCCTTGAACCCTGCTGGAATAGCTTACAGCGGTCCCCTAGCCGAGGATTGAGAAACACAGCTCTAATTTGTAATACAGACCAGACAAAGAAGCGATATGAGCATTCTCTTTGTCAGCAGGCACTAACTATTGCAAACTTTCCAGATCTCCCCCAGTTCCAAGCAGGACAAATGTCCACGTTGAAAAAAATGAACAAAGATAGCAGACGTGAAGTTTACGATACCAAAAATAAAAATTTACATGTAACTTAACTTGCTGGAAATTCTAAGAAATAGACGTAGGCCTATTCCAATGTGTAAAAAAATAGTTTTTACATAATGTATTGCATTTATTATCGCTTATCTCTTTAATCAATTAATCTCTCTCTCTCTCTCTCTTTTCCTTCATTCTTGCTATCAACTTTGACATTTTGTCTTTAGCAGTGGCGTCACTAGGGCGTGCGGAGGGTGCGGTCTGTACCGGGTGACACTGACCCTAATGAAGCTAATGGTCTTTAGTAATTAGATCAACTTCATTATCTATCAAATTTGAAGTATCTAGTGCACTCAAACACAGAGAGAGAGAGAGAGAGGTATTTGAGGCTGAATGATGTAGTGAAAAAAGATATTACCAACTGTGCCATAGACCGAAAGATCTGAAAGTGGAACTTTTTAACTTTTCTTTTGCTTATATCTACAGATCTCTAAAAAAAACGAAAAAAAATTAAAACATGGAGTTTAAATAAGAAACCTACAGTACAAATAAAATGTGCCTCCAGCTGTGGGCACGAAGCCTGTAGATTTTCCCAGTCCCCCGTTGTCATGTGTCCAGGGTCCATTACTTTGACAACGTAGACCCGTAGGAGTTTGAGGACACCCGAAGTGGCGAGAACATTCAAAATCTCAGGACTGAGGTTTTGATAGCTGCATGCTAATGCTGTTAATAGACAAATATTTTTTTAAAGTACCGAATTTTGTAATAAGAATGAGATGAAATAAAATGCATTAAGGCCGGCCTTAAGCCAATTTTACCTATTGCTCCAAAGTGGGCCCGGCGCCTGGCAGGAACCCGCAATTTACATTTACTATATCACTATTAGTCATGGCTTTTGTCACCTTCACTTTCATCTATCCTTTAGTCTGTTGAACAGTTGGGGCACTGCACAAGATCTGTCAACCGTCTTTCTCCATTCCTCTTTGCCTTGGATAGAATTTCATTCAATGACTGTCTATTCTTTGATGTTCTCCCATCTCTTCCAGTCTTCGTCTTCTTCTGGTACTGTTCCCCGAAAGAAGGTCTTTGCGAGCTTGTGATATGGCCATAGAGTCTGAGTTTACGTTTTTAGACAGTGTTTCAATGTCTGTATTAATCCTGTTACTAATCTCCTCATTCGTGATGCGGTCTTTGAAAGTGACACTTATGATATTTCAGTAGCATCTTAGTACCATTGCTAGGATCCTCTTCTTGACATCTGCGGTTAGCGTCCAAGATTCGCATGCATGTAAGAATATAGCCGTGACCAGGGAGCGATTCAGTCTGATTTCAGTGTTGATGGCTATGCTTTTATCTTTCCAAATTATTTTGAGTTTTGCCAGTGCTGCTGTAGACTGCAATTCTGGTCAATAGTTCTGGTTTGGTTCCTTCATCTGAGACAATGGCTCCAAGGTATTTAAAACTTTCTCCCTTTATGCCACTGATGTCCCTATTAAAACCCCGCTAGCTATTGGTCATAATTTGTGTTTTTTCTGTTTTTTTTTTTTTGGTATTGATTTGCATACCATATGCTGCAAAAGCCTTGTCTATGCACATCACCAAGTCAGCTAATTCTTCTTGTGTCCCTACCAGACCATCTATGTCGTCCTCCTGTGTTTACAGAACCTTCGTAGTCGTCGAGAGCATCTTCCATTATCGTTACATGGAAGATATTGAAAATAGTTGGTAAGAGTAGGCAGCCTTCTGGTTTTAAACCAGTCTACAGTGTTATTGTTGAATTACAATGCACTAGTGGCCGCATCATAGAAGACTTGTGTAACTTTTATAATGCTTTGATTTACATTGCGTTTTTTTTTCCATTGTTGCCCAGAACGCACTATGCCATACTCTGTCGAAAGCATTCTTGAAATCATGGCATATTTTTTTAAAGAAGGAAATAGAGTTATCGTAAATTTATTATCATTTTTCTTTTTTTTTTTCCAAAATAATAATAATAATAATAATAATAATAATAATAACATATTGTAAACATTTTACAAACAGCATTATTTAATTCGTTAGTTGGGGGGGGGGGGGGTAAAGTGTATCTCAATAAAGTTTATTAAACTCACAGGTGAGTCCAGTATAATATCTAAGTGGTTCTAGTAGAACAGTGCTCAGTTGGTCAGTGAAGTCTTCATCCTCATTGTCCATTGAAAACAAATCATCGATGATCAGTTTTTTAATCTTTGACCCGCAATTTCTTCCTGCTTTAGCTATCACTTCACTTCCTTTGGACATTATCAGATAACCAACCAAGAACGTGCCAGCATGTTTAGTTATGTGGAAAAATTAGATACATTACATTAATTAAGAAGAAAAAAAAAAGGGTAATAAAATAGGTAGATAAATAGAGCATTACCCACCGGCTTCGCGTGTAAATTTTTTTTTTCTTATTACGTCCTGCAAATGATCACATAATACGTACCCCCTTTTTTTTTTGTTTGCACTTTCAATAAAACTGGCCGCATTTCAACAACCCCCGTTCGGCCAGTGTATTCTAGTATAGGCTACTTTTAATTGCAATGGCCCGCTTTAAATCATCCTCCTAAACGCACTGAATTCTGCTATGTGAACTCTATATCACGTTTCTCTACCCTCTCTTGTTTCGTCCCTCCCCGTCCCTTAACTCTTTCTCTCCTAACTGACGATGCCAATGTTGATGTAACTCCCATTAAACTAAATTGGTTTTGGGGCTTATTAACTTTAATTTGTGTTGTGTAAAAAGAACATGCTTTCTCCTACAATTTAATACCAAATATAACATTTTCTGATAACAAACAAAAAAGTTATTTGAGTATAATCATAACAGGAGAGTGAAATGAGAATGATCAAAATGAATAATACTATCGAAACGAAGAAAATAATTACGGAGAGAAGAGTTAAAACACTGGAATTTCAGTATTTGGTATTTCATACATCTTATTGCACGCCCCCATTTATAATGCTACCCCTCCAAAACACATATTTATAATGCTACCCCTCCAAAAGACATATTTATAATGCTACCCCTCCAAAACACATATGTATACTGCTACCCCTCCAAAACATATATTTATAATGCTACCCCTCCAAAACACATATTTATAATGCTACCACCTCCCAAACACATATTTATAATGCTACCCCTCCAAAACACATATTTATAATGCTACCACCTCCCAAACACATATTTATAATGCTACCCCTCCAAAACACATAGGCCTATTTATACTGCTACCCCTCCAAAACACATATTTATAATGCTACCCCTCCCAAACACATATTTATAATGCTACCCCTCCAAAACACATATTTATAATGTTACCCCTCCAAAACACATATTTATAATGCTACCCCTCCCAAACACATATTTATACTGCTACCCCTCCAAAACACATATTTATAATGCTACCCCTCCCAAACACATATTTATAATGCTACCCATCCCAAACACATATTTATAATGTTACCCCTCAAAAACACATATTTATACTGCTACCCCTCCAAAACACATATTTATAATGCTACCCCTCCTAAACACATATTTATAATGCTACCCCTCCTAAACACATATTTATAATGCTACCACCTCCCAAACACATATTTATAATGCTACCCCTCCAAAACACATAGGCCTATTTATACTGCTACCCCTCCAAAACACATATTTATAATGCTACCCCTCCCAAACACATATTTATAATGTTACCCCTCAAAAACACATATTTATACTGCTACCCCTCCAAAACACATATTTATAATGCTACCCCTCCAAAACACATATTTATAATGCTACCCCTCCTAAACACATATTTATAATGCTACCCCTACAAAACACATATTTATAACGCTACCCCTCCAAAAGACATATTTATAATGCTACCCCTCAAAAAACACATATTTATAATGCTACCCTTCCCAAACACATATTTATAATGTTACCCCTCCAAAACACATATTTATAATGTTACCCCTCCAAAACACATATTTATAATGCTACCCCTACAAAACACATATTTTTAGCCGGTGAAATTTCCCTACAAAATAGCACGGACCTATGTATGATATGTATAATAAATATTATTTTTTTTAAGAGAACGTCCTGGGCATAAATCTTTTGATGAGGGCTTGAACTTCTTCAAGCTTAATGTTAATACATCTCAAAGTGTCATATTTGTTCAGAAAGAAATTGAGTACTTGAAACTTACATCTCATTTTCCTTATTTACTAATGTTTAAAGTGCATGTTTGTTTAAAAAAAATATGTTTTTAAAATGTGGTGATCCAGTTCACAGGTGAGGTATCTCATGATAATTGTGTTAAACTTGTGTGTTAAACATGTGTGCTAAACATGTGTTTTATATCATATCATCGGAAATCTAATTTTATTGGTCACCAGTCACCAGAAACGAAACCGAGTGACTACAAGAATTCTGATACAATATGGAATGTTAGAGATCCAGTACAGGGCAATCTATCACGAACAAACAGTTCAGTGGTGGGATGGCACTATGTATTTCAGCTTTCTATTGATAGTGATATCTCCAATATCTAAAAATTGATCATTCCTTCCTGAGAAAGCTGGAGTACACTGAGAACAGGAGTACACTGAGAACAGAAGTACACTGAGAACAGGAGTACACTGAGAACAGAAGTACACTGAGAACAGGAGTACACTGAGAACAGGAGTACACTGAGAACAGAAGTACACTGAGAACAGGAGTACACTGAGAACAGGAGTACACTGAGAACAGAAGTACACTGAGAACAGAAGTACACTGAGAACAGGAGTACACTGAGAACAGAAGTACACTGAGAACAGAAGTACACTGAGAACAGGAGTACACTGAGAACAGGAGTACACTGAGAACAGAAGTACACTGAGAACAGAAGTACACTGAGAACAGGAGTACACTGAGAACAGGAGTACACTGAGAACAGAAGTACACTGAGAACAAAAGTACACTGAGAACAGGAGTACACTGAGAACAGGAGTACACTGAGAACAGAAGTACACTGAGAACAGAAGTACACTGAGAACAGAAGTACACTGAAAACAGGAATACACTGAGAACAGGAGTACACTGAGAACAGGAGTATACTGAGAACAGGAGTACTCTGAATGTTTTCACGGCTCTTTCAGCCATCATCCTCGCGGCCTCACTCCACCTGGCGGAATCGACAAAGGTTAACTAGCCTTTCTTCTCTTCTATACCAGGTGCAATGTAGGAAGCCTACTGGAAATTTTGGGTTCTATTCTCTGTTCGATTATCCCTTTCTTACATTTTATATTATGGCCGTTTACGCAAAGGTGATTTTGAATAGATAACTGCATGGATTGGATTCCATGAATTGGATTAAATGAATGGACTGGATGGATCGGATAATATATATGATTGGATTTGGATCAAATGAATGGATTGGATGGATGGATTGGACTAATTGATATAGAAATATGATGGGTGGGATGGATAGGATGGATGGGTGGATGGATTTAATGGAAGGATTTGATGGATGGGATAGACTGGAATAATTATATGGATTCAATGGTTTGATGGATGAATCAGAGGTATTGGATTGGATGAAAGAGATTGGATTGGATGGATTGATTCGTTGGATGGGTTGAATGAATAGATTGAAAAAGCTTAAATGGATGGAATGGATGGTTTGTATGGATGGATTGACATTCGAATAAATCTTACCATGTTGTAATTTTAAACCTGCACATGACAGATTTAGAACTCTTAGTTGCCTTTGATTTGATATGAATCCTCTCAATGCCATGACAAGATCTTTTCTTTTGCCCTTTTCTGTGTAATCTTTGATCATTCGACTCATATTAGCCAGCCGTAAACAGACAAGCTTTTCAACTCTTAGGGTCAGCATGCGTTTCATCATCATTAATAAATATTCCAGTGAGTCCCATTCATCTATACGAGGACGTCCGTCAGATTCTGTCAGAAGTTTCATAGATTTTAGTTTTGTTTGACAAGTTTTGGACATTCATTTAGAAATGAAGATTATTACGCCCAAGGTCACACCTCCGCTGCTGGGGATGGTAGTGAAGCGTATGCCATCTGCCCGGGCTTGTTCTTAGAATATGACTTTTTTATTTCAATACATTTATTTAAAAACATTTTTATGGTATTCGTAAGAAGCGCAAATACATTAAATATCAAATGAAATCTAAATATAAAGAGAAATACAATAAAAGATAATAATGTTATGTCTTAGTTTAAATGAATGAATGAATGAATGTATGAATGAATGTATGAATGAATGTATGAATGAATGAATGAATGAATGAATGTCTGTATGAATGAATGAATGAATGAATGTCTGTATGAATGAATGAATGAATGTATGAATGAATGAATGTATGAATGAATGTATGAATGAATGAATGTATGAAAGAATGAATGTATGAATGAATGAATGAATGTATGAATGAATGTATGTATGTATGAATGAATGTATGAATTAATGTATGAATTAATGAATGAATGAATGAATGAATGAATGTATGTATGTATTTATGAATGAATGAATGAATGAATGAATGTATGTATGAATGAATGAATGTATGAATGAATGAATGAATAAATGAATGAATGAATGAATGAATGAACGAATGAATGAATGAATGCCTTTTTAATTTTGTTACTCTTCAACGTTTCACAATTAATTGACTGGGCTGCCTTAATTAGCCAGTCCGACTTGGTTCATAATTGGCTAGGTGTTAGAAATGTCTGTCATTTACTAAAGAAATAGAACTCCTGACATAAGAAATTAAAATAAGATTTGCTTCAAGAGTTAGAAACAGTGTGCACCTCTTACCTCTGCAATCAATATTTAAGTAAAGTAGGCCACGGGGAAAGATCCCTTTAAAAAACCTCATGGCCATGGAATCATCTACACCGTTGAAATTCAATATAAGAGTCCTTGAGATACTCGATGCCTTAAAGTGCTCAAACCAGTTTCGGCACGCCAGGGACATGTTGCACTGGTGCCTCCTCGGTAAAAGACTGTATATACACTTTAGTACAGTGTAAGGCAATAGGCTCCAGTCAGGTTCATTATTCTAAGAAACCAAAAATCACAATATAATTTAGGACATTGGACACCCGTCAAAAATTTGGGGATCAATATTGTAAATGGCAATTAATGTGAAGTAACCAATCAAACTGTGCTAAAGTAAAATTCCGAAATAGATAATTAATCAATTTAAAGATATTAAAGGTTTAAACGGAATACAAGTATTTTTTTTCTCCAAAATGTTGCCACATCTACATCTAGATTTAGATTTATACGAGATTTAGATCTAGTTTGAAATAAATATGAACTTTCTATTATATAAGGCGGAGGCGCGGTGGCTGAGCGGTAAAGCGCTTGGCTTCCCAACCGGGGACCGGGGTTCAAATCCTGGTGAAGACTGGGATTTTTAATTTCTGGATCTTCGGGCGCCTCTGAGTCCACCCAGCTCTAATGGGTACCTGACATTAGTTAGGGAAAAGTAAAGGCTGTTGGTCGTTGTGCAGGCCAAGTAAAGCGGTAAAGCGCTTGGCTTCCGAACCGGGGACCGGGGTTCGAATCCTGGTGAAGACTGGGATTTTTAATTTCTGGATCTTCGGGCGCCTCTGAGTCCACCCAGCTCTAATGGGTTCCTGACATTAGTTGGGTAAAAGTAATGGTTGGTCGTTAACCGTAGGCCACAGAAACAGATGATCTTTACATCATCTGCCCTATAGACCATACGGTCTGAAAGGGGAACTTTATTTACTTTTTTTTTATTATATATTGCTAATTATATCAATATCTCATTATTTTGAGCAAAGCCTTCATTTTTTTTTATCCTTCAATGGAGCAACTGACATTATAACACATAAACTGGCAAATAAATAAACAACTTCAACCATTGAAATCTAATGGCCTTTAAATCTTTCAGTGCGTATTATTTTGATCGAACAAAAATGGAGTTTACCGGAGCAAGCCAAAACGTGCAAGGGGGTAGAATTAGTCAAACCTTTTTCAATTTATTAAATAATCTAAAATAGTTGATTTTTTTAAAAGTAAAACACATTGGCCACGGACAGACAGCCATTTTGCACAAACCTAATAGCGGCTTTTCCCCTTACGGGGGCCGCTAATAAAAAGTTTTACATTTTAATGACAATGAAATAAATTTTATATACCACGTTATTCGCTGAGAGTACCGCCAGTTCTAGAGAAGTAGGTCAATGGGAGTAACGCGATACTGATAGAGTTAAATGTAAAAACCCCTTTACTTTGCTTTCTAGTACACTTTGCTTGGGAATATTTTCATCTGTAAACAAGTTTTTCTTTTGTTTGAAAATTATCAAGTGTTAGAACAGGTCGATGCTTATTGGCTGTATTTGACAGCAGTCACCAGAAAAAAACAACTAGTAAGCTAGTTCCACGGTTCCGGAACATTATGCACGAGAGTAAACAGTTATATACTTCATATATACTACTGTACATTTGTGGTGAAATGTTGGGATGTAAACAGATAATGGAAACATTTTAAAAAATATATATATTCGTAAAATAATTCAAGAAACTCTAATTTAACACTCATCGCTAATTCTCCCAATCGGGATGGAACAAATACGTACAATTACTAAGCACTTTTCACGATGCAAATGGCATAGGTTAAGTTTTTTTCCCAAATGATTTATTATTTGCAGTTAGTCCCCAAGACGCTTTTATAAAAGCAGACATTCTAGTGTTTAATAGCCGAAATGTGTACTTTAAACAAGGTTAACAAGACAGTTTGTGTGTGAACTCAAAATCGGTCCCCGAAGTGGTCCGTTCAGGTAGAGAAAAAGGCAGGTTTCAATATTTTCAGAAAGAATATCAGGAACTATGAACAACAAACTATCAACAACTACAACCCTATCAACAACTACAACCTTATCAACAACTACAACATTATCAACAATTACAACATTATCAACAACTACAACCCTATCAACAACTACAACCCTATCAACAACTACAACTATATCAACAACTACAAACCTATCAACAACTACAACCCTATCAACAACTACAACTATATCAACAACTACAACCCTATCTCCGTCGATACTAAAAGAAGGGACGTGCCCGTGTAGAAGATACCACAGGATACTGAGATTTATTAATGTTACTATTATTACAGGTTGTTGTTACTGGAAGTGGTAATGGATTTAAGCAATCCACTACCTATAAAATGCTTCCTAACGACATGCGTCTCAAATCTCCTCAAATAACCATTTCATTAGAAAAAAATAACTATAGCTCTGCAGCGCGTTTTCCTATTCAGATCCGATTCGATGTCGTTTATTTACGGAAATAAACGATGTTTTTGGGTCGTTTCCGGCCACTTGTTTTTATTGATGCCAAGGTGAACTGTTAAACAATGATAGCCTCGTTGAATCGACAGGTCATAAGATGCTGTCTTTACCGAAATTGAACTGTATTTAAAACCAAAAATGTCATATTAAGTACTTGCATGGTAGGCTAATTGATATCATATAGATGCCGGAAATGCTTCAAAAATATTGAGTAACAATTACTAATTTATGAGAACTGATCTAGATTGCGAAGCTGAAGGTGACAAGGAAATCTACGATCGCGGGGCCCCCCTTAGGCGCGGGGCCTGGGGCGTTTGATCAACTTGCCACCCCCAAAGAGCCGCTACTGGCAGGGGCATTGATGCAATCGCTTTCCACCCCAACCCAGCAAATTAGCCGGTATATATGAGGGAAGGGCGACATAATCTAAAAAAAAAAAGTTAAAATTAAATAATTAGTATATTTTATTAACATAAGTAAAGAAACCGTATACAAATTGTATAATTTCTTTACTAAAATTCGCCCATACCTCCGTATCATCCAAGTGAGGGGGTCAATCGTCCTTACCGCCCCCCCCCCCCAAACCTGAATTTGCCAGTGCTCTTTGGACAATCACGAAGAGGTTGCGCAACTGTAATTAGAATCGATTCAATTAAAAAAATAGATTTTATTCTTTTGACATTTTATCAAAAGTTATCTATAAAAATGAGAAGCTTTTAATATTAAAATTAGAAAGAGACTCAGCATCAAATTATTTTGTTCCTTATTAGATTTTTAGGTGATCAGTAAAGACGAAGTGTTGTCCTGTTTATGTGAAGAAAAAAAAAAACGCCAATTGATTTTTGACAATTTTATTAATTTAAACGATCAAAACAAGACTATGGCTTAAATATTCCCGGTCCATTGGTGACTTCGATGGGGGGCCGCCTCTGAGTTTGTGTTATCACACAAATTCTCTTTGTAATCTTGTTAATGTTAAAATTAGAAAGAGACTCAGCATCAAATCATTTCGTTTCGTATTAGACTTTTAAAAAGCTGTGAACGGGAACGTTTTTACAGTTTAGTTTGTATCAACGATTGAAACCACGAGGTTTGTTTTTCTCATTGTGTCACAGACACGCCTATTGGATGAAACAATTTAAAGCTAAGTTTGGTTCTGTGATCTCCCAATATCAGATAAATTGTTTAAAAATCAAATAATTCCCACTTTTTTTTTAAATGTTTGTTTGTTTGTAAAATATTTTACATGTTTCGGATGTTCCTTCAGAATTGAAGATAATTACTTCCTAGTCCAAACCTCCCGCAGGACGACGGGGGATGGGAGCGGGCAGGGTTTGAACCCGGGACCACCGATAAATCTGAACGACAGTCCAGCGTGCAAACCGCACGACCAGGCAGCCATCCAGGCTACCTTAGCGTAGACTAGGAATTTTAAATTTGATATTTTAACTGAGCAAAGGTTAGACCCGAAGACAGAACAGAATCTTTTCCTCAAATACTAATCACAATTTTTAAAGTCTTTTTCTATGCCAGATGACTTTGGAAAGAATGTTTTATTACCAGCATAACATTTCTTGGAGTGTGAAGATCGAGGCCATTGTCATCTGCCAGCTTCATCCTTTTAGGCGCTTGTTTCTCTTCCATATCTGAGGATCCAATTTCTACTGCTCTCCTTCTGTGGCCCTTATCATCACGTTCAGCAACGGATCCGTCTGGGGAACACACAAATAAAGGCATAAGTGTATTTACAAGAACCCTGACAGATTAATCAATCAAAACTCATTTCTAATTACCAACTTGGCATTGACGAAAAAATAAGAATTGTATGTTATTACTTACTATGCGCCTAGAACAGCGAATCACCTTTCATGTTCGAAATGACAGTGGATATTTTTTTTTCTCAAAAGGATTTTTTCTCAATTATAAAGCAAACTATACTAATATGTAATAACAGAAAAATATATTTTCCCCTTTTTTGTTTACAAGAAAACATAGATGCTGTCAAATGTTTTGAGATAAATCTAAAACTTAGAAACTGATTCTCTAATTCTCCCACTTAATAATTAAATGGATTAAATAATAACCGAGCCCTTTTAGAGATCAGATTACGCACCATAAATGACCATTATGGTCAATTTAAGACAATTTTACAAATCGGTATTTATTTGTTTGCTTTCTTTTAATCCAATTGTCATCTGATAAAAATTACCCGTGCCAGTGCTAACAGAGTGGTCAACTGTGAATAGTGGCGGCGGTCAACCGTGACCCTAGATGACGCAAGAACGTTTAGGAAAGATCTGTTTTGTAAACCATACATTTGTAAACAAGGACGTCTTGATCACTGGCCATTATCCATTGTTCGTGTTCATCTTCCCTTCGGTATTATTGTCACTTCCTTTATACATTGATATACTTCCTGTATACATTGATATACTTCCTTTATACATTGATGTACTTTCTTTATACATTGATATACTTCTTTTGTACATTGATATACTTCCTTTATACATTGATATACTTCCTTTATACATTGATATACTTCCTTTATACATTCATATACTTCCTTTATACAATGATATACTTCCTTTATACATTGATGTACTTCCTTTATACATTGATGTACTTCCTATATATATTGATATACTTCCTTTATACATTGATATACTTCCTTTATACATTGATATACTTCCTTTATACATTGATATACTTCCTTTATACATTGATATACTTCCTTTATATATTGATGTACTTCCTTTATACATTGATATACTTCCTTTATACATTGATATACTTCCTTTATACATTGATATACTTCCTATATATATTGATATACTTCCTTTATACATTGATATACTTCCTATATATATTGATGTACTTCCTTTATACATTGATATACATCCTTATACATTGATATACTTCCTTTATACATTGATATACTTCCTTTGTACATTGATATACTTCCTGTATACATTGATATACTTCCTTTATACATGCATTGATGCGATCTCATTGACCTTAATTACTTGTAATTGAACATTGTGTGATTCTCTGATTGACGGCAATGCCCGAAGAGAACACAATATCCTTTTGTGTAATGAAAGTTTTAAGCCCGGTGTTTTTCATTTCAGCCTGATGGCGGCTAGAGACACCGTCTGGTTCCTGATACTGTTCTTACCACTGTCATTTCTACGACTTCCTGAACTCCTTTTCCGGATTCCTAAATTCATGTTAGTCCTATCATTCCTGAGTTTAACAGGTAAACCTGAGACTACATCGCAGGAGAACCATCCACGACTCCATGGCTAAAGGGGGGGGGAACGTTTATGTCAGCGAATACACGCAAACAGTGAGTACCCAGTTCTACACATGAAGTCAATTTTCAGAACCCGCAGCCTGATTTTTCATAGGTAATAATACCTCGACAGCATTGTATTCCTCACACCTTGAGGACATACAACATCCTGCGACCGAGGGATCAGTTGAACAAACCGACAAGATTCAATGACTATGTGTGTTAATGAACTATTGAATGTTGATTTTTAAATGTGATATGTTTCATTTTCGTTGAAGCGTATATGTGTATGTTATGTTGTTTAAGTTTGTTGTATTTTTTTTTAATTTTTAAAATGATACTCCCTGAAATGTTTTAATTTTTTAATTATTTAAATTACGAAAAGGGGATGTTGATATGATGCGCAAAACACGCGTTCAATATAGTAAAGTATTGTTTTCCGCCATGGCACTAATGGTTGTTGTTTGTTTATTGCTGACTGTAAACATAGATCATAATCAACAATATATATATATATATATATATATATATATATATATATATATATATATATATATATATATATATATATATATATGTATATATATATATATATATATATATATATATGTGGTGGGTTTGGCACAGAAGACAACTAAATTTTAAATGATGAGAGGAACTCGTAGGACGATTCCAACTGTTTATTATGCATTAAAGACCTGCCAAAGGCAAACATAAAACATAATAACAAATTAGCATTAACTAAAAATAATTAATAAGCCTAAATGGTTAGACCAAGTTGTACACACAACATCAAAGTCTAAATACTAAAACGAAAAGAATATCATATAGTGTATACCAACCATCTCTTATACAAACACAAGAGAGATATGGAACACCCGAAACATTATAAAAAATAAAAAACAATAACAATTAAATAGAACAACTGGTTCATAAAAGCCAGTATCTACACACTGGTTGTAGAATTAGATTAACAAGATGGACATTTAACATTATATATATGATCTAATTCGTATGGTATACTAAAGGTACACAATTCAACAAATGGAAACATTTACATACTGGTTTCCTAAAAATAACGATAGTCCAACAATATGGACGAAATCCGGGGGTAGCGATATTCTATGTAGACTACTAAATAAAATTACAATATAACATAAAAAAGTAAAATGCAATTACCTGCAGCCATATATAAACACATGGTGTAGAACCAGACACAAACAGGGAGTGGAGACGACGTAGGTCCAGTAACGTACGGACACTACAGTGACAAAAGATGCCGGTCGAATGGACAGTGCCCACGTTGGTCTGCCTTTTTATGCGCGGATAAGGTGCCATCTAGGCGGAAGGGTCACGTGGATATCGGGGTGGCCGGTGTTTCCTGACAAGGCATCCACTCCACTACATATATATATATATATATATATGTTGAAATTTTTAATTTAAGCTTATTATTATTCTTGAATTATGTTTGCATAAACATATTTTAAGACCTCTAAAATTTTTTCCTGCAAAATGACTGAAAATAATGCTAACATTAAAATAAAACAAGGTTACAAAAGACAGTTTGTGTGGAAACACTAACTCAAAAATCGGCCCCCAAAGTGATCCACCCAGGCAGGTAAGAAGGCCGGTTTCAATATTTTCAGAAAGAATATAAGAATAAAATTCTATCAAAGGCAAATGGTGAAAGAAGGTTGACAGATCTTGTGTGGTGCCCCAACGGTCCAGCAGACCACGTGATAGGTGAAAGTGAAGGTGGCTTTGAATGTGAACATGACCTAACTGATGTCATATAATGACTATCTAATTGATCTAATTGTTTTGTAAAGGTTCAATCTCCTATTTATCCTAACATTTCCAATAAAAAAAAATCCTTTAGATATGTGCATTGTAAATCTAGTTGTTTCAAAGAGGCCATTTTGAAAATTAACATTATCGAAAAAGTTAATTTTGGATACAAAGTTTCTGGAATGAAAACTGTCAATATGACGTCAAGGAAAAACCTTGACACCGCTTACGTCACTAGGCTTATTGCTGTACACTAAAACATTTCTGTGTAAACATGAACAAGTTTTAATGAATTAATAGGCCTAATTAATCATTTGCGCACCATCTTTTTGTAGGTTCTATTTGACTTGTCAGCAAAGGAAAAAAAACACCTACACGCTCTCGCAATTCAAGTGTAAATAAACAGTTTTGTATCCTTCTCCATTGTCTTTTTTAATTGCGTGCCTGCTTCCGATATATCTCTGATGGCCCAGTGTGTTGCAAATTCAAAATTATCATCCCCTAGACACCAAACAAGCAATACAAGACGGCCGTCACAGTGACTAACTATTCCCAGTTTAGATAGCTTAGAATAATTAACATAGTCCTACTATGTAGGCTCATATTTTATATTTGCTGGTGAATTATTACAATATGTTCAATCTTCAAAGTCTACTGTCCCATACCAAAACAAAGGAAATGGTCATAACACAGTTTCTCTAAGTCTTACTTGCGCACACTGAACATGATCTCCAGCTCGCGGTCAACGAATTTACGTACGCTGTCGCTTCTTTTGGTTTAACTATAAACCTCGGAAAGTCATGTTCCAGAAGTCACCCAATAAAATCTACTAAACCCCAAAGGTCACCGCGAATAGTCACCCCCTTAACGTGGTAGACCAGCGGTTCTCAACCTTTTAAGCTCGGCGACCCCATTTTAGAATCCCCCACTCTGTCGCGACCGACCCCCCCCCCCCCGGCCATACAGCAATAGAAGAATAGACAAAAACAATCCTTATTTTCGATGGTCTTATGCGACCCCTGGCAAATCGTCAATCGACTCCCAAGGGGGTCGCGACCCACAGATTGAGAACCCCTGTGTTAGACAGTTTCACAAATCTGGGAAGCATAGTATTAAATAACTCACGGCGCGAGTTGTAAATACAACTTTATCGGACAGGTTCACTGCAATGGACGTGCCACGTAGTTCTCTATCTCTTCTATACAAATTACGCAATCCATAAAGGCTGTCACGTGATACGTAATTTTCATTGTTTTATCACTATTATCACGTGGCTAAATGTTGTTTGTTTACGATTGGTGAAAGAGGTCCATTGTACAATATATGGTTTCAGTAATTAGATCTGTCTACACTATAATAAAATGCCTGCGCGTTGTTGAAACATGTTTTTTAAGTGTCTTTGACAGCAAAGGAAGCGGAAATAAAAACAAACAACTTGGCGTAATTATAATGATTGGAATTAATGGTTTTAAAAAATTCTTGGTTATTCTAATTATATGTTAAGCAATATCTAGAGGAAATTCATTTTATCTTATCTTAATTAATTAAGGAGGTTACTTTAAAAAAAAGATAATTAGATCTTCGTCTTGCGCTATTTATATGTCAATCTAGTCATGCCTGTTTAATGTTAATCAATAAAACAATAATTTAATGAGGCCAATGTTTTTAATCATCTCTAGATTGGGATAGATAATGATAATCATTTAGCTAGGACTTTGGCCTTAAAATAGGTTTATGTGAGAAAGAAAAGGATAAATAAAAGTCAACAACTGTAATTGTTGATATGCTAGAGGGCAGAGCTTACTTTTATCTTATACTATAGATCTAGATTAGTAGATTACAGACGTTTCTTCAAATAAAATTAATTTACATTCTATATTCAAAAACTAGTCATATCTAGCATACCCTAGTTAATTTATATATTTTTCAAGGAAAAAAAACACTCACTTAACATCTTTTCAAAGCAGACTTACTTTATATAAAAAGAGCAAAAATTTAGCTTAGATAGTTTGTTCACCTAGATCTGGTAGCAAATTAAAAAGTACGCAATGAAATTAGAAAAGAAACAATGTGGCTTCTAAAAATAAAACTAACATAGACATAAATATGAAACGAAAATTTGTGACTTTTATTATAGCTTTTATATAGCGCTACTTTCATGCTTATAGCATGCTCAGAGCGCTTTGGTCCAATCTCATTTGTGGATCAGTGGGGTGGGGGGGGGTATCTAGGAGTTGGTTTTCCGTGCTGCCTTTAGGCGCTCAGTAAACATAACTTTGCCCGAGTCGGGTGTCGAACCTCGAGCCCCCTTCTAGGTAGTCAAGCGCACTTGGCCTCTCGGCCACGCTTCCCAATTTTGTGTCCTTTAATATACAGCATTTATAAGCAGTATAGTTTTGTTTAATCTCTATGACTGAAGATCATGCAACTTTTCAGAATTCGGAAATCCGACAACAATTCTCTCTCTCTGTGGCATTTTACGTCTCGAGAGACGATCTTTTCCCTTTGCAACTTCTTGTGTGACTAAAGAGGCCAATCCTTGATACACAGCTGCGATCGCAGGTTGCGCATATGTAATCACCAGGCGCCGTTGCATTTTCACCCTTCTTTCTGCTTCTGTTGTGTATGACATCTGCAATCCGTGACCCTTCCTTTATGCTCTCTCTCCATGTATATACATGTTTTCAAGTTACATGAAGTTATTTCCTTTTTCCAGTCTATATTTATTTATGTCTATGAAAACTAATTTAAGGGCAATTTAAAAGAAAATCGCGAATGAAAACCATGAAACTATACATTTGGAATAGCAACCGAGCGTTTTTAAGATCAAAGTCTGTTCGATCTTTTATGTTCTACAATAATACAATAAAAAGAAATCAATGTTAATGCTGAAAGAAGATATTGACTTTAGTTATTATGATCGACGTGCAATAAGTTTGAAACTAATCTAGGCTGGTAAATATAAATCACTGAATAAGCGATCTCCTAATACGGCAGCTTCATTTCATCATTAGATCTACATGGTTTCAAAGTTTTCGCATTGATTATTTCGCACTAAATCTGGGATCCTCTTGGCAATACGAAGTCATCAATAATACGAAGTTACATCCCAACCTATAATAATAATAACAATGTCTTCGATTACGAAGATTAAGGATGATTGCAGTGTTTCTCGTGACTACGCAAAACCAATTTGACCTCATTAAATTAAATTTGTTTTTGATATTGCTATAACTCTAGGTTAGGCACTCAACGAATAGGCATGCAACTCAACACAGTGTAACAGGAAATAAATGCAGGTGTTTATTCACTAGGACAAACACATAGCATCCTTCAGCTTCCTCAGAGTCTTTCTACTAATTTACCAGTCCTTTAGACAGCAACCCGAATGTGGACCAACGACAGCCTTCCCCGCTTCGCTCCAGGTCCCTTCTACAACCTTCAGGCAGCACCAAAAGCTGGCGTCTTAGTTTCCAAACATTCAGACTCTTCACAATCCCTGATGCAATGTTATTATCTCCATTCTAGTGTCTTCCTATTTACGTTCACTAGTGCGCTAGTGCGCACCTCAAGCACTGGTGCAAGGCAGGGTTACAACACTACCCCCACCTTAGTCTTTTCGTCCCGAAAAGAAACATGTTCACGGTTGGCCAGTGCAGGTGGAGGTCGGTCAGTGGGAGTCACAGATTGCATTGATCGTGCTCCCCACAAAGCAATCCACACTGCTCTCTGCAGGTGCCGCTTTCTTTTTCTGCTCCAATTGACCTGCCTTTGGTTAAGGGGAAGTCGTTTTCGTTGTCTGGCCTTTCTCTTAGTTACCACCGACGGCAGACTCATGGCAAGAAGCGATGCAGTGGATGTCATAGCGTAGGTCATCAAGACCATTTGTCTTACACGTTGCTCCAGCAGGCTTTCTCGATGTGCCGTGGGCCCCCAGGAGGCCAGGTTGTCAAACACGGTATAATCTTAAGCTTGTATGAAAGACATATCTGTGGGGCACGTTTACAACGTCCTATGTGTCCATCTGCTGTACCACCATCAGCGCTTCTTTTGCTGATACTGGTATCAGGACAAATACTTAGTTGGCAGGTCTTTCGGTGCTCGAATTCTCCCTTTGAGGAGGTCCCGTCATCACAGTTATTGTTCAACGTCTGAGTGTAGGCAGGAATCACGATAGCATGATCAGATCTGTGCTCAGTGCTTTCACAACAAATGTTAGGATTCTTGTCGTAGGAGCCAAGATTGCACGGCTCACTATTACAGTCATAGACAGCGCCACCATCAACGGCGTCTCCGTTGCGTAACGGATTGTTTATACCTGTCGACATGGTAGCCATCTGATCTTCGGTCTTGCTCATCACGGTATCAAACGTTTCATCTGTCTTGTTCAGCGTGGTACTGATACCTATCTGTTTAATCATGGTACAGATCTGCTCGTTGACCTCTTTTAGCTGTACCTGGAACGAGTTCATCTTATCTGTCACGGTATTCATGAGCTCTCTGATATCTGGTTGTACTTCGATAAGATACGAGTCTGGATCTTTATCTTCGTCCAGCAAGGCTTGTCGAAGGCGTTCTCTCATCTTTTCTTTGGCAAAATCGATATTTAACTCTCTGTCTCGGAGCTCTTCCTTCAACTGTTTGTAGCTCAGTTCGTCTAACTTCTTCAGCGTTGTCATTCTTTCCTTTCGTTGAGCTGCCCATATCCCACTTCTGACACCAATTGCTATAACTCTAGGTTAGGCACTCAACGAATAGGCATGCAACTCAACACAGTGTAACAGGAAATAAATACAGGTGTTTATTCACTAGGACAAACACATAGCATCCTTCAGCTTCCTCAGAGTCTTTCTACTAATTTACCAGTCCTTTAGACAGCAACCCGAATGTGGACCAACGACAGCCTTCCCCGCTTCGCTCCAGGTCCCTTCTACAACCTTCAGGCAGCACCAAAAGCTGGCGTCTTAGTTTCCAAACATTCAGACTCTTCACAATCCCTGATGCAATGTTATTATCTCCATTCTAGTGTCTTCCTATTTACGTTCACTAGTGCGCTAGTGCGCACCTCAAGCACTGGTGCAAGGCAGGGTTACAACAATATTGTAATAACTTAAGTGAGGCAACTCAACGATGCACATTTATCTTTATTTACACGACATCACAAGTTCATAAAACATCATCTTTCTTAGGCACAGTCTTTTCACTTCGGCTCTCAACTTGGGCGGAAATCGTTCTCCTCTCTAATGTTGACATCCTTTGAGGTCTAGTCTATCACAGTGCGCACCTTCTAGCACTAGCCTGGATGGCATGGCAGAGTTATAACAATATTATAAACTTTACTTTGTGTCATATAAAAGAGCAAAGAGACCTTTAATTCTAGATCAAATAAAACAGTTTCTGAAAGCAATCGACAAAGTTATTCAAACTTAATCATAACAGGGTACAAAAAAATACTAAAATGAAGAATTCCATCGGACCGTGGAGAATAATTACGAAGAGAAAGAGTTACATTTGATACAGCTTACATGAATGAGAATTATATTATACAGTTGTTAAAACTTGATTTATTTTTAGTCCTGTCATGCCATATTTCTCACATGACATGAATTATCCATATTGCACTGTCGTCCCAAACTTAATGTCCTTACTTATTTGTTAAGGATATATCACTGCAGGGTCGGATTTGTTTGTTTGTAAAATGTTTAACATGTTTCTGATGTTCCTTCAGAGTTGAAGATAGTTTACTTCCTAGTCCAAACCTCCCGCAGGACGACGGGGGATGGGAGCGGGCAGGGTTTGAACCCTCGACCATCGATAAATCCGAACGACAGTCCAGCGCGCAAACCACACAACCAGGCAGCCAGGCAAAAGAGGGCAGGCGAGGCTACTACCCGGGGGACTCCACAAGAAAGGGGCCCACTAAATAAAAGTATTCGCATTTTTTTTTTTTTTTACATACAGTACCTTAAAACTTTCAACAAAAAAAAAATGTGGGGGTCTCCTAAAAATCCTGCCCAATGTCTCCACATACTTAAAGCTGGCCCTTTGTCTCTTGATTTTTATGAATTTGTTGCATTTAATCTTTTTACGACCTTCACTAAGTTTATCTGTGTTTATCTGTGTTTATCTGTGTTTATCTGTGTTATTTGTGTTCATTTGTGTTTATCTTTCCTCTGTCTGATTTATTTTTTAACCAATGGAGAAGAAGAAACTGCTGGGTACAGCATCCCCCCCCCCCCCCGTGGGTGGCCCGAAAGATGTCTTGTTAATTGATATTAATAATAAACCTTTTCTAAAGTATTTAATTTTTCACAGGAAGGTGAATTTATAAAGTTAGCAGCTTACAAAACATCATATTATTAAATTATATCGTATCTTAACCTTTTAGTTACAAATGCTCTTTAATTTCATAAACTATTTTTAAAAAAGCTTATATCAACTCACTATGTCTGTCTAGTAAAAAGATTGCTTTCTCCCATTTCCCATTATCGGATCAAGTTAAACCTTTGCACAATAAACAAACAACATTTAGCCACATGATAATATGGATAAAACAGCGAAAAAAAAACTGTCACGTGATAGCCATTGTGTATTACGTAACTTGTAGAGAAGTAATGTAGAATCACGTGGCTAAATGTTGTTTGTTTACGATTGGTGAATGAGGTCCATTATTCATTGTTTACTTTTGGTGAGCGAGGTCCATTATTCATTGTTTATGATTAGTGAATGAGGCCCATTATTCATTGTTTACGATTGGTAATGATGCCCATGATTCATTGTTTACAATTGGTGAATGAGGCCCATTATTCATTGTTTACAATTGGTGAATGAGGCCCATTATTCATTGTTTACGATTGGTGAATGAGGTCCATATTATTCATTGTTTACGATTGGTGAATGAGGCCCATTATTCATTGTTTACGATTGGTGAATGAGGTCCATCATTCATTGAACCTGATTATTTTGTTTGATATCGAAATAAGGGGGATAAATGCTGCTTAATAAAAGATTTGGATATATATATATATATAGATTTAATATCCTTATGACGTTTCAAATGTACGTAATGCTGTTGGTGTCATCAAAAAGATCATCTCTTCTGGATGGTGCCAGACACGATGAACTAAGAAATACGAACCCAATCACAACTTTGCAAAGATCTTTGACTGTTTGGCAGATCTTAAAATAACGGCTGCAAGTGAAACAATACAAACTGCACATGTGTAATTAGTGACTGCTTCTCGTGTGTTTCTGATTTGTCTTTTCATTGTTGTCATTTATTCATCTGTTCTTAAACCAGTTGCCCAGATGTTGCAGTCTGTCTGTTAAGGCCGCTCAACATTAACTCATTACAAAAAAAAAAAAGCTTCATTAACGTCCTCGTTTTTCAAGCAATAATAATGCTCAGTTCAACTTGTTTTGTCTGCATCCTAAAACGATACAAGAGCTGGAACGTGAAGAAGAATATCTGCACTAAGCACGATAAGCGATTCATTAGTAAAGTTATTGACAGTTTCGGCCTCCACAGTCGACGTTTGCAGTTGTTTTTTTTTTTTTTGATCGACCGTAGAGAGACACGGATACACTTAACAACTTGCACATTAAATTGTTCACATGTTTAATATTTTATTTAATTTTTTAAACAAGTATTTTACAATGCACTTAATATTCACACATGGATGTTGAAGGGGTAGATTATTAAATCATTATTACCTGTTCTTTTCTCTACCATTCTCAATAACGAGAAAGTGGAAGCTACTATTTAAGCCATGGGTGATAACTTGCATCGTCCTGCAAAAAAAAAGTCTAACATTGATTAGTTATAATAGCAAAAAAAAAATCGCTCTATTAGAAGTTTATGGTCTTTTTTTTAAAAAGCTTTTTTTCTATTGTAATGATATTTTTAGCATTGTCAGCTCAAAGTCGGAATAATTTGTGGCTACAATAAGAATACTAAAGGCAAAATCTAATGCACCATGAACGATCTAATAATTTTCTTATATACATTACGGGAGATAAACATGTCTCTACGGTATGTGGCCACTTTCAAAGGACAATTTTAGAGGGGTGAAAAAAAAAAACTAACCCTAAAAACTTTTACTCAAATCCTTTAAAGACTTTAATCTGCAGGAGTTAACTAGTTTGTGTCATTTGTTAGTGGAGATATATAATGTATAAATTACAGAAATGTTTCTTTTAAAAAAATAATTTATAACATACGGTAAAAGTACGAATTCTGCTCTACCTATCCTAATGTGTGTTTGCATCAATCTGTTTGAGATTAATATGTTTACATTAAGATGCATCTAGTTCGAGGATGGGTCCTGTTTGCTCTGTTAAATCCGGGACTGAGTTTTTGTTTTCGAGTGTACAATTTTCAGGTTGCAAATGAAGTCGCAGTATGAGTGTGTGAAGGAAATGTGTATCTTCTCACCCCGCCAAAAGTTTCACCACCCCTTCCTCTCCCCCCTCCCCACCAAGTTTCCATGTCATGGTGCTTCATTTTGTTAGAGGGCAGGTCCTTAATGGGTGTGTGTGCTAGCGTCTGATTGCCAAGTGATTGGGTTGCATGCCGGTTGGGTTAAGATGCATCTGTAGATTCTAGTGTAGGTCTTTTTTGTGTTGCTACTGCATGCGTTCTAATGCGACCGTTCCTGTAATTTGTTTCGGCTGATTCATTTCATGGATGAAAGTGTCATCTCAGTGTAAATGTCCGATTGGAGAGCTGATTTTTTTAAATTTACCCCGCTTGCCCTTCTTACCCACCTCCACGTCTGCTGTGATGTTGCTTCGAATTGTACGTTAGAAATGTCTCATATGGATCTATATTTTATGGCTTAAATTTTTAAATAGGGAGCCTACTTGAGCTTTATTTTATTACTATTTTGTTTTTAATTTAAAGCATTTACCCAAAACAAAAATCATATTTATTGGGACGTATATCTTATCTTATAAATGAAATACAGTCTTATCTTATAAAATACAGAAATGTTTCTTTAAAATTAATTTATAACATACGGTAAAAGTACGAATTCTGCTCTACCTATCCTAATGTGTGTTTGCATCAATCTGTTTGAGATGAATTTGTTTACATTAAGATGCATCTAGTTCGAGGTTGGGTCCTGGTTGCTCTGTTAAATCCGGAACTGAGTTTTTGTTTTCGAGTGTACAATTTTCAGGTTGCAAATGAAGTCGCAGTATGAGTGTGTGAAGGAAATGTGTATCTTCTCACCCCGCCAAAAGTTTCACCACCCCTTCCTCTCCCCCCTCCCCACCAAGTTTCCATGTCATGGTGCTTCATTTTGTTCGAGGGCAGGTCCTTAATGGGTGTGTGCTGGCGTCTGATTGGGTTGCATGCCGGTCGGGTTAAGATGCATCTGTAGATTCTAGTGTAGGTCTTTTTTGTGTTGTTATTGCGACCGTTCCTGTAAATTTTGTTTCGGTTGTTTCATTTCATGGATGAAAGTGTCATCTCAGTGTAAATGTGCGATTGGAGAGATGATTTTTTTAAATTTACCCCGCTTGCCCTTCTTACCCACCTCCACGTCTGCTGTGATGTTGCTTCGAATTGTACGTTAGAAATGTCTCATATGGATCTATATTTTATGGCTTAAATTTTTAAATAGGGAGCCTACTTGAGCTTTATTTTATTACTATTTTGTTTTTAATTTAAAGCATTTACCCAAAACAAAAATCATATTTATTGGGACGTATATCTTATCTTATAAATGAAATACAGTCTTATCTTATAAAATACAGAAATGTTTCTTTAAAATTAATTTATAACATACGGTAAAAGTACGAATTCTGCTCTACCTATCCTAATGTGTGTTTGCATCAATCTTTTTGAGATGAATTTGTTTACATTAACAAAAATCATATTTATTGGGAGTTTTATCTTATCTTATAAAATACGGAGACGTTTTTTTTTTAAAAAAAGATGATGACGTCCTACGAGTAGTTTATCACTAGGTCAATCTATTTATTACGTCATACGAGTAGTTTATCCCTAGGTCAATCTATTTTTTTACGTCCTACAAGTAGTTTATCCATAGGTCAATCAATAATAATTGTCTTTTTTTTTTTTTTTTAGTGAAACCCATTCCTTCCCTCCCTCCTTACCTTTTTTTTAAACACACATATATTACAAAAGCACCGCGCGAACGTATCAGAAAGCATGTTGCATTTTTAACTTTTGCAACATTGTAAATTGTTTCCTAATTAGAATAATAACAATAGAATGCTTACCTACTGGTAACTAAAAATATCTTCAATATATAAGAATAGTCCTTACCCAATATCGCTTCTACGAATTATTTTATCTCGTCTTAGTAAAAAAAAAAAGTTACAGTAAGAATGGGCTTTGTTGCTGCACATCAAAAGTATATATGTGTCAGACTCGAATAGCCCAAATTTTCAGTAAATGAAATTACAAAAGTCATTTCTCTATAGAAGAAGTTACGAAAATTATATTATATAAAAACACAGACCTATATTTACTACAATAAATATAGGTATTTGCTCTCTATTTACAATTTATTTTGGTAGGTCCTGTTTTACTATTACACAAGTATCAGATTTTAGAAATACCCAGTTTCGTTTTTTTTTTGTTTTTTTTGTTTAACGCTATTTGCTAACAACGTATAGAGCTATTACAACAACTCTTAATTAGTATAATTAAATCTATATATTAAATTCTGTATGAATGCATTGGTAAAATGCGAGAGCTTTTCCATTGCACGGTGCGGAGTTGAAAGAGAGCTTCCTCGTCCCTGTCGATAATCAATGCGCCGTTCCCCAAGGGACCGTCACAATAATGGCGACTCCTGAACGGTTAGCTTGGTAAAACATAGGAAAATGACTTGGACCTCTTCCAGACAGAGCGGTTTGTTCAAGCAGGCTTATGCGCATTTAAACTTTCTAATTTTCCCAGAGCATTTGACCATTATTCTTTTGAATTTTTCTGCTGACCAAAACAGGCCTTAAAAAGGCGTAGTGCTCGAGGCCTTCCTAAACGCAAAGATAGTCTTAAATTACGATGAATAAACCAAAAAGGCTTGTCTTCGAGTCCGAAGATTAATGAGGAATAAAAAAAGAGTTTGCGTTTCGGCCCCCGAAAAGTTCACGCGTGTTTGGTAAGCAATGAAAGTACAAAGGCAGGTTTCGATCTCTTCAGCAAGAATATCAGCAGCTATGAAGTACAAACTATCAACAAACCACAATCCTCCCTCTATACAAAATAGACGAATATGCAGGGGACGTAACAGGGTCCGTTGACGTTGTTATTATTCGTTAATATTCTTACGTAGGCCTATTCAATGAACTGATTTTTATGGTGCTATCTTATATATTACAGACGTTACTTCAAAAAGAAGATAATTACGTTCTACGCATTTCAAGTGTCAATCTAGTCAGGCATGTTAATCAATGACTACAACTTTGCCAAGTCGTTGGTTTTCCTGGCTGATTCAGGCAACCCATTACATTCTCTAATGTCAGTAGGGAAGAGGGAGGATTTATATGATTTTTTTCTGTCCTATGGAACAAGGAATGTGCCTCTATCTGTGTGTCTTTCTGAGTATTTCATTAGGCCTAAGACTAAAGAATGTGATTAAATTATTGATGGTTGACCTCTCTTATACTTGGTCTTTGGAAGAAGCATTAACCTTTTGTCAACTGTCTAAACAGGGTAGTATCATAATAGACTACCTATAAAAAAATAACAATGGGAATAGTACTATTGATGCTTATTAAATCTTGTTTTTAAAAAATGCTTACTTACAGTACAGAATTACAAAACGCAATCTTTCTTTTTTTTTATGAAATTGTTAAATTATTAGGCCCAATAGTTCATACAACAGAAAATACATAAGTTGACTAGGCTACTAAGAACACAAAAGTAGACGCTGCTACAGAAATTGTTTTCAAAGAAAAGCACATGGGAAAAGAAGAAAAGGCAGACAAAGAAAGCGATGAGAAGACAACATCAAGGAGAGGACAGGCCTGTCACTGAAAGATATTCTACCTAGGGAGAACGCGTAGGACGTAATCATCTTCTGTTGTTGTTTTTTTTTTAAGTAACGTCCGTATTTCATAAGATGGTGAAACACGAGAGAGGAATGGTCGAAGACGGCGGACAGATCTATGTGGTGCCCCAACGTTTCAACAAAATAACTTGAAATCGGATTTTCAATATCTTTTTAGATTTTGAGAACAAAGTCGGATAGACGGATAGGCCACACACAACTATTATCTAGATCTAGATGTTGTAGAGGTTTTCCCCCTATCAGGGGCCGTTAACTAGATGACATCATGTAAGGCTACCTTTGTTTGGGAGAGTCAATGTAAAGTGGGTGGGGGTCAATATACTAGTACAGAGAAAAAGAACATTACTGCACTTGTCCCAAATTTGTCCCAATGATATAGGTTTAGTTGTAAATTATACATTTTGAAAATTAATATTAATAAAATTAAACAGAGTAATTATATAAATACAAAGGCAATTTTTTAAAATGTCAATTTTACAAATGGTGGTTTCCCTGGACAATCCTGTTGATGGAACATGCGAATCTGTCACTTCCGGTTGATGTTTAGAAAAACATGCTTGTACAACAAGGCTGTATAACAACATTACAAAATATATCTACGTTTACTTTAATTTTGGATTAATCAAGAGCTTAACACAGAACTAATCATGGTAATTATCATTGTTTATAAAACTAGATCTATTTTTGTGTAAATTACTAGAGAATCTAGATGTATAAATAATAATAAACTTCTCAGGCATCTGGATACAAATCATGAAAAATAATCCCCCCTATTCTGTATTCATTCATAATATGTCTTAATATCATAATACTCAGAATACTGTGTAAGTCAGTGACTGTCAGTCATTGTCAATAACGACATGACAGTCTATATCTATAATTTAGATATCTTTAGACTAACTTTAGATTCTTTGTACTGAAGTTTGCCTTTTCTAGGACTATAGTCGTCTAGTAGGACAATCAGTCACAATGTGATTCAATGTAACTTGAATGTTGAATTTCTAACTCTGGATTCTATATCTAATCTAGACTCTAGACTAATCTAGAGTCCATATGATATCATATTACTTTATAATTTATATAATCATAGAATAGTTTCTAGAGATCTAGGTCTAAGTCAGTGAGTCAGTATAAGTCGACTAAGTCCTACTCTTTCGTCTTAAGTGTTTTAAGACTGTCTAAGACTTAGAATGAGTTTATGAGTCAATGACCCAGATGATAGCAGATAGTTGAGATAGATCTATTCTAGTCATTATCGCTAAGACTATTAAAATTTAATTTAAAGTGTCTTTAATTAAAGTACTAACACTACTAACAGGTATTTACAGGTAATTGCCTTGCCTTGCAGCGGCTTGCCTTAAGACTGAAGCCATCACATACCATAAGCCATAAGACGCCTGCCTTAAGTTTAAGAAGTTGGCCTCATTCATTTGTAGAATGACTAGATTTATAGATCTATGGACTATGGTTCATCTCACTTTTTCATGTGACTGTGGAGCCATATTTTGGAGAGACACTCTTGTCCACATATCACAGGTTCAGGTGGCTTTGGCTTTGGTTTTGGTGGTAGAGGAGCCACATATTTTTTCGTATGAGGAATAATTTATTTTTAAGATATTAAGTAAATTAAAGAATGAATCATTGATAGCGGAAACAAAACAAAATTTTGTCACTAATGAGGTCAGTTTATTACTGATTTCTGATTCATTTCAACATTGGGATTTATATTGTATTCTCTGGATCGAATTTAAAAGGATTAAACTTAATTGTCGCTTCAGTGACAATTTAACAAATTACAAATCTGCTAATGTTGCTGTTTTGTTGATAGACTAATAATTACACAAATATTTAGATACACAAACTTTGAAATAAACAATGCCACATTACTCTTACCCCTTAGTATTATAATATATTTATTTTTGTTAAATGATTCAGAATAATTAGCTTGACTTACATAGATGCATATATTTGACTTCAGTCTTGTTTGCATTAGCAGTGGTCTGAGTAAAATATATTATAATTTAAACATAATATATATATATATATATATATATATATATATTATATATATATATATATATACATGTTAGCCAAAGTTATCTTTTTTTTTTTTATTTTAATTTTCAGAAACCTATTATGCTTCATGGCCATGAGAGGTCCATAACTCAAATCAAGTACAACAGAGAAGGGGATCTTATTTTTTCTTGTGCTAAAGATTCCCAGCCCAATGTTTGGTACTCTTTGAATGGTGAAAGGCTTGGAACATTTGTTGGTCACAATGGTGCTGTGTGGTGCATTGACTGTAGCTGTATCCTTAATAAGTTCATGGTATATTTTTATGACAATGTAACAGCTCAGTCACACATTCCTTATGTTGAATCGTTTGTCTGGGCATTTGGTTATTGGCATTTAGATGTTTTAAATCTGATAGAAAACAGTTTTATATTGCTGTATCAAGTTTATTGATTTTAGCCTTTTATGACCACTTAGATTCTGTCATCTAGTGGACTTGGAATTGCATTTTATAAAAAAAAATATTGTTAGCTGTCGTGAAATAGACAGTAAGCTAACTAACTGTTGTTTCCTTTGATCTCCAGAGCAGCAGCTTGGATGTTGAAACTCCCAGGGATGCTTGAGTGTCTTAATTTTTTTTTCATTAAAAAATTTACATTAATGAACCTAAAAAATTAAAGCCTCTTTTCTTTTTAAAATTAAATTAATTTGAATAGCCTACAATTTTTAATGATGCAAAACCTGCACTTTTTGTCTGTTTTTTTTTTTTTTTTTTAGTGCACTTATAAACTGTTAACATAATGTTTTAGTGACTCAGATTGGTTCAACTTAACACTTTTTAAAGTTAAGGTGAATTGGGATGGGAAGGCAAAGTTGGTTTTCTTGGCTGCTAATCTGAAGGTCTCTTGGTTTGAGTCCTGGTGGAGACAGCGTTTCCCAGTTCTAATGCATTTAATGATAATTTAATCCTAACTAGAGATGTTTTGACTAGCTTCTATGTTATAACATCAAGGACAAAGCCTTAACTATAATAATCAGGGGACACAAGTAAAGTCTTGACTGGTGCTGCAGACAACTTCTGTAAAGTTTGGGATTGTGAAACAGGTTGGTATCATCCAGAATATCATACAACAGCTTAGTATCATACAATATGCTTGCAGGCTTTTTTTTTGTTTTGTTTTTAGAATAGCCCCCCCCCCCCCCCCCCCCTCCCTCTTTCCATACAGGTGAAATAATGGGGCTCTGTTGCTTGCATCCATGATTCATATGTTATAATTATTTTTTTATTATAATCTTATGTTTTCTATAATTAATATAACTGCCAGTGATCACTCTGGAATGCTGTGTTACCAAAAAAGATAGTTATTTCATGTTTTTCTATCAAAGTTATGAAAATAGCCACTAAACCTTAAAACTAATTCTCCCATAACTCAGGTACTATCATATCAGTGACATTTGCAAAATTGTACTTAGCATAATTAACAATTATTTAAAAATTTTAATCTTGGTTTTTATTTAATATTGTTCTTTGTTTTAAATTTATCATTTAAGTCATTTTCGTTCACATTTTAGCAGTACTGATTTTTCTTCAATTCCAATATTTGTTAAATTATGTTTGCCAGGTTCACAGTTGCACTCCATAGAAACTAGGACTGCAGTCAGGTCTAATGGGTTCTCATACAGTGGCAACCTCATCATGTTTACTACTGATAAGACTATGGGCTGTAATTGTGAAATTCATGTATACGATTTAAGAGATGGTGACCAACTAGGTGAGCAATAACTGTTTTAAGGGAATTTTCTCTGAATTTATTTCATTTTTTTTTTCTTTGTAATGTAAGAGTTCTGTTTTCTTCATTCATTGTAGAGTTTATTTTTTCTACAACAAAAAGAATAGCACCATTGGCATAGCTAGGTTGGGGGGAGGGGGGTCGAAATTTTGAAAGGCCCCCACCCCAAATGAATGTCCTAAATTTCTTTACACTAAATATTAAATATTACGCCACTGCCATGAAATCTTGCTATTTACTTGTATTCCAAAATACTAGGCAGCATTGCTAGATGATGTTATAGATGTCTTTGCTGCATAGAAAGCACAACGATATGCGATAAGAATTGAGATTTGTCACTTGTGCATTGCCTTGACAATAAACAACGGTATTATTCATTAAAATAGTCTTAATGATTATTTTGTGTTATGGTATTTTTAGTTATATACTGAACTTATTGGAATTTAGACTTGTATATTTATCAAATACATTATCTCATGTCATTATGTTGAATGCCAAAATGTGGGGGCCCCTAAAAAGGTCAAGCAGCCCCCTGTGTCCCCAAATCCCTAGCCACGCCACTGAATATTACTATCTATCTTTTACATCTCAAAGTAAAATCGTTTTTAATTAGTTCCAAAAAAAATAACCTAATATAATTGAATTGTAACATTATGTATGTTTTATATCATTATACACAGCGTTATAATCATTTTGATTGATGATAAGCTTTTCTATTCTTGCATATTTTTGTAAGTGTACTAAGAAAAGATATATATATGTACTTAGATAACTTAAATATGTTTTTTTTTTGTTTTGTTCAGCTTCTAACACTCCACTGTTGACAATACCTATTGAAGGATCAAAAATAACTTCAGCTATCTGGGGTCCATATGAGGAGTCTATAGTCACAGGTCATGAAAATGGAGAAATTTGCATATTTGATATAAAAGTAAGTCAATGCAGTAGATACTTGAGAAAATATAGGTATTAAAACGTGGTATATGTTGTTTTAAATGGAATCCTTAAAAAAAAAAGGTTTAAATATTTAAAAAAAAAAAAATCTTGTTGAAGAAGTTAAGCCTATGGATTATGAGGTTTTATCTAAAGGGCACTTTTGTATCCTGTCCTTTACATGCACATTTTATTAGCCAAACAAGTTATTGATAAATTTGTGCACATAAACAATCCTTATAATTTATGCAATTTGCTGAAAAATCTTTGGCTAAAATAAAGTATTAGATTTAAAAACAAAAATTTCAGTTTTACTCTAATGATTTGGAGTTGTGTGTTTAGGAACAATATTTCTTATTATATCTGTTGATACATGTATTTATTTTTCCATATTTTTAGTCTGGCAAGACAGTGCAGAGCTGCAAAGATCACACTAAACAAATCAATGACATCCAGCCTTACAAGGATTACACCATGTTCATAACAGCTTCTAAAGATAACACTGCCAAGGTAGACAACTACCCAGCTCACTTTATGTTAACCTTAGCATTACTTGTGTATTTGTTGACGGGAATATGATTGTTATTACAATACCTCTATTCAAGTTAGAACTTCATGGAATCTGGACGCTGATCTCAAAAATGGCTCGAGCTTTTATCCTAGAAACTTGACGGTTATGATTTTTTAAAGTAAAAATAGAAATAAACTTAAATTTGGCTAGATTTAAATCCAAAAATTGGTTTTGAAAGGACTATTATGTCCTGGAATGGCTGAATGTAAGACAGATCAAGAGTTTAATAAATAAATGTTCAGGAAAATTGTACGCATTGTCTCATAAGTCTAAATCTAAAGGCCTATCATTGGAATATTATAAATTGTTGTAGACCAGGATTCTTCCTTTGGAGGGGGGGGGGGGTAAAATGTTTCATAGTTATCTAATCTAAGATTCATAAGTTATTAAAGAGGAAAAACAATTGCTCTAGAAGTTGTATAAAGGAAGTTTTTTTAAAAATGTTTTTCTTGTTTTGTAATCATCAGCTGTTTGATATGGATACTCTAGAGCTGAAGAAAACCTACAGAACAGAAAGGCCAGTTAATTCAGCTGCAATATCTCCTTTACATGAGCATGTGAGAATTTTTTGTTGTACTGATGTTGTCATCTTGTGTTAATGGCTGATTTTGTACAATTTTTCTCTTATTTTTTAAGCTTGTTAACAAATGTGCAGGAGATACTGAGGCTGGGTGGTAAATCACTTGGTTTCCAAACCGGGGGTCCCAGGTTCGAATTCTGGTAAAGACTGGGAATTTTAATTTCGGGATCTTTAGGGCACCTCTGAGTCCACCTAGCTCTAATGAGTACCTGACATAAGTTGGGGAAAAGTAACGGTTGTGCTGGCCACATGATACCCTCGTTAACAATGGGCCATAGAAACAGATGACCTTTACATCATAAATCTTCAAGGTCTATAAGGGGTACTATACTTTTACAAATATGCATAGTAATACATTCATTTGAACAGGTCATTTATAAAAATGTACAATATATATATAGGTCACTTTGTTTCAACAAATGTTTTGTTGTGATCATTCAGGTTGTGCTTGGTGGAGGCCAAGAGGCTATGCAGGTAACAACCACTAACACAAGAGTCGGCAAATTTGACGCTCGCTTCTTCCACCTAGTCTTTGAAGAGGAATTTGGCAGGGTTAAGGGCCACTTTGGACCTATTAACAGTGTTGCCTTTCACCCAGATGGAAAGAGGTAAATGTTTCTGGCTTACTTTTTCTTGCAGTTGCTTTAAAGTCTTTATTGACTAGTCCTTGGGTCTGATATTTATATCTTTAAAATTTAACCCAGAAATTTGAATCTTTCATTTGTATAAACTCAGAAACCAAAATAAACAGACATGATAAATCCTGAAACTTAAAGGCAGTTACAATACTCTTCACTTAGAAGTAGAATTTATATATGTTATGGCAAGCTGGCATTGTTATATGTATCCATTACATGCTATACTCAATGAATTCACGAAGCTTGAACTGTTGGGTCATTTAGTAGAAGAGTAAACAAAAGGTTGCAATAATCCTTAAATCACTGAACCATAATTTACAAATACAAAAACCAAAGCCTAATAAAATACTCAGAAAAACACTAAGAAGTACATTTGTGCAAGTGCTCCTTCTACCCTAGTATAAGAGAATGGAAGTTGTCTGAATCATCCAGGAAAAACTCAACTGACTTAGCAGAGTTTAAGTAACATACTTGACTAGATTAACACATGAATTGCTTAGGATGTAATTATCTTCTCTTTCTGAAGTAACGTCTGTAAACTATAAGAAGATGTGATGCCATTATGTGTAGATATGATGAGGCTTAATATGGTGATTGAGATTTTACATACCTAAACAGTTGATTCATGGGACTGACTTATGGAAATGAATGATGGTGCTTTTAGAGAAATGTGGGAAATTTGCACTACTATAAGATTGTTTGTTTTTTTTTCACTTATGTGAGCAGGTCAAGAGGCGCTGGAAGACCTTTTCTCTGCCCAACATTAAATTTTATACAGTAGGCAGATGTTAGCGCTACTGGGTGGGCTCAATCTGTGCACCTCAGTCTACGACCAAGGGGCTAGAGTCCCCTAAGTAACCAGACATACTAACCTAGACTAAACTAACTAAGAAGAAGCAATAACGAACGTACATCACTTTTTATACTATCCCGCACTAACCTATATAACATATGCGGAAGTACAATTATAAAATCTGACACTAACCTATAAAAATAAAATATATAAAAATAGCTCTAACCTATGCAACAAAAATAAAAAATAGCTCTGGGAGCGCAAGCTCACACTTAGGTAAAACTAGAATAAAACAAAAATGAACCTTTAAAAGTCACTATATCCTAGCAAGTCACACTCCTAAATAAATCTTTAAAAAAAAATTATGTCTGCATCAGCCCATGAAATCTTACAGAATTCTTAATGGTACCATCTACCATGTAGATGGATTTAATCCATGAATTTTTTTTCTTTTTTCAGCTACAGCAGTGGTGGTGAGGATGGCTACGTTCGTGTACACTACTTTGATGCCAACTATTTGGACATTAACTTTGATTATTAAATTGAATTGTAAATCTACACATTTATAATAGAAAGGAAAAAATAAAAATGATCCTTTCAAAAACAAATATTTGTTGATGCTTTTGTTTTGATTGTTTTCACAAATGTTACTTTTATAAGTATTTTAACAGCTAAGTGGCTAAACACGTCAGTCTTTCATGATGGAAGCTCCAGGATTCAGAATTAAACAACTTCCTTTTTTTTTTCTTTAACACCACTTATGTCAAAGCACAAATGGGACTTTTATTGACATACAAGATAGCAGGCGAATTGAAATCGCAAGACCAGAAGAGTAACTTTAAGTCTTAAAACTTATAATATGTGTTCATAAAAATATAGGAAAGAGAAATATATCACTAAACACAAAAATGAATGCACACATACATACAAAGTAGAGTATAGAACTCTATTAATGTCCACTGATAACCCAAATGTAAATGGTTTATCCTTATTGGACAACAAACCTATATGGTATGTAATGTAAGCTGGTTTTATTTTTTTTTAAAGGATTTTATCAAACATTGCTGGAAGATAAACTTGCACATTATTAAAACATAGATTCTATCTGCATTGTAATCATTTAGAAAATAATATTCAAATCTCATAAAACTGTTTTCCTTGCATTATTATTATTTTATTTTAAAATTATTTGCTGTTGTATTGTTTAATAATACGTTCTCGTAAGACTCATACAACTTTAGACACATTCATCTGTGAAAAAAAATTAAAAGAAAAACAAAACAGTTTGTTTTGTTGATGATGGTCTGATTATTATGTTTGCATCAAAAAAAAAAAGCTGATAGTCATATTATCATACAAATAGTTTAAAACATGACAAAATGTAGGAATTTCAGTACATTGAAAATAATGCATGCACACACAGACATCTATTCTTATTTATCAATATATTTTTACATTCTATGAAATGGTGTAGTTGGATTAAAATGTAGAATGGTAAACAAATTTATAACAAGAAACACATTTTAAAATACTTTAAAAAAAAACAACAGAACTTATATTAAGCGTATTAGTATCAATTAGTTTGGATCAGTCGTGTAATTAAATTTGTAATAGATCTAGACTAACAATAAAAAAGCATTTATAAAAGTAAAAAAAGAAAGAGGGAATGGCCTGAATTCGAACTGAGCTCAATCCTTCTCAAGCCAACACGGTAACCACTCTGCTAGTGGAGAGCTTATGAACTTGGAAGATTGTATAGTTTTCTCCGTCATTGGCCTCCTTCAGTCGTAGAACGACTATGGTTCATCTCGAACACTTTTTCATATGACTATGGCTATTTTGGAGAGACACTCCCGTCCACATATATTGCAGGTCAAGGTGGCTTTCGATTTGGCCTTGTTGTTTAGAGAGAGAGTAGTCCTTAAGGGACTGCAGGCACGACATGGCCTAAATTGTGCCGATGTGCCTCAAATCAACAAATCAAATCAACAAATCTTTCGATTTGGTGGTAGAGGAGCTGGCCATTTTTCATATGGCACGCTTTTCTTCAACAGCTGAGGCCCATGTTTTCTCGCTGTCCATAGCTTTCTTGGTCACCGTCTCTCTCCAACTAGTGCGGTCTAAGGCTATGTCTACCCAATGGTCAGTATCAATGTTCACTGATTTTATCCCGTTTTATCACATCCACGTAACGGAGGTAGAGGCGTCCAGATTTTCTTGAGCCAGACGCGAGTTGCCCGTAGAGAATGATTTTTGGGATGCGATTTTCCCCCATCCGGCGAACATGTCCGAGCCAGCGCAGGCGGCGTTGCATGAGAACTGTAAAGATGCTGAGAAGGCCCGTTCGCGCGAGGATCTCAGTATTGCACACTCTTTCTTTCCATGTTATTTTCAAGATCCTTCGGAGACAGGGCAAGTGGAATGAGTTTTCTCTCTTGCTTTGAAAAGGTAGGCTAGTCCACGACTCAGTGCCGTACAGTAGCTTGCTAAGAACGCATGCCTTGGTTATCTTGTCCTATTATTCATGTTGTGTTCACTAAGACTCAGACAACTGTTTATAAATTGGACTAATTCAACCTATACCACCGCATCTGCCAAGTATGATTTTTAAAACTAAGACTGTTTTATTGATCCTTATGGAAGTTTGTTGTGATTACAAGGAATCTTTTCTCATATTACAACAGAAACATTCACATAAATAGAACTGACACAACATAAAGAGTTCATTCAGCGGCTACACACAGATATAGTGGTCCTTTTCATGTTTCTTGATCAACAAGTGGCGTTGGTATAGTCTGACCGAATAAGGAATGAATGAGTTTTTGTACCGCTCTGTTCTTGTTTCTATTGACATAAGTTGCCCACTTCGCGACGACTAGACGTAGTTATGATGGAGCGGGTGGCTATTGTCTTCCAAGATTTTTCCTAGATATTTTTGTTTAAAAAGTTTATTTAAATATGGTAGTGTTGTGCGTGTGACTTTTGATGCCCTTTATATGTTTTCTAAGCGGCGCAACCATTTAGATGAAGCGTTGTCTTACCAACAAGTTATTCCGTATGTTATCAGATTTTGGATAGCCGCGCGCAAAAACCATCTAGGATTCTCCCATCTAGTTCAAAGCCACTCAAGTCTGTATAGGAAAAACAGCCGCCGGGCTGCCTTCCCCGACAGAGCTCCATGGTGGTCCTCCCACGAACGCATGCATCAATGATGACGCCCAGATACCTATACGACCCCACCTGCTGCATCGGTGAAGCGTCAATCCGCAGTCCGTGCGTCACTCGACCACTCTTTCTGAAATCTATCTTAATCTATCTTTCCCTTGTTCAAGATGCCAAACAAAATAATTACCAATAGTTTATTAACTAATTGGTTAATTTTTTAAAAATTGATTGTGTTGTTAGGTAAAAGACTGTGCACAATTTCAGCTTAATCCGAGATCGGGAATGGGAGAAATAACGTGCGCAAACTTTTTACCGGAGAGAGTGAGTTGATGTAAGGATTTTAAATGCTACTTTGTGCTACAAGCTTATCAATTTGATTCTAGAGTGCTGACAAGTGCACACCAATTGTATGGTTTCTAAAAATACTTTATCACTCCATGATCTGTACAATGGCTGCACCAAAAAGCTTGCTCTTTTAGGATTGGACACCATTTATGTAAATCTCCGAAAGAAACTAACATTTCAATATTTCTTGAATATTGTTTTTTTTTATGTACTGGTAAGTTATTTTGAAAATATAAGTGATCTAAAGACAGTAACATTCCCGCAGCTATTTAGACAAAAGATGAGAACTGTGTGTCCTGATAGCTGTGTGCTTATGTGTGTTAGTGAGATAAGTTGCTGGAAACCAATGTAAGCAAATCAAAGTTAATTATGAAGCAATGTTTTAAATTTGGCTCAGAACAAAGCTAATTATGAAGCAATGTTTTAAATTTGGCCCAGGATCAAAGTTAATTATAAAGCAATGTTTTAAATTTGGCTCAGATCTCAGAGCTATAGTTTATGCCTAGCAAGATTTGAACCTGGTTCATCTCATAAGTTAAAAAATAAATAAATAAAACTACAGCAGCAACAACAATAGAACAGTCGATATTTAAATGTGTTTTCTTTTAGTGGCAACTGTTTCAGCCTGATTATGTGTGGTGCTACCTACCTTCAAAAAAGTGAAAACATTACAAACTAGTCATACTAAAGAACACAGTCATTTGAACTTTTTATTCAGCTCTTCATCACAGGATTTATTGAATTCATTACAAAAGTCTGACACAAAAGATACTGATTAATACCAGTTGAAAATATATCCTTTAAAAAAACAAAATATTACAAATGATAGATAAAAACACCAATCAAAATTCATCTATGTGCATGTCAACACAGTTACATCTTATGGAACACAAACCCAGCTCAACAGGTAACCCAGGTACAAACAAAACAAGGCTCTTTGCATAAAACACTGAGGGGCCATGTTTTCAGTTTTATTGTGCATGATTCCATTACAACAGGTGCATGAGCAAAATCAAACAATTATTTCATCTTAACAAATCCAACTTTTTGTGTTTCCCCATCCAACCAAAACTTTCAAATTGTGTGATCTAAAACTAAAAATTTACATAAACATACTAATACATTATTCTCACAATTCATAACAGACAACATTGAAAAACAAACAAAAATATCAAATACATTATTATTCTTCTGGATTCATAACCGGTGACCCTAAATCAGGCAACATTAAATCAGTAAATGCCATTGATTGAAACATACATTTTCATTAGCTGTTGCTCAAAACAGCTACACTTAGCTCAGTCAAACAAAAACAAACCTGTGTAGCACTAAACCTGTATAGCACTTAACAGTGACGCATCAAAAGCATTACTGGTTTGCACTGGATTATGGAAATATAAAGGAAATGGGATACAAAAGAACAACAAAGGTGTTTGTAAAATTAGTCAAGAAATAACTGATTTTTTGTTGTTGCAGTACCGGTAATATGACAATGAACAAGAATAATCCTTTTTGTTTTTCGTGCTAGCATATTGCTAATTTTGTTGCAATCTGTTAATTGGTGGATCTCCATTAACTTAAAGTATATATAAATGAAGCCATTATCAAATAGGAAACTAAATTGCCTTTTGGCCACTCCTAATCAAGAGCTATTAGATTTCATATGCCCTGCAATGACTTCTGTCATTTTAATAAATTCTATCAACACACTATTGTTGGCACTAAACAACTTGTGATTATAAAATATTTTTTCGAGACATTTTTAGATGAAGTTAAAATGCTATAAAAAAATGTGTCTGCAAAGTGAATACATATCTTGAGGTTTCACTGCTATAAATCCCCTGGGAATATGTTAAGTTTTAATATGCTATAAAAGAAATACATAAAACAGGTGACTATATACACTGATGGTTCTTGTATAAACACATCCTATATCATTCACTTTCTCTATCAGATTGAAATAACTTTTACAATATGGGACATAAGATGAGAAACATGGTTATTATAAAACAGAGATAAAATTTGCTAAGTTTTTATTTGGTGTAAATGTATTCTTCAAATAAATGTAGAAATACTTTTTATATACATTTAAAAATAAATTTGTAAAAGTAATTGATTATTGCCAATAATGTCCGAACTGAATTTTTTTTACATTGAAATTTTTTAAAAATAGAATAAACAAAATAACTAGATGATTGGGACTAACTCCAAACATCGGCAGAGTAGCGTCCCTTTGATTGCAACTTTTTAATGTAGTCTTCGGCATCAGCTGTACTCATCTGACCTTTAGTGGTCAATATTTTCACTAACATGGCGTGGACATCTCTGGCCATATTTTTAGCATCACTGTAAGGTAGAAAGAAGATTTAGAAAATAACCAAAATAAAATAAGTTGCAGCAAGTTGCAAACATATAGAGAGAGACCATTTTACCCATTTCTTCAAGAAGCACTTGAAACCAAGATCACTATGAAAATATCTCCAATTTTTTAAATATATTTAAACAAAAAAGTGTGAGGCTGACACACCAAAACATTTACAATTCTATGTACCCATGTCTGGACTTACCCACATATGTAGATGTGGCCATTATTGTTGAGGACATTCCAGATCTCATCATGGTTCTGGTCAATCAAGTGCTGGACATACACTTTATGTTCCTGGTCCCTTGAAAAGGCTGTGTGCAGTGTTAGCACCTTCTTCTCCTGATAGTCCAACAGCTCCTGCTCATAGATGAAATCCACACTCTTGTTGCGACATCCAAAATACAGGATAGTGTCCCCCACAGGTTTCCCTGACAAGAACGCAGGTAAACATCTTTTAGGGACATTAGATTACTAAGGTAAGGTTGTCGTTGACAGAAGTGTTAATGGAAATAAGCACTCCACTACATATAAAAATGCTTTCACAACCTGTCCAACTCCTAGCTTTTACATGTGGCTCAGATCATGGGTCTGGCAGAACTGTTATCACTGAGAGAAGTAGGGGAAAAGTTGAGTAACTGTAAGCTTTGGCTTGGAGGGGCTGGTTAACAAGCAGCCTTAGCTGGCTGCCCACCATGGAGAAGGAAAACTCTGAATTTCAACTTCTGCTGCTTTGCGGCTCTACCCTAACATCTAGACTTAACCCTGAGAAAAAACAGCACACTATTTTTCCTTGGCACAGTCTGCAAAAGAGCTCACAGCTCAGCAGTAATTAAGCTGGCTAGAAGAAGAAGAAAGAAGAACCCTGAGAAAAATCAGGAGCTGAAGCTTGCTATACACAGTGCTATACTCTGGATGAACCTGTGACGTGGCTTATTTAAAATTGTATTGACTATTGCCATTCTATAGCTGGGCGGAGATGTGGGAACTGTGTTGTGTGGACAACAATGTTCGGAATTTAGCTAAAGCTCATGCTTTCAACTCATTTCTTATGAGATGGACCATAGTCATTCCACCACTGAGGGAGGTCAACAAATATTACTAAAATTTAATGAAGAATTACAGTTTATTTATGTAAAGGGGTTTGCATCCTAACAATTTGTAGTTATTCTTAACAATGTTGAAAACTATTTGGGTTCTTCATTTTTTTTTAAGAAGTATTTTTAATGAAGTCAACATTAATGCACCAAACTTCATAAGGGCAATTTTTTCAAAAGGTTCTATTTCAAATGAGTCTGTTAGCATCAGATATAAAGCACACTGAACATGTAAAACATAAAGCTATCAACTAAATGGGGAAATAATTCAAAGTTCTCTTCTTTTAATGTAACCATAACTAGATGGATAGCATTGTAAAACAAATACATTGACGTTGGAAGGAAAAACTATAAACTACATGTATTACAAAATACCTTCTTCGCGGAAGTAATTTCTCTCTTGTATGAAGCCTCTGAAAGGTGCTAATCCAGTGCCAGGTCCTATCATGACAATAGGGGTCACTGTCTTGAAGGGTAACCTGAACTGGGATTTCCTGACGTAGATAGGGACTCGCATCTGTGCTCCATCTCCTGATGGCTTCTTGGTGGCCAACCAAGATGTGCAGACACCTTTGCTAAGACGTTTAGTTGGAGTGGTGTACTGGATGAGGACAGCGGTGATGTGGATGCTCTTAGGATGGACCTAGACAACAAGGAAAGTCAAAAAATTGCAATGAAATATTCAAAGACATCTTCAAGATGACAAAATAAAGCAAGTTTCACAGATGAAATTCACAAGAATTTAAAGAAAAGCAAAACGCTTGTCAACATTCAAACTGACTTATTCAGATTACTGAAAATCCCCAAAAAGATTATGTTTTAAATTTCCTTAGCTTAGAACATCTTTCATGCAATCTCTTTTGTGGATAAAGGGAGGAGGTATCTAGGCAAAGGTTTCTGTGCTGCCTTTTAGGCAACTCAGCAAACACAACACAGCCTAAGTCTGGTTTTGAGCTGGAGCCTCTTGATAAGTAGCTAAGTGGTTTATGCCACTCAGCCAGATGCCACAAAAAAAAAAAAAAAACTCTACAGTTTTGACTTTCTAGCCTACACAATGAAAACAAAAGCTTTAGGCTACAATTACTTATTCAGTTCATACACTGTTGATAACCGGCCGTGCTAAAATGTTGATCTTAAATTTTTTTTTCTTCTATAAGCACAAAGTGGGGTTAGTAAGAAACTCCAATAGTTAAGTGACAAAAAAGGGCATTATCAAAAAACAAACAAACAATCCTCTTGAAAAAAAACATTCAGAATTTAAAACTAAAATTACAAATACATAGACTGCTGAGCACATACCTTAGGAGAGGATGATATTGAATAGAACCTCGGCTGCAAGCGTGGTAACAGTTCACATAGGTGATCAATTGGTGGCTTCAAGGAGGGAATGTCTTCTAACACAGCCAAGATGTTTCTATGGTCATTATGAATCCAGTCTTGGTACAGTTTCTTCAAGAGAAATACATACCATAGGTCAAATTTCAACAAAAAATGTGCTCTTACTAATTACTAAACTTATTAATAAGTGCAGTATTTTAAAAAGGTTTACATGTTAAATAGTTGTTCCAAATAAAGGCTACTAAAAGCAGGTCCTTTTTAGATGTCGCCCTATCGTAAATGGCTCCTCAATGCCTTTGGACTTGAACTTGATGCCAACACAGAATGTCTCAGCTCTCAGAACCTACCCAGTTCAATTAATTGAACTTTTACCAAAATAATTATTGACAATAGACCACATTTTTGTAATAATGGCTAATTCTTAGTGTGAATGAATTAATTTACACCAAGACTTTCTCCAAAATGATTTTGATAGAGGAAATTAAGGGGCAATTCTATTAATTGGTACAAAGTTTAAAAGCATATTATAAAATGGAAACAATAAAACTCATAAAAGGTTAATGAACCTATTTATAAAAATAATAATAAACAATGCAGACCTGCCTACCAAAAAAAGTCCAAATGCGTAACGCTGATGGTCAAAATGCATATTTTGGCACCAGAATGCTTAACACTTTCGCGATCCACTATTTTGTCATATATATATATATATATAAATATATATATATATTATATTAGATCTAGATGTCATGATTAGATCTACAATCTAAATCTAGATCAATACGACAATAGAGATGATATCTAGCCTAGATCTGGATCTATGTCTATATAATATAATCTACTCTAGATCTGGGATCAAGAGTGTTACCGATGCCGTGGATCCGCTACAAACGTAGGTCTACTCCAAACTTCGTAGGCCTACCTTCATCCTTGATCTATTCTATACTAAGACTAAGAATCTAGTCTAGATCTAGACTAGATGGTAGTAGATGTTATCGATCTAGATCTAGTCAATCTAAATTCTAAATCTTACTACAACTAAATTGGATCTAGAGTGTAGACTATTGTAGAGTAATGTAGAGAATCATGACATTTGACGTAATGACTAGCTAGACTCTAGCTAGATCTATTCCTGTATAACAATTTATCTAGATTCTAGATCTACAATCCGGATCTAGATCTAGACTAGATATCTACAATGTCACTCAATGTGTTTTGAATCGATAGCACTTCGATATTTTTTTCTATACAAATGAATACAGGAATCAGGGATTCAACATAATTAATTTCTACTAATGAACTTACAAAAGAAAAAAAAGTCACGTTGGTGTATCAGCTAACTGACGGTACCAACCTGCTACTCCCTCACTCTGCGTTCTTCATTTATAAGATTACATCTAATTGCTTTTAAGAATCAATCAACGTATAGATTTGGACACAATGTGTTCCCCCACCTTTTCTGTCCCCCCCCCCCCTTCCCAACAGGATGGCTTAGCGTGACCTTCGTGACCGCTCGTAAGCTAGTCAAGAGAGAAAAAAAAAAAAAGGATACGAAATGCGTAACGCGACGGGTTAAATGCATATTTGCGTACTGACTATCATTTTTGGGAGATTTTGCGTAACGAATACGCATTTTGAGTAACGGTAGGCAGGTCTGACAATGCCATTAGATCAACTGATTGGTATACCAGAAATAAATCTTGCATTGAATGTGAATCTAAAGAGGTGAATTGACTGACCTTTCCTTCGTCAGTTGCTTGTGTCATCTTTTGAAGAAATTCTTTGTCCTGTGGGCTGTCAGTGTACTCGGCCAGCTCTCCCAGGACATGGGTGCGGGGTGGGTTGGTGATATCAACATAGTGCATTAAGGCCGTTCTGTAAGAGCAAGGACAGGGGAATGGGTGTTTCTTGCTGGCATCCTCTGGAATAAGTCAAACACTGGCATTAACATGCACATTCAGCATAATTCTAAAAGCAGTACCACACTCGTTTAGTCATGTACTTATATCTGTGGACTCTGTGTGATGTTCACACTTGTATTCATGTAAGTATATTTTGTAATCATGTTTGTATTTGTAATGTGGTTTACTGGTCATGTTAATGTTTAATAAGTAAATACTCCTTACAGGCATTGCAATATGTAAGACATCTGTTTCTAAGACAGACAGTAAATGAGGGTATAATGTGGCCAGCATAACTACCAACCACCTTTACATTCCTCAACTAATGTCAGGTGGACTCGAGGGCATCCTAAAAATCTGGTAGTTCAAAATCCCAGTCTTCACAGAGATTCGAATCCGAGACAGCTTTGTAAAATGTGAATTATAACCTATCTTTCAAGACCTAGCTTTAATGCCATTCATTACGCACAGGACACATTAATTAACTGACAACATACCATCAATATTAGTAAGCGAGAACACTGTATCCAAGTCTACTCCAAGTCTTTGTCCAAGTTTCTCCACAATCTCTGTGTCGTTTATTGGGTAGATAGCTACATGGTCACCAGTTTCATATCTGCGCATAACAATGCATAAAGATATTTATAAAAACAAATATCAGATAAAATCTTTCATAAATGAGAAGCTTAAGGAATATATTTCAATATTTCCACTGACCTTATTTTTGATTCAGATATATCCAGCTCTATATGCATGCAAGATCTGTCTCCACCTTTGTGAAGTTCTCTGTTGACTAGGATTGGTGCTAAATAGGGATTTTTCACATCAAATGGTCTAGCCAGAGAAAAACAACACAAACATATTATATTCAAGAAAATAATGTTTTGCAACATATTAAGTCAAAGTCACTCATAAAGATCATGTGCCCTTTAAACAGTTACCGATTCTGAAATTTAATAAAAACCTTTTTGCAAGCAAAGAGATAGAAATCAAAACTTTTAACATGTTAAGAGAAGGAATGATTGTGATCATTTTCTTTCCCAGTGCTCCTAAACCAAGTATACATACATTCTTATAGATTTACGCAATGTTCTTAAAGCTATTCCAAAAATAAAACAATTTGTGGTATATTAAGTGATAATCTCACTTAAAATATTACCATGGCAGAATATCTAAGTGTTATTCTTAAAGATGTCAGAGCTACACAATATGACAAATGGTGTGTGTACAAAGACAACAGAGTGAGATAACATATGTTCTGGAAGCTAAAAGTCGAGACTAGCGAAACCCGCCCTTGTGGAGTTGGAGAAAAAATAGATGAGAAATTAGATTAACAACAAATCGATCTGAATTCGAACAAACCTATATTAAAATAAATAATTCTAGTTAGATATGGAGCCTATTCATGAGAATTATTTGAGTAATTTACTTAAAAAAAAACAACAAACTATTCAGATGGGTAAAGATTCAGAAGCAACTTACGGTTTTTGATTTGCAAAGGCTCCAATTCTAGCCACTTCTCCAGTAAATATTTTTTCTTTTGGAAAATCTTCAGCAATGGGAGTGAGAGCATACTGCCTTGTACTAAAAGATAAGATAAATAGAGACTTGGTACCGTTTGTAAAAGCACAAACTAATTCAGTTGTTTAAATTATAAATCATTCATGTTCTTTTTCTCTTATATACAATAGTACAAATTCAGAAGACTTCAGTCAAAAAGATGTAGAATCTTGAAACTTACTTGACATTTTCCCCAGTGGCTTCAACACCAAAATAAGCACAAACAGCAGGCCAGAACTTTTCCTTCCATGTCACAAAATCTTCTTCAATGCTGAAAGGAAAAAGAATTTTTGAATAATCAGATGTGAGTGATTAGATTCTGTAAAGAACAATCTACAATTTTCCAACTAAGAACAGGACACACACCTCTATTAAATGACCATCTGAACAAAATAAACTCCACACAACTCCCCCTTTGCAGACACTGCGCCCACCCTTATGAAACCATAAACCATATCCTTTTTGAATGCCCCTTCCTAACCCTCCTTAGGCAGCCCAACATAACCAACACCCTGTACTGAACAACTGAAGAAAACAATACACTTTTTTTTCTTAGCACAGTCTGCAAAAGAGCTCACAGATCAGCAGCAATAAAGTCTGCTAGAAGAAGAAGAAGAAGATTCTGTAATTTAAAAACTGAAAAGACAGAAGATTATTAAAGGACAGCCAGTACATGAACATATCTATTTACTCACTTGGCATCGTCATCCCCAAGGCCTAACTCAAACACTCTCTCTGCTCCAAGCTCTTCCAAACGTTTATCCACAAATATGCCCATTGAGTTGTAATGTTCATAGGTTTTATTTCCGAGACCGAACACCTGGCAAGACATGTACAGAATACTTTTGTTAGAGCTATGTACAAAACATTTCATAATATATATATATTTATATATATTTATATATAAAGAACATCAAACATTGGATGAATGAACAGAAATGTTGAACATTACTTTAAGATTTTTACAAACCCAAAACATAAATTAAGCTTCAACAAAAATTCTATCAGATCACTAATAATCAATAATTCACAAAATGTATTCTATAATAATAAGGTTTGCTGTCTAAAGAAAAATATTGTTTCTTTGTTTCTTTACAATCCTGTCTCTAACTAATTCATCTCTAACCTTTCTGGCTAACCATGTCTACCAATTTGTTTCTAGCTTATAACAAGGAGACAATAAATAAAACTACTTCCTATTCCTACTAGCTATGTACACAATCAATTCAACAACACTGTTTATACCTCAAATCTTCTTAACAAAATATCCAATTCTTTAACACCAACATAAAAAAAAAAAAGAGAGAAAAAGATATATACATTTATGTCCATTACTAGTCTCAGACATCAGCAATTCAGTAAAAACATAATGAAAAACATTTGTAATGAGGGAAAAAAAAAAGTTAACCTATAAATGATGAATACATACTGCATATCTCAATCCTGTCAGTTTGTCATTCCCATTGGATAAATATTCATGCAATTCCTGGGCATTATCTGTTGGATCACCCTCACCATATGTAGCCATACAAAAGATAGCCAGACTATTTTCTATTTCTGTTAACTTGGTCAAGTCTTCCTGGTAGACAGAAGCCAAAACAACTTTAGAGAGGTGGATTCTATATATATATTGAATATTTATAGTGCTCAAATCCAACAAAGTAAATTCACTTATATATAATATTATATCATCAGCTGTGTACCACACAATTACTTACCATTTCACACTCTTCTGGATCAGCAACCATTCCTTTCATGCCATACCGAGAGGCATCTTTAGCTAACCGTGTTGCAAACTCTTCAGCTGTTCCAGTCTGCGATCCATAAAAGACCACTACATTCCTATTCTGTTTAGATTAAAAACAGACATTTGTGACAGTATCAACAATGACTGCTAGGACAAGAAAGATTTAAAAGCTAATTCACTATTACAAAAACAAAGGTTTTTAACAAATAAAAAAAAAAACAAATGGATTTTGGTAGCACTAAGTTCTACCCAAGACTATGCTGTTCTACTTTAGTTTTCTGTTTTCACAACTATATATATATCAACCATCAGGTACTAATTGTTATTTATGTATGGTAAATTACTAGTCTCAAACATCTACAATTCAGTAAAACTTTAGTTATTTTTTCACAAATATCAACCATCAGGTACTAATTGTTATTTATGTATGGTAAATTACTAGTCTCAAACATCTACAATTCAGTAAAACTTTAGTTACCCTCAGGTACTAATTGTCTTTAGTTGTTGAGCTCTTACATTTAATAATAACATTAAAAAAAAATCAAACGATTTCAATTACTGATATCAATTTTACTTCATTAATTTCTATGGCAAAGAAAAAATCATTTACACAAGTATACTACATCAGCAAGTGCTTTGTATATATTTAAAATAAAAGAATACAACTTGCATAAGATTTTAAAATTACACTGAATAAAAAGGACAATTTAGACACATTTTTAAACTAATCAAAAACAGACGTAGACTTTTTATGTTGTTAAATTATAACAATATAGGTATATACATATGTATGTAAAGATTTTCAAGTTCTATCTAGGGCCTATGCTCTTTATTTCTATCCAGATGAAACTATATTTAGAAACATATGACAACCCTGTAGTCACTTATTCTTGTTACCCCATCATACCCAAATCTCTAGTCAAACAAACAGTTCCAGTTTTTTTCAATAAATTTTTTAAAGGAAAAAACATACAAACTTGAGCTGAATGCATAAACCAGACAAAAAAAACTTTGGCCTCCATTGGGAAGAGGTTACACAACCAAACCCTTTATTAGAATACACACATTTTTCAAATATAATTACAATCCAGCTTCAATGGTGTATACAAACCAAACAGTTATTACCATATTTTACATAGCTTTAATATAGCACATCTGTCATGCTGTAGTATGCTCAATGCACTTGAGTCAAATCTCTTTTGTGGACATATGGGGGAGGGGGGTATCTGGGAGAACGTTTCAGTACCACCTTTTAGCACTCAGCTAAAAAAAAACTCAAAAAGCTCAAAGTGAGGACTGGAAATCAAACCCCACTGATAGATAGCCAAGCGATTTAAGCTACTCAGCCACACTTCCCTAACTAGCCCAAAGTATCATCAGGTCCATATAAGACATAATTATTTAAACTGTACTGAATTGCAATGACATTGAGGCCAATACGAGGAAACAGGAATATCCTTGTATAAATTGTCCCCACACTTTCATGGAGGACCTCAGAGCACTGGACACAACGTGGGAAGAGGCTTCCGATATAGCCAGTCACAGATCTTTATGGAGACAGCTTTCCGTCCAATGGGCCTAACAGCATGGGAGGATCTAAGTCTAAATAAGAATAATATGGATACAGAATTTCCTTACCACCAATTGGACCAGTATTAGTTGCATGCAGAGCACACAAGGTACACTATCTCTACATTTACATCATTAATACTGAATACTACTACTAAAGCTACAAATGTACTCACTGTATTCTTCATCTTAGTTATAAATGACGTATCACTAGACTCTGATCTTTCAAGTACTGGCCTAAAAAAAGACAAGGAAAAAAGAGAGAAACATTTACTTAAACATAAAGAAAAAAAATCCACTCTCATTATCACCGATGAGCAGAATACTAAATTCAAGAACTGAATCAGAGCCCAAAGCAGAAGATAAAAGTGGGCATACAAAAAGATCTAAATATGGTTAGTGGCATTAAGACTTCAGTGATAACTTCAGCAAAAAGGTTCAAATATTGGAAAGAATTAGATGGAAGCTCTGTGTTGTCAGGAAGGTCCACAGATGTAGGTCAGTCACATGTGTTAAAACATTTAGGACAGAAATAAAGATCATTACATCCAAACCTAAACCGTCTGGAGGACAGCAGGAGTTTGCTGCAGGCAGGATTCTAACTCAGATCCATCAACATGGGAGAAAGAAGGGCATACCAGACAATTATTAAGAAACTAAAGAATATAAAATATGCAAATTAAATAAACTTAATACTAAGGTAATTTTTGTCCAGGTTAAAAATAATTATATACAACAACACATCAAATTGTTTACAGATAAAATTCTCTCAATGAAAAATTAAAAAGACAAAAAAAAAAAAAACTTACGCAATAGTGAGTTTCTTAAAATTAGGTGTTTCTTGTTTTTTATTTCTGATGAAGAACCAGTAAAGAGCAAAGCCTCCGGCTAATGACAGGATAAATATATCCGTCAAGGAGACTAAAGACCCTGCCGCCATGTCAGATTCAGGAACTGTGCTCATCTTGGGTGCATCAGTAGATCAGGAATCTTAAAAAAAAAAAATGTACAGACATTTATTTGAACTGGCAAAACTAATAGTATGGCATGTAGGTCTTAAGCTTCAACTTTCTGGACAAAGTTGGTAATCAAAACTATTTGATGAACTTTATTTCTCTCTATATATATATACATATATATACGCATATATATTGTGGATATAAAAGAAAACTTTTTTTTTTCTATTCTAAATAAACAACTGGGCTCCATTTAGAAAAACTTCAAAAGGGCATAAAAACTATGTAACCAATTTATATTTTAAATATCAACCCTGATCTCAATAATATACTGGTAGATATAGACACATGAAAAAAAAAGTAAAAATTTGCAGAACCCTTGCTAAATGTATCAAAATGAGTAACATAGCATAAAGCAATGCTGTTTACAAAATTAGATAAATAAACCAGCAGAATTACGTAATGGGAGAAAGGTCTATTTGCAGGCAATATTACTTTACATCATGACACATGACGGGGAAAAAAACAAAAAAAAAATCTCCATAATCCATAGAGCACTTAGATCTAGGGCGTCAAGAAACACACACAAACTTAAAAAAAACAACTTTAAAATACGTCATATTATAAAATTAGTCATTAGTAATTCTATTATTACCGAACAATATAGATCTAGAGAAATGTCCTCATACAGATCTATCGTTTTACAAGTCTAGCATCAGAACACTGGGTTCTAGATCTAGCTCAGCCTATCTGGCAACCTACATCGTCGCGAGCAGCAGAGGTCAAAAGTTCAAGAACTAGAACATAACAAGTCCTATTATTGTGACCCCCAACTCCTGGCGCAACAAGCCAAACAAATTTTGTTTGAAGTACGCGGACATCCCGTTACGTCGTGGAACATGTGACAAATAGGTCTAGGTCTACAGGCAAGGCAAGATTGTTTACAAACGCATCTTCAGTCGGGGATGAGCTCACATAGTCAAGCGTTACAATCTAGGCCAATGTCGATATCGCTATATCAAACCAGTCGCTTCGTTCCCAGTCTACGGCAGATCTACAATGTCCCTTACAATCACTACATTTGACAGTAGATCAATATCCAGTTTCAACTCACGTAGTGACAGTAATACGCCCAATTAAATTCAATGTTGTGGTGACTGGCCGAATAAAAAAAAAAAAAAAAAGGTAAGGGGCCGTGGCGGAACACACACACACACACGCATGTTAAGGCGAGGTAGCGGTACAAGATCTATATGTGTTGGTGATCACTAAGAGTTGACACGGCACCAAGGAAGACAACATTCCTACACGTACCGAGTGATTGGTTCCATCAAACGCGTGTCAAAGTGTACGCTGTGGACTTAGAAACCGTGAGGGTAAGGTATATCTAGAATTAACCAGAAATCTACCGGTATATAAACATTGAACACTAAGAATAACAAAATGTATCGAATAAGAACAACAAACGCGGTAAATAGACGCAGTTTATTCATTACAATGGATACTTGAATCTATTGATTTTTAATTTGTAAACCTTTTCAAACTCTAAATGTAGCCTATGCACAGAGTTACGTCGCGTAGGGCTACTATTCAACCATAGTTAGATATTCTAGTATTTAGAGAGTGCCTGAAACTAGAATTAGAATCTATCCATGTCTCCAAGATTCAACAGTGGCCACAAGTTTACTCCTCAGAAACACTCGTCTGCTCGGGGATATCGTAACGGGGATAAGTGACATGACGTCGCTGCCGTCTCTTTGAAAGTTGGATGGTTTTATTCGGCAGTTGACGCAAGTTTTACAGACATTCAATGTACTTGAAACACGGAGGCATTTACAAGTTGCAGAAGTGATCTCTACTAATGCGATTCTCTCCTGCGGTCTTTAAAACGAGCCTAACCGGCACCTATATAATCATGGCTCTTGTTTGAATCAAAACATTTAGAAGTATTTTTGTTCAGTCAACAACAGGAACGCCCGAAACTAACCCAACCTAACCCCCTTACACATTTTGACCTTTTATTTACATGCAGTAGAAATACAATTTGATTATATATGCCAGATAAGCATTTTTTTTTAAATAGTGGATGAGAAGTAAACAGTACTTGTGGGTCAAGATTTCTATTAATTTAAATAATTTTATTTCCTAATAGATCTAGAATTATTGTTTTCGTCCGTTAATTGTAATTTTGTCAAAGGTTGAAGTGACCTGAGCCTACAGACAGCATGTTAAAGGGTGTAAACTTTAATATTATTAAATTGGTCATCAACCCGGCTGAAATACGATACCGAACATTCAAGTCGGCTCGTTGACACATCGCAAACTATGATTACCTAATGGCTCATTGGGTTTTCATCAAATAGATAATAAAGCTTATAATGAGAAGTTACATAATGACAAAACAAAACAAACACTAAATATGAGTCACTGGGGGGGGGGGGGGGGAGAGTATTGTAACGCCTCCTGTCTATAGTTGTGGCTTAGCAGAAACTCATTATCAAAATGAGAGCTCAGCTGGCCTAGTTCATATCATGACAGGGGATTATTGTTTCTCTTTTTGTGCTCATTATTCCACCCCTCCCCTTATTCCACTGTGTACAAAAAATGAATGCTAATGAAACTAATTAGTGATTGATAAAATACACCTGTGTCATCCCACACATACGCACACAATAAACAATTTCTAAAAAAAAAAAAAATGATGAACATTGTGCACTAATAACTAGCATCACTTAGCCACCCTGCTCCAAGTAGTGCAAACACACACACACACATACAAGAAAAAAAAGAGAGGAAAGTATCTTATATGTAAGTAAAAGTGAAGTTCCCCTTTCAGACCTTGCTATCTACAGGAAGATGACGTTAAGATCATGCTTCTTTGGCCAACCGTTAACTAGCAGGGTGTTATGTGTCCAACACAACGACCAACTATCTTTACTCTCCCCAACTAAAGTCAGGCACCCATTAGAGTTGGGTGGACTCAGGAATGTCTTGAAAATCCTGAAATTGAAGCTCCCAGCCTTCAGAGATTGAAGCCCAGGTTCAAAAGCCAAGCACTTAAGCACCCAGCCATCACGACCCCATATCTTTATATAGGCACAAGAATAACAGCATATAAAAAATACTAATCTATTTTGGATTAACAGTTAGGTGTGAGCAGCCCATCACCTAAATACAATATCTAGAAAGCTTTGTGTTATAACACACTACCACTAGATCTGTGATATAAAAGGAAGAATAGTAGACAACGTAAGCATACATAGCTGCCTAGTTGTGTGGTGTACACTCTGTGGCTCTGGACTGTCATTTTGAGGATTAAAGGTTTGAACCTCCCACTGTCCAGTAATAATTTTCAATTCTGAAGGAACATCCGAAGCAGGTAAACAAACAGTAGTTTACAACAGATAAGTTACGTTTATAACCTAAAAAGTCTTTTTTTTTTAAGGAGAAAAACTAAAAATCACTAAAATATTGAACTATTGTTTCATTGTGTGAGTGTGCAACTACACACAGTCTAAAGTGGTGATAAGCTCTAGTGAATAAGTGGACCTGAAATCTTAGATTAGTCAGCCCAGTACCACCTCAAACATTAAGTCAACAAAAGTTGTTTTAAAAAAATATTTATCAGTCACTGGGTTAAAAAAAAAAAGAAAACATTAATGGTTTGACCTTCCAATACAAAATACCAGTATATCAATAATTTACATTCAAAGAGCCTCTAGAATACAGCAACATTTAAAAAAAAAATACAAATACAACCACTTCAACCTGACTCTTACAAAACTTATTCATCAATTCTGTCCTGCATTTCTCAGACATTCATTTCTCCTGTAACTGTATACAATGTTAAGTGTGTTCGCCTTTTCAATACTATCAAACCACAACAGGAACATATGTATAAATACAGTGACAATGAAATCTGTGGTTCACCACATTAAAATAGTAAGGTTATAAATTTCATTTCAAACAAATAGAACAGATAGAATCGAACAATATTTATAACCTAAATATACCAGAGTCCTAAAAACAATTAGTAATTTTTTAAGCCTTATGATTCAATAAACCCCATGATTAGACATTAGACATATCCCATAATTCTTATCTCTTTGTAGTATACATGTACAGCATTACACATTACATAGAAGATAGATCTAGATCAAAATCAATTATCCAATCTTAAAATAAAAAAGACACATGTGTATACAATAAAAAGAATTGACAAATAAAAAAATAATAATTTAAAAGGACACTAATATGCTGATATGCTTTATGTATTATTATAAATTCTTCTTCAAAAAAAAAAAAATCAATGATAAAATTATTGTGATTGGAATTTTATTTTCAAGATATTTTTAACATGTTTTATTAGTGTATTGTCTGTATGAGACTTTTATCAAACTGCTAATAGAAAGTCTAGAATCAAGAATTATATTTTAATATTACACTCAGTCTGAAGATAAATTAGATCACTACAATAGATTAGATATTCTAGAGATTTGATTAGATATATATATATATGCTCTATAATCTAGATAGATCTTAAATCTATATCATCACATTTTTTTATATGACTTACACCTGTATATTGTTATAACTGTCCTGGCAAAGCGGTTTGAGGTAATTGTGTGCATAATCAGCTGACACTGACAACGCAGACCAGCGCTATGGATCAAGAATGAGATAAATTCATTTTGGGATCAGCGGCATCGCAGGCTCCTCCAGATTGTAGCACTGAGCACTGCAAACTACTTAAGGGTCTCCGGCTCCCCAAGGGTGACTCACCTAAATTCTAACTGTATTGAATTCTACTGTAGTACTGACTCAAACAAAGATTTTACATTGCAAATCTACGCCTACTAATGTTAAAAACAATAATAGATTCTATCTAGATCTAGAATCTAGTCACTCTATATCTATAGTATATCTTATATTATATATATATATTAATATTATCTATCATAGATTCTTTTATCTGAACACAGCTTTCGGGAACTAGGAGAATTTTTTTTTTTTAATTTGGTAAAGGTTAACATATAAAAAACTGAAAGAAGATTCTTCTTCCTCAACTAATGGACAATAAAAGTAGCTGTATTCCTATGTATTACGACAAAGTTAAGATTTTATTTTAAAATAAATCGGGTTACTTCACCTCTACACCAAATGCAGTTTTCTTGCTTTCCCTTTCATTGAACACTGATTGCAGTCACTTATGTAATTGCTAAGAAATTATATTTGTGTACTTATAAAATTATTAAGATTGTATTAAAAGAGGTAGATTCCCCTATGCAAAATATATTTATAGTCTATGGCCTCCGACCATTGCAAAGCGACTATGGATCATCTCAAGAATGAGATAACTTTCCTGGACACTATGGTTGCAACAATGTTGCCCACACAGCAGTTACCCCTCCTAACGTAGCTGATGTATCCAAGGGAATGGTAAAAAATGCCAATACATTTTTGGGATAAGCGTCGTTGAAGACTCTGCCTGGTTGTAGCACTGAGTACTTCTAACTACCTAAGGGTTTCCGGTTCCTGATGTTTACTCATGGTTGACTCTGAAAGCATTTCCCATGGCGGGAGGGTGGGACTATGTGAAATCATCAGGGGCCTAACATCACACATAACAAATGATTCTAGGAAGAGGTCTCGGGTGTCATTGAAAATGTGGAGGTATCAAAGTTAAAGGGTATTTCTTAAAAAGGATGCTAATAAGACATCTCTCTCTCTCTCTGTATACACCAATATATACACACATGCACACACACAAACGCACATGCGCGCACACACACACACAAAACAACATGCAAACAGGCTCATAATCTAGCCCTCATCCTTTATATGCATGCAAGTTGCCAGGGAAGGTAAAAGTAAAAGCAATATCTTTCCTTTTACATACATGGTTACCGAGAATCAAACAAACTGACATCTGCTTTGGAGAAATAGAACAAAAATAAAGAAACTTTCTAAATTGGCCAAACAAAAAAACATAAATTACTAATTTAAAAAAGTGATGCGTTCGGTGAGTGAGAATTTGACTAGGTCAGGTGTTCGGATTATAAGAGCTATCTGAAATAGATTCTAATTTGATGGGGAAAAAGTTTAAGATTTACTTTTAGACTAGAACTCTAGAAAAAAAAAATCTAAATCTAGAGTAGACGAGACTAGAGTAGATGGTACGAGACTAGAGCAGATTACTATAATAATTATATAGTATTATTACCAGACTGACTAGACTTCACTAGAACTAGACTTGGTCCTAAGTCTAGACTCTAGCATTAGTCTAGATCAGTTAAATATATTTAATATTAGATTATATATATATATATATATATTTATATTTATTTATAGTAAAAAAAGTAAAGTTCCCCTTTCAGACCTTGTGGTCTATAGGGCAGATGATGTAAAGGTCATCTGTTTCTGTGGCCTACGGTTAACAAGGGTGTCATGTGGCCAGCACGACCAACCGCCTTTACTTTTCTCTTACTAATGTCAGGTACCCATTAGAGCTGGGTGGACTCAGAGGCGCCCGAAGATCCCGAAATTAAAAATCCTAGTCTTCACCAGGATTCGAACTTTACCGCTCAGCCACAGCGCCTCATATATATATATATATTTATAGATCTATATATCAATTACTATATATAGTATTAGTATATATTAATATTATTAATAGAATTAGAAAATATATAGATCTACAATAAATAACAAATATAAGCATTAAAAGAAGAAAAGATAACTCATCAGAATCAGACATATTATATTATATATACTATAGTATCAACTATGGACAATATAGTACTATACATAAGTCTTATGATAAGACTAAAAGAGTAACTAGATCTATAATCTATATAGTCTATAATTAATATATTTTATTTTATAGTAAATTATAGAATTATACTATCATGTCACAGTATGTGACTGTGAGTATAACTTTAGTTTAAATTATTAAATTTAGTTACTTTACTTTATATTAGATTTTAGATGATGCTGATAGTTTATTAGAATAATTACTATAAAATTAGATCTATTTAATTTACTATTACTATTATATATATAATATATATATATATAATTATATTCTTTACTAGTCTATACTTAATTATGATAGACATCATACATTCATAGACTATTGAAAAGTAGTAACTAGTATATACACTCACTAATATAGTATAATATAGCTATTATAAGTATAGAATTATAATAGATCTAGTCTAGATTCTATATACTATATTGATATTCTAATCTAGATAGTAGACTCTAGATCTAAAATCTAACTTTCTAAGACTACTAACTCTTACTAAGTGACACTAGATGTAGATCTAAGTCTAAGTCTAAGACAAGGGTCTTTGAAGAGTAAGTAAGTCAGATTTCAGATTATTAGCCTTTAAAATTTATTAGGAACTTACAAAATCAAAATGTAAAAGAACAAGTTACAAATCCAAGTATTTTTTACGTGCCGATCGACACGTCTCTTCCCAGTCTAGATCCAGACAAAGCTTAGTCTTAGTTAAGTGTAGACTAGATCTAGACTATAATCTAGGTCTTTATAGATCTACTCAAACCTACTGACACACTGACACTGTGTACTTTGCGTTTTATTAATTTAGAAAGGACAGTAATATTTGATGACGTAAATCTCAGACGAAGGGGAGTATGCGTTAAAAAATATAGAAATCTATCAGTCACCATAACAAGTAATATTGATCTTTAATTCTTTTCATATTTTTTTTCTGCGGCTACAAAATAAATGTTGTTATTACCAAAAAAAACACTTCTTATTCTAATAATAATATATTTACATTTATAATTTAACTTTAAAATTAGATATTACATCTAGATTATATGTCTAAGACGAGATAGCATAAAATATATTATTATTATTAATTATTATAGTATTTATAGAGTAGTATACGTCCATAATAGATCTTTATTCTAGTCAAACCTCTAAAACCTGTATATATTATATAGTAGATCAAGGCGACGGTCACGGCACAATAATTATAGATCTAGATGATTCAAGTTATTTTTTTAATGCTAAAAGTTCTACTTTTGTTTTTAAAGCGTTGTAGTGACAAAAAAAATAGTCTCCCCCACCTTCCCAAACTATTCAATTTGCCAAAAATAAATAAATAGATCCTAGAATCTATACAGAAGAAGGGTTTATTTTAAAAAAAAAGTTTTAAATATTATTTTATTCCCTAAAGTAAAAAATCTGTAAATAAACATTGAACATATTTAAAAATATTTAAAATGAACAATTTTTCTCATCTAAATGAAGTAAATGGACTATTGTCACTAGATCTATAAAAATCTGTACAACTAGATATAATGTTTTGTTTATTATGCCCCATGGCGGATGCAGTTATCTAGATCTAGAATATAGAGGTATCTAGACTCTAGATCTAGATTCTAGACTAGGCTACTAAGATTCCAATGTTGTACCCTCGCGTTTTGCGAAAACGTTGGGTATTAGCTGTGATATTTATTTGTTATTTTATCTATTTCTTATCAGCCACGCTGTCAAAGGTATAATAAGATAATAGTTAAATACTAATAGTGACTTTAGTAAAGTAAAGTAAAGTCTTTACTTTTACTTACTACTTTTACTTTTACTCCTTTTAGTCTTTATCATCTTTATGAGTTTATTAGTAACTAATAAACTAGTTTATTATAATTATAGATATACTCATATAGAGTCTACTTTTCTTTAAATACATTAATTTATATTCTAGATCTAGTTAATCTAGTTATAGTCAGTTATAGTTATAGATCTAGTAACAATCTAATTCTAAATAATACTTTTTTAATAGTAATACTTAGATTTTAGATCTACTATCTAGTGTCTTTGTCTTACTCTTAGTAATAGTTATACTTATTACTTAGGACTTAGACTGACTTAGACTTAGTAAGTTAAGTAAGTAATTTATTAAGTTAGTTTATAATAGTTTATTGTCTACTAGAGTCTAGATCTATAATCTATATAAAAGTTTATAATATAAAAATAATACATTTTAATTAAATGTTTGTAAAATGTTTTGTAAAATGTTTTACATGTTTCGGATGTTCCTTCAGAGTTGAAGATAATTACTTCCTAGTCCAAACCTCCCGCAGGACGACGGGGGATGGGAGCGGGCAGGGTTTGAACCCGGGACCATCGATAAATCTGAACGACAGTCCAGCGTGCAAACCGCACGACCAGGCAGCCATCTAGATCTATACTCTATAGTCTATAGTAATACTAATAGACATTATAAGATTATATTATTATTATATTTATAGATTCTAATAAGTATAAGAGTTTATTTTATATTTAAATTTATTATTTTTTATAGAGACTTCTACTCTAGTCATTAGATCTAAATTTTATCTACTAGTTACTAGTAGTACTACATTGAAATTCATTGAATTGTCTACAATTATGTCAGTATGACAAATTATGTCTAGTAAAAGTCTAGTACTACTACTAGTCTAGTCAGTCTAGAGTCTACATCTATTTATTGTTATTATGTCAAGATCTACTATTATTTTTTTTTTAAATCTATCTCTTATAAATCTAATCTATATATAGATCTAGATCTAGTGATCTAGTCTACTAAAGTCTTATAGAGTTTATAGAGTATAGTTAATATAGATATAATATGTTTAAATATATCATATATATATATATATATATATATATATATATATATATATATATATATATATATATATATATATATATATATATATATATATATATATATATATATATATATCTAAAGTGACTATACTTATTTGAATTAGAGTCTATATATATATATGCTATCAGTATCATCTAGAATGAACTAGATCTAGTCACTTGATTCTAGTCTACTCTAGATTTATCATAGAGCTAGATCTACTCCATATAAAGTTATAATTTTTATTAATATTAGACATTTAGGGCCAAGTCTGAAGACCAGTGATGACAGTCTTTCTCCAGATCCATCTAGATTCTAGTGACTAGATTAGTCTTACTTACTAAGACTTGAGATCCAGTAACTCAATGTCTGAGTAAGCCTAAGCCTATAAAAAGTATAGATCTAAATCTAACTAATCTAAGTCTAACTTAATTTCGTCTCATTTTTTTTTATATATTAGACTAGATTATTATTAAATTTATTAATCTAGACTAGATAGTTTTAGTAAAGTAATAGACTCTCTAGAGCTAAACTCATCAGTTGTTAGCTAGACTTCTTTAGTCGAGATCTAGTCTACATAAAGATTATTTAGTTATTTCTAGAGCTAAATTTTATAATTACAGAGTCTTTCACTCTATGTATGTGCCATGGTGGAATACAAGAAAAGCAATAATGTTTTTCCCACATTCAAAAAGGTGCTGGTACGCTGTACCTGTGCCTACCGTAAAAAAAAAGCCCTGTATATATATATGTGTGTGTTTCTAGTTATAAATTCTAGCTGCCTGCCTTGTATTCGGCAGGAGAGAGAGAGTGTGTTTTAAGTACCAAAACTATCTTGTTTATAGCATGCTTAGTGCGCTATGGTCCAATCTCTTTTGTCAGAATGTTTCCATGGCGCTCAGCATACACAACCCAGCTTGAACTCAAGCCCTCTTGATAGATAGCCAAGTGGTTTATGCCTGTCACCCATACATCCCAATTACACACCCCAAGACAATTAAACATATAGCAGCCAACTAACCAGTCAGAAGACTGTTGACTTTATTCACATTGATACTATCATATTGTTGTAGACAGTCATTGATTTGTAGCACCAAACTGCTAACTAAATCATTGTAGGCGTAATATAACTTAACTTTTTAACCTTAAAAACTTTAAATAACACAAATAACATCTATTTGAACAATACTAAATATAACTTCTATTACAGTATAAACAAATTCAACTTCAGATAAAATGAAACAATGTAGCAGACTTTAGTAGTGGTATAAAAATCTAACACTACAATAACATGTATTTTCTTGCATCACTCAACCAATTGCTAACCTCTTCCCACCATTGACATAGAAACACACACTCCACAACACATTTGTGTTCTCTAGAGCATCTATTTAATGGTGTGTTAAGATTTAATCATCATATGTACTCTTTAAGCTTTTATCTGATAGTGTGTTTAGATTTTGTTTCTGTATAATGCCAATTAGTTTACTATGATTTCCCAAGGACAGAAAAAGACTAATACTATTTAATAATTTACTTCACATGCTGGCCTATTGATGAGGGGTTTTACTAGAGATGCTTTGAGTTAACAATGATTGTTTAATGGTATTTTAATCTATTCCTCAGTCATCTGATTATATTCTTTCTGAGTATGAATCAAAGAGAACTCTAAGGCAACCTTTTCAGTGGCAGCCTTCTGAAGATTCTAATGATACAGAGATTGTTAAGTGTAGAAATTCTAGGCAAGGTCGCTGGCTGATAGTTGACCACAAAGGTATGCAGAATTTAAAAAAAAAAATTACTCTATTAGACAAAAATGGTTTGCTTATATTATTGGTTTAATGATTCTGTTTATAGTTACTCTTTATTTATTAAATATACTACAATAAGAATACATTTTCTGTACTTGGTGTCTCTTCTAGTATAAATAGTAATCATATGGGATGTCTTTTTTTTCGGCAGGTAATGTTTGTCGGAGAGAGCATGTAGGGGTCAACAACTGTTGCAATCCAAAAAATCCATCAACAAAGCATCAAACCTGTGAGACCTGTTTATCTAATGCTTGCTGTAGTGTGTATGAGTACTGTGTCTCCTGTTGTCTGCAGCCAAAGAATGTGAGTCTGTTATATTAGTATGTCATCACTAATTCATTACTTGTTATCCATTCAGCCATTGTTACTTTTTGACATAACAAGTGTACAGATATAACAGCACTAGTTGCAGGCATTAGATTGAATGTTGGTTTCTGTATGATGTGATCTTTATTAAATGTTTTTCACACTTTTACCTTACCTTGAAGTTTAGAAAGGTTGAATAATTCTCGGCAGTTTTTCTGACAGTCTATTTTGTCTCACCACATTCCACACTTTATATCTTTCTACATCCACCAGCTGGTTCTATTTATCATTTTTTTTTTAACCTGTCGCTATTGTGTAGATCATATAGTTCACCTTCACCTATCCCTTAGTCTCTTGGACCATTGGGGCACAAGAAGGTTTGTAAACCGTCTTTTTCAATTCCTCTCTGTCTTTTACCTTGGATAGAACCTCTTTTAATGGCAAGCTTGTTCATTCTTTTATGTTGTCTTCCCATATAATAATAACAACTGAATTTCTATTAAAGTTCAAGCTAGTTGGCACTTAAGCTGATCTTTAAAGTGTTTCGATGGGGCACATCTGTTATGCCAACCACCTTTCATCTCACCAAAAAAGATTGCCTTTGGCAGGGTCATCCCTTATATGAGATACATGCCCTGCCTAGCATAGCTGTTGAGCTATAAGTAGTAACTATTAGTATACTGCCCTACCTGCATTTGCATTTATTATTTGTAGTGCTGTCTTGCCAACATATGCCCATGATAGAGCGTAGACATCTTTGGTGAAAGTTTTCAAGAATTCTTAGCTGCTTTCTCTATAGTCTGGGGGCGTGGTAGCTAAGCGGTAAAGCGCTTGTCTTCTGAACCGGGGGTACCGGGTTTGAATCCTGGTGAAGACTGGGATTTTTAATTTCGGGATCTTTGGGCACCTCGAGTCCACCCAGCTCTAATGGGTACCTGACATTAGTAAGAGAAAAGTAAAGGGGGTTGGTTGTTGTGCTGGCCACATGGCACCCTTTAACCGTAGGCCAAAGAAACATTTGACCTTTACATCATCTGCCCTATAGACCACAAGGTCTGAGAGGGGAACTTTACTTCTCTATGGCCTGTAGTGCCCATGTCTCAGATCCATATGATCCTATAGAAGGGTTGAGAGAACCACTGATTGGTAGACACTGGTTTTTTGTAGGGAGTTGGAGCAATTTGTTCCACCTCTCTTGCTTGGAGACATCCAAAAGCACTACTAGCCAGACAATTATGAACGTCTCTTAAAAGTGATGCATCATTTGATACTGTGCTTCCCAGATATGTATAGTTGTCCTCCACTTTAAGGAGGTGTCTATTCACTGGAATCTTTGGGGCTGAGTAAATTTAATTGGGTGACTTCTGAAACATGGCTTCCGTTTTTTTTAGAGATTTATTGTTATCTATTGCTTGTATTACTTAATTTGTACTTAACTATATAAAAACCTATGTTGTTTGTTTTTTTCTTAATTTTTAAACATTTTTTGATTGCAATTATTGTAACAGTTTATCTTTTTCAGATATTTGGGATAGTGTATGTAGTGGCATATTAATCTTGTCTAGTTCCTACAATTCTTTTTTTTTTTTTTTCTTTTCTTAAATGTCAACTAAGTCATGTTTCTAGTGTGAAGTTAGCTTGTGGACTTCAGGTGATATATCTTATTTATTGATGAGAAAGCATACGTTTCAGAAATTTGGAATAAGTGAAACATGCACTTGTGGAGTGTCAGCAGAAAAGCTGTGCTTTTTCAAAGCAGAATACTTTATCAGGCGGTTCAATTGAGATAGTGGTGAACGAGAATCTGCTTTAAAATAACTATGGAGAGATGTTTTAAATGGACACAATGCACAGTTCATTGCAGATTTGAGATTGGTTATCTGCATCTCCAACATGATAATGAGAACCAAGAAGATATAGGCTGCATAAAGATATGCATAATTAGAAAATATCTTCATAATTACTTGATGGGTCTCCCTCATTCCATTTGATCAAAATTGTGTCTATTTTGTGTGTACTATATGCATATAAACATTTACAACTTTACAATTAATGATGGATAGCCATGGCCAGTAAGTAATCATATAATCTAGATGTAATTACACCAGAGCTGAGAAAATATTTCCAATACATTTATTTTCAGCAACATTTGCTCAATAAAATCTTAAAAGAAAACCAGGAAGCTCCGTACAACTTGTTTGTAAGGGAAGTGGAGAACCTGTTTGACTTGTGCTTAGCCAAATGTAGGACCTCCTCTCAGGTAATTGGTGGAATTTAATTATATGTAATCAGCATGCCTTGGACAATGTATGCAGGAATTTAGTTTAAATTTAGCACAGCTCAGACTGTGTCTTGTTAAATTTTTTTACCTTGCACATCCTGTGCTAGGGGGCAACTTATTGAGATAACCATATTAAATGATATTAGTTAATTAATTTCAATTCTTTCAGATCTGTCCCTTCCACTTGATTCTTTAAAAAAAAAATTTTATTTAATCTTCTTGCAAGGCAGCTTTGTCGCCTTTTCATGTTCATATTGAGTGTATCAATCCTCCACAACCTTAACATGATGGATATCTAACTAGTCTCTTTACTGCCGTTTTTTGTGTGTTTTGCTTTTATTGTCATTTGCTCCATATTGATTCTTTTATTTGCGGACTTTTTCTGTGCACGGACCAAAGGTTTGGAACTCACTCCCCATTTATCTCAGACATACAACATGCTACACTACTTTTAAGAACATTAAGACCTGCCTGTTTAAAACTTTTTTAGATTAGTTTGTCATGTTATCTCTCATTTTGTGTTTGTAATGTTATCACAGCGCTTTGAGCCTACATGGTTACAGCGCTTTTGATAAATAAATATTATTATTATTTATGTTACTAGATGGTGCTCTTTGTCTAAGGAGAAAGATTGGCATTTCTTTAGAGCTACAGATTCTCCTATTATGTTCTGTTTTTAACCAATTAGCTCTTCTGCAGTCCAAAACGTTTTCTCGTTTTTTTTTTTGTAAACCGTTGTAGAACGTTTCTAAAATTCACTGTTCAATAAACTTGCTTTAAACTTTTTAAATAGAAGATTTCTTTAAGTCTTGTTTCGAGCATGATTACAAATCATTGTAATAAATCATAAATGACTTTTCAACTGAACAGGCCCTTTTACCCCAGTGTATAAACCCCTACATGAGAAAATGAGTATTTTTTAAGCTTTTTTATATTCTAAAGGTATTAGAAGTATTTAATTTTTGAAACTAGACATATTGTTCTATTTTTGAAAGTTGTTTGTTTATTTATTAGTATTAGATCTTAAATTTGATTATTTTTTCAAAATATTTATTCCTTATGATTTTGTAAATTTGGGGTTATCCCTCTTTGCTTAGGACCTCCCTAACCGGAAATAGGAGCTATTGGGTTAATTTAATATACTTGTCAGTTGTTGACTATTCATTTGTTTAATTTTTTATATATTTTTTTTTGTGTAGAGTGTTCAACATGAAAACTCGTACAGGGATTCCAGCATAAAATATTGCTATGGGGACAAGCCTCCAGATTTACAAATCATCAACAGCTGAATACCAGACATAGCGTCATGAACTGTTAATCAAAACACAACCAATGCTGTTAATGAACTTGACTAATTAGTCTACAGTACAAGACAACCAAACATGGGTTAAGTCCCTTATACATATTTTAAATAAAAGCGTAGCTGTGATATATTGTAAATAAAAGAAAAACATTTTCATCTACATTAATACTAAACATGGATAAATCTCAGAAGGAAAAGTTAACCCTCGCGTCTCGGAGCTCTAAACAACAAGCAGACTACCGTCCCTTTAATCAGCTTTGGATCAACTCCTGTTACCAGCAGACATTGCTGCCCAATGCACCTTGGCACAAGGTAAGCATTTGAAAGTGAATGCAGTCAAACTTTAATATCAAATTCTGCTTATAAAACCAGATGAAGCTGTGATTTAATGCAAGCTATTAATGATGCTTGGCTGTGAGCAGATTGTTATGTCATAGAAACCATACAACTTCACAGCTTTTTAGGAAGTTGTAGCCTGTTGAAAAATATGTTAAGACAACATAACTCATTATTTCATTTTCTTTTGTCTAACTAAATTAATTTTAGAATTAATAAATGTCATGTGTGGCTGACTGGTATGAACCGCTTGGCTGGTTATCAAGGAGGTTCGAAGTTGAATCCTGACTCGAACAGAGTTGTGCTCAACACCTAAAGATAGTATGGAAATCATCTTCAGATACCCCTCCCCCCAACAAGTCAACAAAAGAGATTGGACAAGAGTGCCCTCCCTGAGCATGTTTGTAGCATGAAAATTGAGCAGTGAACAATCCAATATCTTAATCTATGTCTTTTTAATGTAATTTCCTACCTCATAGTTTTAGTAACTCTGTAATGACTCAATAGCAAGATGTGTAGAAGTTGGGTTTAATCGAGTATTTCATTAGTGACGCGGCGGTACATTAAAAAGTTAGAAGAGACAGACTAACGGATGAGGAAGAGACCCAACTTCTACGCGTATTATTATTGAGTCATTACAACTCTCTATTATAATTGTGTTTTTATGCTGAGGTGCTTAATAACTCATTGATGTGCTTGTGATAAATGTGACAAGCTGTCGATGTGCTTGGATGTAATGAGATCAGGATAAACTTGGCGATAAGATGATCTCAGTGAACGATGTTTTAGTCATAATGAAAAGAATCTCAGTTTTATCCATTTCAATTAGTCATGAATAGTTACCTCCTACATGGTGTTGTTTTTTCAGCTGGAAGAAGAAATCTGTCACAATTTGGCGCAGAAAGTAGAGAAACAGTTTCATCAGCCTCAGAGGAAAGAGATGTTGCTGGAAGTCCTGGGGAAACATTTTGTAGAGAAATATTTGTCCCATGTACAGAGGAACCCAGAAATGTTGGTCAGTTGTTGTTTTTTTCAAATGGACTTTTAGGCTAAGCTAATAAGTTGTATACAAAACTTTTTTTTACCACTTTGTGTGGTTCAGAGGGTGTATTGCAACTTTGAAAAGGTTACAAGTTGTCAAAAAACTTAATTTTAATATACAAAATCTGTTTATGAAATGATGGTTCCATATTAGTTAATTCAAGATCAGTGTTGTGGATGTGATATATTCATAAGTTTGTGTGTTACATAATGTGTATGAATATGAATAACTCACAGGAGCCACCTATGAGTTTGTGTAAAACAAACTCTTTCCGCAATTGCATGGTTATGTGTGAATTAAATGATGTAAATTGCATATGAACATTCTTTCCATTTCAGGAACCCATCCATATTTCAGCCAAGGAGAAAAACCGTTTAAAGACTGATGCTCAAAACTGGCTTAATAGTCAGATGTACAAGGCAGTCAAAGAAACAGGTCATGGTTACCTTTTGACTGGCATAGGTCCTGGGTATGTATTACAACAGTCTGACTATTATAATGGCTTCAAATTACTAGCATGTATATTGTTACACTATGTTTACTTCTTTTCTTCACTTCTTGGTTTCTTATTGAATGTTTTTTTTCTCAAAGTTTCCTCTTTTATTCTAAGTTATGATTGAACCTTAATTCCCCAATCATTTTTGTTTTGTCAAGAAAATATACTATATAAGTCTTTTTGAAATATTTAATAACACATTTTTGTAGAGAGCCACCTCCTACTGGATACTATGCAGAGTTCCTGCAAGAAACGTTTAACATATTCACTACAGGACTTGACAGAGAACTTTATTTACAAGAGAAAAGATTGCTGGTAGGTTTTGAGAGAACAAACATGTACATCTTTTTGTTATTAAATCACACATTCTATATTAAATCAGATAGGTTCTACTTGTTAAGTGGTGACATCTATGCAGTAATGAGCGTTTGTATATGATGAAATTTTTGGCTTCACTGGTACAAATCTAACATGATTTCTTTCATTATGTAACTTCTCAGAAAGCTAAGGAGAGTGAAGTGGTAACAAGAAAGGCAGACAACTCTGACATCTACAAAGTTCCTGCACCCAGCAGGCTGAAACAAATAGGGGCAACTGATTCAGGAGCAGCAAAAGTTTCTGTACCAACCACAGCACAAATTAGGAGTAAGTACTCACTTTTTTGTTGAAACATTATTTGGGTGGAGTCTTCTCATCTCAAAGTTTAACTCATTCTCTCCTAACCGACGATATCATCGTTGATTTTATCCCATTATTCAGCCTAATCAATGATATTATTGTCTATTTTTAAAAAGTCAGTTATTTTGTTATCTTTACATACAAAATGCTTTTAATTGCTTATAAATAAATCTTAAGTAGTTTTCCTTTGGGAAAAAAATTACGGATTTTTTCATTTTGATTGTGTTTTTACAAAAGAAACATTTTTAAAGAATATGGGCTAAAAAAGGCTCTATTTTTTCATATTAATTGTTATAGGGGGTACATGGGATAGTGACCTCAAGACAATTAATATAAATGTTTTACATATTTTATATATTAAGATTAGTAAGAATACAAATAAATATCATAAAAAAAAAGACTTTTTATTTAATTTGGATCATAAAATATTGCCTAGATCTAGTCGAGATCTAGTTTTAAGGGAGACTTGTCCATAGTCAATAAGTTTTAACTTTGAAGTTTCACTATCCAAAATAATTTTTTTTTTCATTTCATAAACATCAATTTAAATTATCTAAAAAGGGTATGCATTTTCCTTTAATTGTATAACAAATATAACATTTTCTGATAACAAACAAAAAAGTTATTAAAGTTTAATCATTACAGGGTAGTGGAATATATATGAGTGAAATGAATAATTCCGTCGAAACGAGGAAAAAAATTACGGAAAGAAAGAGTTGAAATAAACATCAGAAGTAGTTGTTTTTTTCAATGTGCTTTTTGAGATGGTGCGAAGAAGAAAGAATTGATATTGTTGAAGAAAATAAAAGATTTTAGATAATTATTGTACATTTTTCAACCAAAATAATTCATGTTGTAAAACCCATAGTTTATTACAGTTTAATATTGTAAATAGTTAATATACAGTTAAGCTTTGTCTAGTAGTCCATATAGAGTAAAGTATTGCAAATTAGTTAATTTAAAAGTTAGTATAGTGAATTGCTTTTTATAAGCCCAGTAAAGTAGTTTATATATAGTTTCATATTGCCAAATGGTTCACTTGAAAATAAACATTTATGATTGATATTTTGATAACAATTTTTACTTGTTTTCTCAACTAAAAAAATTTAGCAGTTAAAATGATAAAAACCTGTGCTTAGTTTAAGAAAAAAACATTTTTCTTATTGGAACCCCTTCAACAACTACAAAAAAAAGAATAGTTTTATTTTCCCTCTGCTGTTATTTGATTACAGATTAAGAATTGGCTAGTCAATTATTTTTAAAGAATATAATTCATCTATTGCTTTTTCCTGACATCCTTAAAGTACTATATTAAATATCGACATGGAAATGTATATTATGTCAAATAAATATCATTTTTTTAAATCAAATGTTTTATGGGCAACAGACTATCGAAATTGTTTTATAAACATGTTGAGTTTAAAGTTAAAGTATTAACATGTTGAGTTATGACAGTAACAGGGTGAAGAGCTCTTGCTACACAACACTAAACATTTATCCTAGAAGGAAAGTCTACTGTTGCACTTTCTCCCCAGCCAAGGTCCATACGCTTGAAGGGGACCCACCGCCACTATGGGGTCCACAGAGTGACACAATCGGAGCAGCAGTGGTGTCCCTTCTTCAGAGGGACCCCAGAAGGTTTGAAGTGGTGGCCAGCCATCTTCATGGTCGCCAATTGCCTGGGACTCTACGGGCCTACATGTGGGCTGACATACTTTTCAAAGCAGAAAGGAAAAAGATGAAAGAAGTGTAAGATTTGTATTACAACATACATGTGTATCTATATCTTTATTAGATAGAGCTATATTTTAGTCATTTGTTTATCGAATTAAATAATAATTAAGAAATAAAGCATCATTGCAGTGTTTGAATATCGAAAATTTTTTGTTCTAATCTCATTACTGAAAAATTTGATTTTCTACATTTTTTACTGCCTGTATAAAAAATGTATAGCCTCTAACATAAGAATAATATACATGCAATTAATTAACATTAATAAAATATTTTTATGTGAGTTTGTATGTATGGTGTAGTCAATACCGACCCAATTATTGTTCATTAATCATTGACTAATTGAGTTGTATACATTAACACAAAAATATTTTTTGAAACATAACATTTCATTTTCATTTTTTGCTTGTGTAATTGATAATAATTATGAAAAACCCAACCAAAACAATTTTTTAGGTTCTCGTTTCATATAATTTCTTGTTGACATTGTAACAGTTTTGTTGAGAAGATAGTGAGAGAGAGGTTTGCAGTTGCTGTGACACGAGGACTGACAGAGCTGCGGATAAAGAAGCCAACTCAGTCTCCAATCAATGGACTTATTCAGAATGCTGTAGTGGAGGTAGGATCTTCTTATGTACATTAGAGTTTTTACAGAATGCTGTAGTGGAGGTAGGATCTTCTTGTGTACATTAGAGTTATTACAATCATTCCAAGTTTGACTTCCATTCTATGAATTGTGATGATCACTGAAGACTGTTGTATTAACTTTTCCTATTACCTAATTTTCCTTTTCATCATTAATGATAAGACTTGTCTTCCAGTCCAAAGATTAAGGAGGAGTATCATACTTCATGTGGCTATGCAAAAAATGAGAGAGTTTAGGTTTAAAGAACTTTTTCTTAATGTAGGGTTTTGAGTTGAGGATTTTAAAGGTTTGCTTTAACTTCCTAAAAAGCTGTGAAGTTGAATGGTTTCTTTGACATAATAATCTACTCACACCCAAGCATCATTAATTGCTTGCATCAAATCACAGCTTCATCTGGTTTTATTAGCAGAGTTTGATATTAAAGTATGGCTGCATTTACTTTCGATGTGCTTACCTTGTGCCATGGTGCATTGGGAAGCAACGTGATCTACATATTGTGCCAACTTCACTGCAGACATAACCATTATCTGCCGTTGGTCTGTTTTAAAGCAAACTGATGCAAGAGCTGGTCTTTTAAGCATTACATCGCCTACCTTTCACACCACACCACATTAAAAAACATTGAATAAAATAGTTCTCTATTGATTGGTTCTTACTTTATACAGACCTACAGTAAAACTACAAGCATGGTACCATACAAACACATGGATCACTTAAAAGAAGCCATCAGGGCATTGAACGTTCTTTATGTCTATGATAGAAGCTATGAGCCTTACCTCGTCTACTGGCTGTTTCCACTTCAGCTGGCGTTCAGGAATAAAGAAGCTATGTTGGATGACAAAGGTAACATAGTTAGATATTATTTCATTTACTAACAGAAACTCCAACAATTTAAATAGAAACTAATGTTTTGAATTAAATGGAAGAGTGTGTCCAAAGACCAGAGCGCTCAAATCTTAATGATCCTTGCTTCAATTTCTGGTGAAGATCAGAATTATGCTAAGACAGATTATTTTTCAAATGCATTTGTGTCATTGTGCTTGCCTCCTAATTTCTTCTTATGAACTAATTAACTGTTGTGACGATATATGTTTGAGTGCCAGATGACAACGATGTCTTGATGTTACGATGAGATTGTGTTGATCAGACAATGTGTTTCTGATGTTAGAATTTTCTTAATATCCGTCCTTTAAATACTACCTTTTTCCCCCTTTCTTAGTCATGTCTGAACTATTTTTTTAGAGCTTATGCACCAACCGTCATCGTTTTAAATAAACTTGTCATTACTTGTCAACCATGACCTTTCGCTGCAGAAATACAATCTAACAATAAAACTTAAAGTAACAGTTGCTTTATTTTATGTGGCATCTGTCTAATTGTACAAGTATTATTATTACTTTTGGCTTTGAGATTAGTCATTCAAATAGTTTTTGTTTGAATATTTTGCCACCATTGTCCTATGTTGTATAAAACATATCCTTATAAATCATAGGATGATTATGATTGGAATTATTTTGTAGGTGAACATGTTTTGGAGCTAGCCATGTATCTGGACATGCTAAACTGTAACTGTTTTCCGACTTGGCCTCACGTCTTTGCCATGGCTGAGCAGGTGATGATGAGGCTACAAAGTGATGACCCCCAGCTTTATGATCATTTGAAACGTATAGCTCCTATAAATGCTTTGGTCAATGCAAAGGTAAGCTAATTGCCTAATGAATACAAAATAACCGATAGAGAGATCATAAGATTTGCTGTTGCATCAACTTTGAGCACTGAGAAGATGGCATTAAAATTATTTTTTTTCCCCCCACTTTTCAATGAAGGTGACAGATTAACAATACCTACACGTTAGCCCCTCTCCATCTTATTACCCCTTGAGTTCCATAGGGGCAGATAATGTAAAGCTCATCTGTTTCTATAGCTCACTGCCAGCGCAATGACAAATCTTTCTTTCCCCAGTGTAGGCCAGGTATCCATATCTTTGAAGTTTGGTAGACACCAGGAATTGAACTTGAGATTCCTTGATCTGGAAGCCATATTAGCCTGCTGCTTGGCTACACCTTTTATTTATATTTTCTTTTAAGCCTTTTCCAAGCTATGATGAGACTTTGGGCATATGTTTTGCTATATTTTCTTGACCAATAGTTGTCTGATACATCTAAACTTCTTCAGTTGAAATGAGTTATTTTGTACATTATTAGGCACGACATGGCCTAAATTGTGCCGATGTGCCTAAACTCAAAACTCAAACTGTACATTATTAATTCCATTTTACTTTGGGTTTTAATCTTCATGCTAATTAAAAGTAAAATGCTCTGACTTTTGACACCAAGAACAAAATCTTTGAAAAAAAAGAAAGAAATTTGATAATAGAAAAATATGAACTCTCAATGTATATTCATAACTCTTATGGAACTTGGTTTTCAAGTCTTAGGCATTCTTCAGACAATTATGTCTTAATCCAAACCTCTTGCAGGATGACAAGGAATGAAGAGGAGCATGTTTTGAGTTTTTTGAACAAATTGTAGAACATTTGAGTACAAAATGTATTAACAGTTATTGCTTGACATACACAATTTGTCTGTAAGGGAAAATGATGACACTAATGTATGTTTTGTAATAACCCACAGGAGTTCCTGGTCCAGCTACTTCACCAAGAGAGAGAAAAGGCTGAGGCACTTCTCCAGCTGACCTCCACCAACACACCAAGGGCCCCTAGTTCCTCAACACAGTTCTTGGCAGACCCTACAATATTTCTCAGGAGATGGATAGGAGAGGTAGAGAAGTGCTGTTTTCAATAATTAAGACTGTTAGGACAGTGTGGTTACTTGAATGTAGGAATGATGGACATAGCTCCCATTGTCTTGAATTTTTAAAAAAATACAGGCATTACATTGAAAGAGATTACATTCTACCATATTTGTATGTGTCTTAAACTCATTTTCATGAATATTGTTTAAAAGTGTAAAAGACACTACTGTAAAACACACTTCCCTACAGGATAATAAAGCTTCTGTGCATTTATTATTCAGCTAAATATTTAATTCTGATAAATGAGGTGATTTTTGTGGTACTTAGGATGTATTAGTAGTGCTAGCTATAAGAGGCTGGATTAACTTGGACAAATGTTTGCTATGAGATGGGTTGCTCTCTTTTAGGTTTTGTTCAGCCCCTGTCTTATCTTTCTCACAGCTTCTATGCTATTTTTTCTCCTACAGTGTTTGTCTAGAGCAGTGGTTCCCAAACTTTTTCCTTAATGGAACACTTTGCACATTTGGAGTATTTAGCGGAACACTTCCCTACTAGTTAATTATTCCAGTAGTTTGTGGAACATCTATTCAAGCCTAGTGTTCTGCAGAACACAGTTTGGAGATCACTGATCTAGAGCCTTTATTTCCATGTTAGTCATTACAAATATATACAAATGTATGGCTAGACTGGTTCATGGCTTAATAATATTTTATCTAAATGATAATAACAGATAATATATTCTGCTGTAATTGGGAGCCAATAAATAACAATGATAACTTGCTTTATAATCCTGAAGGAAATTGTTTTATAAAAACGTCTTTTAACACAATGCAATGATACTTAAATTAAAGTTGAATATACAAATGCATTTTACATTCATTTAACAATCACAGTCAAACATTTAAAATACACAGTTTATATTCATGAATTGTTTTATTAAATAAATGAAATGATTTGAAAACACAATTTTGTATTTAAACATTTAATAATAATATATCTTTATTATACATGAGGAAACTCATCTCACAATTGAGCTTTCCACATAGCAAAACATTAGGACAGCAAGCATTCACATCAGTTTTCACTCAGATATTGCATGTGAAGTTTAGGTCAGACAGCTCGCTTTTATATTCAATTACTTTTATGTCAATGGAACAAAAGAGTTCTTTAGTGTGTTTGTGATCAGTGTCTTGTATTGTCTCCGTGCAATTGAAATAAGTTTTTATGAAGATAGTCCTGCATGTTAATTCAAACTTAGTTCATTCATTAAAATCTCTGTATATTCTGACACAGGGTTTTGTGAGTGTGCTAGACACTCCAGGTGTAATGTACATATGGGATCAACTCTTTATGCAGAACTGGTCCCAGTCAGCGATCATCAATGTTTGTCTTAGCCTCATGGAACTGCTGCGGCATAAGTTTATGGAAGCCTATGATTATATCACAATGAAAGAGGTACACATTATTTTTCGAAATGTAAAAACTTACAGTTTGTAGAAATTGAGTCTTAATATTAATTTTCTCATTGTGACATGAAAATCACTTAAAATAAAACCAGATAGAAGTATGCGAGTAGACAGAAACTAAAAATCTATCAGCATTCATTTTGATCCAATGCAAATATGGCACAAAGTTTGCTCTAGCCAGCATCCATACCCAACATTGTCATGCTTTATTCCCTCAATCCTAGCTGTGATTCAATTAATTAGAAACAATTTACACTTTGATTTTTTAAATCCGGACTACATTGTTTAAGTAATAGAAGTACAGAAAGAGAAAAAAAGAGAAAGCAATATTAAGACATGTAAGAAATATAATGGTACCTAAAGAAAATAGTAAGAAAATGAAAAGAGGAAGATGGGGAAATATTTATGAAAGAATCGACCAAATAATAACCAATGTCAAGGAGGTGGTATTGAAAGATCACTGTTGCCAAATAAATAATAAAAATTACTTGAGCTTCAAGGGAAAGAACTTGGAAATTTTTTTCTGAAGTGCTGAAAAGTGCACAGAAATTATAATATGGTTTTTAAGATACTTCACTTATGAAGACTTCCATATTCTGTACACCGAATACACCAAAAAAGTTAATTTACTGATTTGCCTACATTTATGAAAACCTGAGGATGAAATAAACTAGACACATGGTTACATAGAGGTAGATTTTATTTGACATATCAAAATAAAGATCTAATATAGATATCTATGTTTATCTTGTGATATTTTCATGGATTAAAAAAAAACTTGTTTGTTCATTCTGGGTCATTTAGGTTTTTTTAATGGAGCCCTGCAAGTTGTACACAGTAGACTTTCAGATGGCCTGGATACATGTGGAGAATGGGAAAGATTTGATGGATATCAACTCCCAGTTCAACAGGCAGCGACCAATGTAAGTGGTACTAGTTTGAACCTATGTGAAATATCATTGTGCTGAATGGTAGCTAAAAACATCAAATGACTGGAAAAAAAAAATCAAAGAAAAGATGTCGTTTGTGATACAATCATCTAGTTAAAATTTATTTTGAACATATCAATAAAGACGCTGCTTCTCATGGCATATTAACACATTTTGGAGTGTCTGAAATCTAACTCTTTATAATTATTTTTTTGTTTAGGCTTTTACTTTTTATTTAACATTAACAAATATTTTATATAATTGCAAAGGAAAAACATAAGAGCTCTATTATAACAAATGATAATAGAATTGAGCACTGGCTATTAAAGATTACATTTACTTATAGAATCTTCCTTTTTAAAAAAAAACAAACAACTGTTGCATATCATTACTTGAAGTAATCATAGACACCAAGTTGTGAGTATGCTTGGAATAGAAACTCTGTTATTAAGGTAACAATTATTTCAGAGTTATTTTCTGTCCTATCTGGATAATGTTGCCATATTCTGTTTCAGATCTGTGAGTTCAGCCTTAAGTGAACCCATCACAGATAGAGAGTCACCCGACTCAGGAGTTTTGAAACCTTGTGGCATCAAAAACATGAGAACCAGTTTAACGATTCCCTCCAGTTCAGTCTTGAAGGTAATAGTCAACATCAGTAGAACACATCTTCCAAGAAAGCACTCCTTAGAAAATAGAGCAAAACAAATTAAAATAAGTTTCTAGTGCAAGGACTACTATGTACATCTTGCTTGAAAATCCTTTTGTCTGGAGATTTAGTGTTAGATTTATGGACAGATTAAGTGTAGGTATGGGTTTTTATAAACATCAATGATGTCAGACTGACTTAGGATAGGATTAATATTAGATTTTAGGACAGTATTAGAGAAAGGAAATAGCTTATAGATGTGATACTACAATGCTATTCAAATTAGATACCTTATATTCTGGATATACTGGAAGCTCCATGTATAAATATTCCCCATTAAACTAAACCTTGGATTACAATCTGAGTGGTAAAAAAAAAAAAATTTACTTAAAAAATAAGGATTGTGAAGATAGAATTAAGTGGTTTGCAAGTTTTGGTATTCATAAAAGTTTTATCTAATGACCCAATGTCCAAAGTCTTCTGTTTAGGTCAAGAAATCACAGAAAGCCACTTTACAAAATAAAACACTTTTAATACACCAAGAAATCACAAATAATAATCACTAAAAGATTGAACACCCACTATTAACACTGTGTAATTTAATTTCAGTAATAGATTCACAAATTATTTAACTTGAAGCTTGAAACTTGTTTGATGAATGACACCCCCCCCCCCCCCCCCCTCATAATCTTGTCTTCCCTTTTATAGGTTTCAAATATAGGAACATCTTGATGTAAAAACATTTCATTTCTAATTAACTCCCTTTATTCTCCGATCTTCTATGGAGACTTCAAGTTTCTAGAAAGCATTGTGTAAATAAACTACCTGTTTACACATCTCTTGAGACCTTGACATGTAAATGACAGAGATAACAATGTTTTGATTTGAACTATCTTGAAAATATGCATTAATGGAATTACATTAAAAAAATAATACCCCAATTTAAGTTAAATTACCATGATGACATAATATGCTTGCTAAGAATAATTTATTGTAAATTACCATTATGACAGAATATACATGCTAAAAACAAGAATGGAAATAATTAAAACATGTAAATAAATGCTGTCTTGGTTTCTCCCAAAGGAATCATGGCTATCTGACCTCCAGCCTCAAGATTTGCGTCTCAATGTGGCTGTCTATTTCGGCAGTGTCAAGCTCCACTCCAGATTCTCTCACAGCCTCTCTGTGGTCACCTCCAAGAGCAAAGACACCTATGGCTCCTTGCTCCTGGACCTAGAGTTTCCAGAAGAGCGCTACATTTATGACATGTTGGACCTGTCGCAGTACGATGTTGAGCGAGAGCTGGGAGCATATCCCTATGTCATCATGAAACTGGAGCGGTTGAATCATAAAAGTGGAAGAAAATCAGGTCTGTTGCCTCCTTGAAGTTGTTTATTCTTAAATGATATAGAGATCAAATATAGGCATTAAGGTATATTTGTTTATGAACACTAATATGATTTGAAAATGTAAGGAAGGATAAAAACTGTGCCCAAAGAAAGAAAACAAATATTTCAAATTTAAGTGGGAAGGAGAAAAGAAAAAAAATGAAACTTAAAAAAAAAAATAATTTGTACTGAGCAATAATTAGTAACTCGGAGGCATATAAGACATTCCTCTTTGTCGTCGTTTTTAATTGTCCACCATATTATGGACTACTTTATTAACACTCTACTTGAGTGAAGGAAACACCTCTTTACTTTTTCTTATGGAGCGTGGTGGCTGAGAGGTATAGCACTTTGAATCCCAGTGAAAAATGAGGATTTTGAACTTCAGGATCTTTAGGAGACCCCTGAGTCCATCCAGCTCTGATGGGTGCCCAAAAGACGTTGGCAAGGAAATGTGGTTGGTCATAGTGCTGGCCACATGACATCTTCGTTAACCATCAGCCATAGAAACAGATCAGCTTGACCTCATTTGCCTAAAAGATCGCAAGGTCTGAAAGGGATAGCTTCCTTTTTACTTTTTTTTTTTTCCTTTACTTATCCTTCGTCTCTCAATGGTCCTAAGATTTGGAATATTTTATCCCTATTTAAACATTGAAACAGTTTATAGTTATGTTATCCATGTATTTATAACACTTTAGACATATGTTATCTAAAAATGTATAACACTTTAGACATATGTTATCTATAAATGTATAACACTTTAGACATATGTTATCTATAAATGTATAACACTTTAGACATATGTTATCTATAAATGTAGAACACTTAATAAAAATGTTAGCCCAACATCCAAAAGCCTACGTAGTGATTTGGGCAAAAATCAAAGTAGACTGGGTCTCAGTTGGTGTTGGAATACGTAGAAATGTTTGTGATCTTGAATTGATCTTACATTTAGTACATCAAATGTAAGAAAAAGAGTTTTCCCTGCACTTCTTAACTCAGCCAGCGTTCTACACAAAAATAGTTTCCTTTCATTAGTGCGAATATACTAAATTATTGACAGGACCAGTAACTCTGGGCTGGTGCCGCATCCCACTGCATCGTCAGGCCAGCCACCGTGACAATCAGGGTTACTCATTGCTGGATGGTGATGTCACTGTGGCCCTTCATCCTGGAGACATCCCTGACAGTCTGATCTCAACTCAGCCGCAGACTCCGTCCAGTGAGGACAGGGTTGAAGGTCAGTAGATTTATGTATCTTTTTTTTTTTTTTTCAAGTCATTTTATTTTAACCAAAGTTCATCAGGTCCGTCTGTTAAATAAATCAACTTCTTAGAATAAAAAAAAATTATGTAAAGATTTTCATAGTTTTAGATATTTTTTTTCTCATATTATTAATGTTATTCTTTTGGTTATTCATTAAATTAAATTGTATAAACTGCATAAATTAAAATGGATAAATTAAATTAGGTAAACTGGATAAATTAAAGTGGATAAATTAAATTGGATAAAATGGATAAATTAAATGGAATAATTTCAGTTATTTAATTATTATTGCACTGCACAGCTGCAGTGGACTAGCAGACGCAAGGTCATTTTCTAAGAATTGCAGTGAAAAGATCTTGCATTAAGTAATCATTGAGGACAATTGATTTAATATACTTCATATGAACAGGGAATCTCCTTGGGTACAACTGTACCTTCTCTGCTTATGTCTTTGACCCCAACAACGAGCCAACCAGCCGCAAGGTGAAGCCATTCAAACCACAACCTGAGTTGCCACCCCCTGTTCCTCCTTTGGACACGAGACCTACAAAGTAATTCAAATGTGTTAGAATAATATTGACTATTGACAGTTTGAAATAATATTTTAAAGTTAAAGGCATAGTTTTTGTTGCATTTGTATTGTTTTACTTGACTGCATTAAAAAAATTTTTTTTTATATAATTATGCCAATACTTTTCATAATTCTGTCTATATATTTATCAGCGCTATCTTTTAATATCAACAGACCAGCTGCTGCACCAAAGAAAGAGCCCACACCACCACCACCTGTCCCTGCCCAAGCTGCCCCCAAGCCTACCCCTCGTCAAGAACAGGTGGAGGACCCATGGGTGCCAACTAAACCCATTGCAGCCAAGTCGGATCCCAAACCTACAACCAACAGGGATCCCTTTGTTCTATACATTGACTCAGTCCGATATCTTCCTGACAGTGCCACTATAGTTAAGGTAAAAAAAATGGTTATGTATCTAGACATTGTTATAAGTTTGATAATTTTCTCTGTTTGAAAAACCTACCTATATCCATGCGCCATCTATGTGCCAAAATATGTAGGTCATAGTTGATTCTTTATAGCCGCATAAATTACTGCACCTTTTTTATCTCTGGACTCATGCTTTCAAACAATCTCACTCAGTTCTAGGAAAAGTTACATTTGAATATATTTGGACATATATTTATAAAATATGAATATTTTATAGGTGAATAGAGTTTTGATTTTTTTTCTTAGCATTATTCTTAGTGCATATTTGGATCATGATTCTGTAAAGCTTTGTTTTGTTTTTTTCTCTCTCTAATTATTCACCAAATTAGCAGACTAGTTATTTTTTGATGCTCATCTATCCCTAAAATGTAGTTAATAATCTTTCCAGACATATCACTTTTTTCTAAACCACATTAGAATAGCTAAGTTCATATAATATAAATAGATGTACTTTAGTTCAAAATGCTATACTTTTACCCTAGTTTCAATGAAATAAATCAATCATTCAAATGATATAAATATATCATCAAAATTATGTAGCACTTTCACATTAAAGAGACAGTGTTTTTAAAATAATTTTTTGTTTCAGATGTATTTAGTCCTATACCTAAGGTAGATAATCTTGTAATAGTTATATATGTTCTTGAATTTGTATTATTTTAGGTTACTGGACGAATTCTTAGAGCTGGCAACATAACAAATCTCCAAGACATTCAGGCTGTGCCCAACTTGGAAAGTCCTTCCAGGTCACCCACCTTCAACTTTAGGATGGTAATCAACCAGGGAGGTCAGGTAGCAGACCCTGAGCTGCTAGTGTTTTTGAGAGTGGCCACCTACGACCTGGAGACCAAGAAGATGGTCATGGTGGGCAGCGCATTGGTCAGGGTTTTTAATCCAGGCAAGAAGAAAGGGGTGAGTAGAGGATGATCAAAAACAAAGATTTTAGTTTTGTCTGTCTACTTCTCGATGCGTCTGAAGCATCCTCATTATACCTCTGCCAAGAGGCAACCTTAGGAAGCACCTTGCCGGTCCCAAGCCCAGGAAAAGGATGAGGGTTGGGCATGAGGCTTGAAACCTCACCCTTTAAAAAAATATGCTACAGATACAACCACGTCATCCTCGTTATGCTGTGGTTCAATCTCTTTTCTGGACAGGCAGGAGAATTGGGTAAACTAAAGAAAGTTTTTTTGTGCTGTCTTGAGGTGTATAACAAACACAACTAAGTTACATCTCTAATGAAAAATTCAGTTTTCTTCAGTCCCCTTGGTTTGGTCGTCACTTGGCCTCACAATTTAGTTAATACAGTGATTGTTATTACTTCAGTTTAAAACAAATGGAGACCCTTGAGCTCTGTTCTAATTGGAAATAACAATTGATTAATAGAGTGTTAATATGCAAATATTTATGGGTTTAAATCCTCGCCTGGTTGTTCAAAATGTGTATATTCTCCATAAAACTTGAGCAAGTATTTCATACAAGATTGTTGATGTAGAAAGTAAAAGTTTGGTTGTAAGAAAATATAAATTTTCTGTGAACAGCTGGGGATCAAAGACATGAACTAAAATGTTGCCCCTGCCATGAGTCGAGTCTCTTAGGAGCAAAATTAGTTTAAAAAAATGGATTGTGCTTCTCTGAAACTTGTTTTGTGTCTTGTCAGGAGCTCAATAAAATGTCACATTTCAGGAGGGCTTGTTACATGTTGGAGGGCATCAGCTGAGACTACATTCTGGTATGCCCAACACAAAAGGTTTGAGTCAGATGAATTCAACTGACCTTGACACTAACCCAGTGGTTCCTGGATGTTCCTTGCTTATCCGACTCCTGCCTTATAGTGAGGTATGTCATTTCTAAGTTTATGTAGATAATGACAAAGCAGTAGCAGATCTTATATTCAGTGCTATAGACAGCTCTATTATTACAATTACAGTATTTTCTCATATCTTTTATAGGATCCAGTGCCAGCTCCAAGCTACTCATCTGGTTATTACAAATCAGAGTCTAGCAAGCCAACTGTCTCAGAGAACAGATTGTTTGCGACTTACGAGACTGAACACAAGATCAATCCTAGAAGTGAAAAAGACATGATCCTACGCTTACAACAGTTTGAAAATGTGACAAACTCGGGTACAGTTTTGTATGATGATTAGTTATTAAAATCATAGAATTTCATTTAAAACTAGTTTTACATTTTGACTTTTATTAGAGGTGATGTGGAATTTTTAATAGAACTTTATTTTGGATAGTAATAAATATTTCAAATCAATTAAGGATAAAATTGAAATTTTATGAATACGTTCAAATTTTGATGGACTCTAGGTGGATCAGACATTCAGCTCACTAACTGGCTCTTAGAAAAACTGGACATTAAAAAGCAAGGAGTTACTGAACTAGCGGGTGACCTAGTTTTGAACAGATGTATACGTTACAGAGTAAAGGTTGGACTGAAAGTAGAAATCAAGTCTGCGTATGGTTTACCTGGTAGGTGATAGTCACAATTTGAGGTTATTGTAACGTTTATAAACATAAGGATTCATGTCATTGGTGAAGATTGTTCAGAAACCTTAGCGTTGGCATTGCTGATCTAGTTCACTTTGTGTAGGTTTAGGTTGACCAATCAATTATGAATAAATGGACTGCTAGGTTTTACCTTTTCTTGTCTCTTAGCAACTTTTGCTTTGTACCCCAAAACAAAGAGGAATGGTCGTGAGCAATTTTTTTGTCATATTGAGATTCAAACCACTGTCATTTGAGTCATTTTTATAGTCTATATTACATATCATACGAGTTATATGACATAACTTATGACATTAGACACCAACATAGTAATTCTTTTACAAACATCAATCTCAGTAACTTTTAAAGAATATTTTATTGCAAAGAGAAAATGTGTATTTTAAAGAGTTATACTTTAAAAAAAATATTTTTTTTGATGTCTTAAATAATTTTACAGTATATTTACATCATTCTTTTCATGTCCACTTTTTACTGAGCAGATGGCCATTACATCCAATGTTTTGCCCGCATCATCCCAGGACGACAAGCTAAATACATGACCCCGTCAGAAGAGGGCTTTGGCAAAGAAGAAAAATTTATCACCACCAAACTGGTGCCAACAAGTCACATCACAGCACCAATCTGGGAGGATGGAGCTAAGGTAGAACTGTTAACTCAGAGTCTTCTTTGTTTTCTCCATTAGACTGTTAAACTAAGTTCTGCCTATCTTAATTTAAAACTTTCTTTTTCCAAAGCCAAAGGAAGAACTTCTTTGAATGGAAAAAAACAACAACTAATAAAAACTATTGTTTTATTAAAATAAACAAAAACAACTTATTTTATTAACCCTGTTTAAAATAATTCTTAAACGCAGTATATATACAGTAACATTTTATGGCCTTCTTGAGTACCTCATAGAAATGAGAGAAGTTCTGGGCATTAGCTGTGGTTCCTCCCCAGTACATTGGGGATCAATAGCTCTGTAAGTTCTTCCAGGGTGTAGCACTGTGTGCTGCAAGATGCCTAAGTGTCACCAGCTCCTGATTGTTTATCAGTGTTGACTCTCAAGGCCTTTTCCATGTTTGGGTATAGCCCCAAGACAGCAGAGGTTTGGATTCAGAGTTTTCTCTTAGAGACTGAGCCCCTCCTGCCTGAACCTTACTGGTGCCAGTTGCTTGCCTTCAGACTAGCAGTAATATTAGCACTTTATTAGCTATAGAATTATCTCTTCATCTGTTTGAAACATTATTTACCTCTGACAAAATTTAAAATGTTAATTTTTTTACTTAAAATAAACTTACCTTGTTGCTGAATCAGGTACATCTGTCCTTAGCTTATTATAAGTGAAGCTTTGCATTACTGGGAGATCAACTTCATTCGGGGCTAATGCAATAGGCAGAAGTGGGTTAACAGAAAGCATAAAAGCTAGACCTAGTGCTGCATGATATACCTTTTTGTCATTGTTAGGAGCTGCATCCTTTTTACGATGGCAACACTTGCCTGATTGTGCAACTCCTGAAGTTCAAAGTGCTGTACAAAGCTCAAGCAGACCACAAGACTGCTGGGACTGTGCACAAAGCCGATGGCACTCCTCTGGAAATCACTGACAGGGAGCTGATTGGTTGGGCTGCAGTGCCCTTGTTTGATTGGTGAGTTTTATGTTCTGTTTGAGAGTTGATGTCTGTGCATAATTCTTTGTCTTTCAGTGGATAAACCCATGGAATTCCACACATCGCTGACGTAGGATTCAATCTTGTTCAAACTCAGTCCATAGAATAACAATGTAAAGGGAGCATGAAAACTTTCTCCTGATGACCCCTCTACCCACAAGTCCATAAAAGAGATTGGAACGTAGTGTACTCATCATGGAAGACATTTTACAAACGCATTAATAATAAATAATAATTTACTTACGTTTTATTGATGCTTCATCTCCTTTCTAGATCGTCAAATAAATTGATTTTATACATTTGAATTAAACATTGTTTTCATAGTCTTTGTAGCTTTGAATTTTAAGTGCACAGAAAAACATTTTTTTTTGCCCACTGCTCTATAGGCTTCTGCTTTCAGTCCTTGTTATTATATGTAATACAATGATTATGCTTGCCCTGGATGTGGCAAAATATGTAGGTCACAGCTGGGGCAGCGTAGTCACAGGAAATACTGCATTCCTCATTAATCTTAATGGTTTATTAGGCCATTGTTCTAGTACTTTGGTGCCAACCCTACTTGACAAAGTTTGTTGGAATTATTTTTTCACTTTGTGTTTTGTCTCCTTCCAGCAATGCAGTCATGTCTGGCACCCACATTGCCCCTGTACTGACCAAGACTCTGAATGACCAACTGTTAGAGGATCTGTCCAACTTATCTGTTGTTCCAGCTCTGAGTAAAACTGTTTGGAACAATAGCACAAAGATAGTAAGTTTGACAATGTCCAGTAACATTTGCGTTTAAAAAATATTGTGCAATTGTTTCATTAGTTTATTATAGTTTAGCATTTAAATGTAAATGACCAATGAACCTTATAAAACAATGCGAATGTCTGACTTCATTTATATATTAATATGTTAATAGAAATCAGTCTTAGAATGACAATGTGTTAAGGTCAATAGTTGGTTAATACAAAAGTAGACAGATGAGCTTTACATCATCTGCCCTATAGACCACCAGGTCTGAAAGGGGAACTTAACTACTTTACTTTTACCGTTGTACTGTTTTAACAGAATTGTAAAACCAAAAATAGATACACTCGTGAAATAGGTGCATGGTGGCTGACAGGTAAAGGTGCTTGAATTTTGAAGGTGTTGGGTTCAAGTCCTGGTGAAGACTGGGATTTTGAATTTTTGGGATTTTTAGAATTTAGTCCAGCCAGCTCAAGTGAGTACTTTACATGAGTCAGGGAAAATTTAAGGCAGTTGGTCGTTGTGCTGGCCACATGACACCCTTGTTAACTGTGTGTGCCATAGAAACAGATGACTTTTATATCATCTGCCCCATCGATCATAAGGTCTGAAAGGGATACTTAACATTACTTTTTACTAGTGAAGTACTGCTGCTATAATTATCCATATCTCTTATTAAATATTCTATTGGACCATGTATGTGGATCTGCAGAGTGACATTCATACATAAATATATGTACATCAACTAATATTTGGTTCATCGTATTTGAATATTTAATGAAAAGGTTTCATTTGTATCTCTAGCCAGGGGCAAGTATTCAAGTCAATGTGTGGGACTCTCACTTTAATTTCTCAGAGTTACCTGAGCCTCAGGTGAGTGGGTCAACAAAAAAAAAAAAAAGCTTACATTCAAAAACGTTGATTGTGTGTGTTGTCCAAGGAGCTGCTTTGATATGTTGGTCAAGGCCTGACCTCTTTGGAGACTACACAATCTTACACTGTGCCTATTATTTCTTTGTGTACAATTCTAAGTTGTGTCCATTACTTCTCCAAGTGCTTTTAGTCAATGCTGTGAGACTTGTATGTGGGCCCACATCTAGGGCAAGCATAAATGAGAGCTCCTGCATTGGCACTTGGTGAACCAGAGGCAAAAACTAGCAAAATATAAAAAGTACTTTAAAAAAAAAAAACAGTGCAAAGATTTATTTTCCTTTTTCAGGATGAAACAAAATAAATTAATTACCACTATTTAATTAACTAATGGTTAATTGTTTGATTGATTTCTGTTGTTGGGGATAATGGGAAATTGTGCAAAGTTTCAACTTGATTCAAGAAGAAATAATAGCTTCAAAATTTGTACTAGACTGAATGAGTTGATATAAGCTTTGTAAAAAGGCAGAAAACGCAGCATCTGGTGATTGATTTACAAATGTCTAACCTGCCACCTTAGATGTGTTTCAAAGATTGGCCTCTTTAGTCACATTGGCAGTTGCAAAGGGGAAACATTCATAACATAAAATGCCAGAGAGAGTCATACTAAGGAAAATACAGTACTGGTAGCCAAATCCTGAAACTGTTTCCCCCTGACAATGACTTCAAAGAAAAGTCATTTTCAAGAATCTGATTCAAGCACGGCCTACAGTGATTTCCATAATGATCTCGAATAGCTAAACTATATGTTATGAAAATTATATTCCATATTTTATATCAGTAATATCAGTAGATAATCTTGATACTAAGAAACTACTGATAAACTATATCTCTCCTGCTGTATATCAAATGATACTTGATAAAGAGACATTTGATGAAGCAATCCAGACTCTAAATGGCATCTACATTCAACCAAAGAATGAGGTGTTTGCTAGGCACAGGTTAGCTACTTGCAAACAAGAGCAAGGTCAAACGATAGACGCCTACATGCAGAAATTTACTGTTAAGTCACCAATTCAATTTGTATCTGTAGGTTCACAGACCTCTGCTGGATGTTGTGGGCAGTTCTGAGCAGTATCTGCAGACAGTGAAGGCGCCAGCTAACAGTCCAACTCTCCAGGAGTATGTCCTGAACATGTTGGAGGAGAAAATCAAAAAACAAGGAGTTCAGGGAGCAACTTTCAAGAAAGAGTTGTCCTTCTTTAATGAAACAATGGCCAAAAAATACTATGAACTCATGGTATGATAGGATTTGATTATTCAACTACAATTCTGATATTATTAAGGTTAGTTTAAGTCGATTGCTTTACTTTTCACAGAAATGTACATTTTATTTCTGCTTGTTTTCTATTTCAGCTGGACTATTGCTTACAGAATGGATTAGCACCTTTATAACAAGTAAACATTTCATCTTGGTTTATCTGGGTTTATTCCTGTTGGCATTTTAAAATATTTTATTTCATTTGACATTTCTTGAATTTTATTTCATTTCACTTGAATATATATTTGTTTTCTCTCTCTTCTCTTTTTTTTTAAACTACATTTATTTTTCTATATTTCAATTTTTGTTTATTTTCAAGGCATTTTACTGTGTGACTTGTTATGTAGGAAATATCATTTATGTTTTGATTGTAATTTGTCAAATTACTTGAAAGCAGGGTGTTACATTGAGTACAAGCATTTGTTAAGATAGAATTGGAACCATTATCTTAAAAAAATGCTTCAAAAATACTTTATAATGTTTAACTTATAATATACACAGAAAGTTTATAATAAATTGAACTGTGAATAGTTTATTTATGTAGAAAGATGAAAGCTGTGGCCATTTTTTGTGTGTTTACTATTGATTATCTGTGGACTGTTTCCTTGTAGGATTTGTATTGATTATGTCGCAAGGCTTGTGTCTGGGTTACGGTCTATACATAATAGTTTGGTTTGTAAGAGCTCCCTTTGTTTCTCGCTAAATGGATCCCTTCCCTTGATAGGGTGTTGAATGGATAAGCTCAGGACATTGCTACATGGTGACATTGAGTAGCATCAGGCATTTTAAAAAACATTTTATGCATAATTAGAATGAATGAGCATGTACTCCTCATTTCTTAGTTAATACTTTTGCCTCTTGGAGGTTGTCAATATTTGAAAATCCAACCTTATCAACACAGAATTTACTGTATTAGTTGGATGATGTTTAGGTTTCAATTATCCTGATATAAGTCAAGTTACTTAGACTTAGATTCAATAATCCATTGCTGTTCTTTACATTAGGCAGAAAGCATTCTCCATAGAAAACTGCCTCCAACAATGTCTGTAACCTCTTCCCAACTGGTGTCCACTGCCCGTAGGTCATCCATGAAGGTGTGGCACCAGGTGATTCAAGGATGCCCCTTTTTACATTTTCCTCATATCAGCCTCATGTTATTTCTACCATTGGGCATCATACTGAAAGGTTTGCCATGTATCAGGTGTTGACCTTACTGTAGTTTTGTTTCTTAGTTTCAATTATCTTGAATTCAGCAGAAACTAATTTTGTCATATTTCAACTGAGACAGTTAAATAAAAAAAATGTTACCAATGAAATAAAGCAGGGCCTATGTATCAGTGTCAAAGTCTTAATATTTGTCTCTTATTATAAACAAAGTCCTGTTGCATGTATGAATGTTCTACTATGAAACTTAAATAATAACCAATTGATGAAAAAATTAAATATTTGTACAAATTTATCTTATATTTGAGAGATTTCAATGTGTTTTCACACTTTTTTTCTAATAGAAAAATGTATTCTGTATTGAAATGATATGGGTTGAAGAGGGGGCAGCATTTAGTATAGGCTAGGTAAAGAGCAATCTACAATCTTCCAACTTAGAACAGGACACACACTTCTGTTAAATTACCATGTTAACAAAATAAATTCCACACAACTCCCCCATCTGCGCCCACCCTTATGAAACCGTTAACTACATCCTCTTTGAATGCTCCTTCCTAATCCACCTTTGGCAGATCCTACTACCACTACAGCCCAACATAACCAACACCCTGTACGGCAGTGCTGAACAACTGAAGAGAACAGCAAACTATTTTTCCTTAGCACAGTCTGCAAAAGAGCTCACAGCTCAGCAGTAAATATCTGGCTAGAAGAACGGGGGGTGGGGGGTTGTCTTGGAATCTTGATGGAGTCCACCAAACTCAAATAGGGGAGGGGGGGGTGACATACTTTGGGTAAGTGAAGGTGGTTAGTCCTTATGCTGACCACCTGACAACCTCTGCAACCATCGGCCATAGAAACAGATGAGCTTTACATCAATAGATCGCAAAATCTGAAATGGGTTTCATTGAAACTTTTTCTTTAATGATACCAGTTTTGACATAAAGATTTTTATATTAACCACAGTTTTTCTAGTTGTACTATTCTATTTTTTTTTTCCACTATTTTTTTGTTGGCTTACAAAGTGCCATAAAATGAATATCCTTTGTACAATTTTTAAAATTTCGTTTTATTTCTTATTTTTAACTGTAAGACATTTGTATTATATTTATTGTGATAGTGTGGCTATTCTAAACTTAGGACCAACCACTGTCTGAAGGGCAAGCTATATAATCCTAATGTAGGCCTAGCTTTTGTCTACAATGTCCAAGTGTTATTAACTAGACCTCCTTTATTTATATGTTCATTGATATAGTGGCTTATTTATTGTGAAACCTGTAATCATTAATGCTTTATACAATAACTATAAATATATATATATATATATATTATTTTGGTGCAGCCTTGATTAATTATGATACATGGTGTTGATACATTTTTTTATTCTATCAAATCATCATCTGGATCTATGTTGTAACATTTTAAAATGTTTTCACTACCTGCTCTAAAATATTTTACAAAGTTATTATTTTAGAGAAATTTATGATAAACATATCTCGTAAGAGCCAACACCATCCTAAGTGACAAAGTGATGGTTAACTTTATAAAACTAGTTGGTGGTGTAAATGACTTTTTGTACTTAAATGTTATGCTTCTTTTCTGACAATCTCCATTTATTAGTACCATAAAGTTAGAGTTGGTACAATTAACAGAAATGTACAATAAATCCCATTCAAAGGATGGTAGAATTAACAGAAATGTACAATAAGTTCCATTCAAAGGATGGTAGAATTAACAGAGATGTACTATAAAGTCTCTCAAAGTTTGGTCCAATTAACAGAAATGGACACAAAATGCCACTCAAATTGGTGCAGTTCTCTGAAGAATTATAATTTAATTACAGACATTCAACTGGTTGCCGAGCATTGAGTGTACCGTAAATCTAAAAGTACCAGCTTGAGCACATGCTCCAAATCATTAGGATGACTGTGTGAAGATTATATGTTTTAATTCAACCTCAAACATTGAAATAACTTAGTTTGTAGTTCATAAATTCATAAATGATGTAAACTAAGGACTAGAAAAATCTACATGAAACAATAGGCAATCAGTTGAACAGCTTTCATGAACAGCATTTACACCCCCACCACACCATTTAACAAAACAAAATACATGAGGAAGTTCAATTGAAGGGGTTTAACTTGAAATATATTGCATCACAGACATTTTATACAACAAAGCAGGTCAAGGTTTCTGCATAAGTCTTTAACTCGGCCAGAACTAATAAGAGACTAAAGTTGGCTAGGGGAGGCCAGTGACTGAGCAGTAAAGTGCTTGGCTTCTGAACAGAGGTTCCGGGTTCGAATCCTGGTGAAGACTGGAATTTTTTATTTTGAGATTTTTGGGCGCCTCTGAGTCCACCCAGCTCTAATGGGTACCTGACATTAGTTGGTGGAAAGTAAAAGCGGTTGGTTGCTGTTCTGGCCACATGACAGTCTCATTAACCATAGGCCACAGAAACAGATGACCTTTACATCATCTGCCCCGTAGATCGCAAAGTCTGAAAGGGGAACTTTACTTTTTTTTTTTTTTTTTTTTAAAGTTGGCTAGTCATTGAGCAGACCTCACAGTCACAACACACTACTTAGCCTGAAGAAAAAAAATAATGAACAGTATTTAGACACTCATAATGAGATTCATTCAGGAAGTCAAACAGGGCTGACGTAGGACATAATCATCTTCTTTTTTGAAGTAACGTCTGTATTATATAAGATAAGAAGATAAGATTTATAGTGTTCTGATGTCATTAAAAAGTATTTTCTTCTGTACTAAACAGACACACCAGGGTGTGAGCTAGATGTGGGGACAAAGAGAGTAGTCCATTATTTGCATGCTTTGGTTTATTATCTAGCTAGGTTAAGTTGATCAAGAAGATTTTATTGTTGTATTTTTGTTTCACTACTGTTGTGTTTATCAAAACTTTATACAAAGATCAAGGATTAATAATATATTTGTATAGAATTGTACATTTTACTGGTTTACTCAGAGATACAAATATTGCAATATTTTTTTCAATCTTAAACATTTTTTTGTGTGTAATTTATTTATCTTTTAATTTGTATTTGTACTGTTACATTCATTATATGCACTGTTATCTAGAAAAGATCTATATTGGTTACTTTCATCTATGTTAGTGTTTCCCTGAGTTTTATCAGCATTGTGTCTGGGGTCAAAAATTGAGTTCTGTCCACTAACAAAGGAAAAATTTGGCACATTTCATGATGTGTACTGGAGTCTCTGATGTGTTAAAATGCCAACATACTTTAGCAGCAATGTATTTTTACATTTAATTGATTGGTATAAGTCTATAGATAAATATGGTAGCATATTTCCTGTTGTTAGCTTTGTGGGCTCTTCAATCAAATGCTGTTATTGTACAGGCCTATTTTTGTTATCTGACATTGAAACAAAAGACTACAGCTTATTGTATATCTATGAATATCATAAACAAAATTGTCATTTGCAATGAACTTGTCAAGGGTAAGAATATTTTTTTTTTTTTAAATATATGAAATTGTGTATTAGTTTTCTGAATGTAAAATTATTTAAAATATTGTTTCTTTTTTTTCAATGTCAATTAGCATTATGTTAAACTGTATAGTGTTTATTTTTTCTTGTTAAATATTTGTGTTTGTGTTGTAATTTTCTACATTCTTGTTTTCTAAAGTAGTTATAATTTTTTAAAATTATTTGTTTTTGTTCCTAAAAATTTATAATAATATTAAAACAGAAAATAAATAAAATTATTACTTTATACATTTCTTCTTGCAGTTTTCCAATGAATTATATATGCATGTATCCACGTAATTCTATTCTGCTATTAAGCGTCAGTCCATCCATTTTCTTCTTATTGTAAATTGGGTTTATATGTGTTTTTTTTCCTTCTTAAAAATAATGTTTAATCATTTTGTAAAGTCTGTTACATGCAAAAGTGAAGGTAATTATTGTATGATCTGGAAAATAAATGTTACAAAATAGTTTTCTTGTGTGTTGTCTTTTAGTATGCTTCCTTATTGAGACTTTATTTATAATTTGTGTTGTTCAACATAGATACTTAATGACACAATGAAGTTGTAAACATGGTTATATGCAGTGGCGTACCTAAAGGGGGGAGGGGGGGGAGGGAGGGGAGAATTTTAAGATCCCCCCGGGCCCCCACCTGAGGGGGGGGGCCAAATGGGTGTCCAAAATTTATTTGTAAATACATACCGCTAACTCAGGCCACTTCCATTACGTCATGTGAGAGATCATTCTCAAAGCTCAAGTTCATCAAAAACTATCTCAGGAGCACAATGACGCAAGAAAGGCTTATCATGGCTTTAATGTCAGTGAAGTCACAAATACTAGAAAGTATCGATGTAGATGATGTTATAGATTTCTTTGCTGCACATAATGCACGACGTGAAGCGATATCAATTTAGATTTGTCACTTGTGCATTATTTAACTAATAAACAACTGTATTATTCATTAAAAGAGTCTTAATGATTATTTTTTTTTTAAGTTTACTCATATACTGAACCAGTTTGATTTTGGGCTTATATATTTTTACATTATCTCATGTCATATGTCGAATGTCAAAATGCAAGGGGCCCCCAAAGAGGTCAATCCCCCCGGGCCCCCAAATCTCTAGTTACGCCCCTGGTTATATGTATTTGCAAAGCAAATATTGGAGCTGTTTAAAGGATAAGTGGGAAGCTTGGTCGAGAGGATAAGTACACATGAACTTGGCTTGGTTACCTATGAAGGGGGCTCGAGGTTCAACACCCCCAACTCAGCAGCACGGAAAACCTTCTCCCAAATACCCCCCCCCCCCCCCCCCCAACCCATAGTGCTCTGAGCATGCTACAAGATTGATGGTAGTGCTGTATATAAGCTATAAATTATATATATTTATGTATATGTTTTGTGAAAGAAAGGTGGGGGGGGGGGGGGGGTGGGGGGGGGTTCATGGAATATGTTTGCAAAGATGTTTCTATATATCTTGGTCAAAAGGAGTTTCATGGAAATGCAATGTGTTCAAAGGAAGTTAGTCTACTTGGAAATAAATAATATGAAAAATTATCCTTGGGTTTTAATTGCGGAAGAGACTAGTTCTATTAGTATATAATCTTTAAAAACTAGTTGGAGTTAGTTCTCTTGAATACTTTAGGCATCTACATTTGACATCACTTAATGTACAAGTTTCCGACTGGTGTCTTAGGTGAGAGAGAGAGCTGTTTTATCATTTCTTGCTGGGCATAGAAAATCTACCCAGAATATCAGTTCTATGTTTGAGACATAAAACATCTTTCTAGATTATCCGTTTCTGAGGGAATATAACAGCTACTTTGATTATTTTTACCCATGCCTACAATAATTTTAAAAATTAGCGGCTATGGAGCTGTTCAAAGGATAAGCGCTCCTCTACCATGAGTTTAAAGCAATGGAAGACCATAGAAAAGATGATATAGAAATAAATAACGAGGCAAAATGGAAGTTTCACAAAGTTTATTCAACATCGAAGTCTGTATTAGAATATGAACTGATTTTATAATTAGTATAATAGTATTATCTATGAGGCACAGTGGCTGAGCGGTAAGGTGCTTGGTTTCCAAACCGGGGGTCCCGGGTTTGAATCCTTGTGAAGACTGGGATTTTTAATTTCAGATCTTTGGGCGCCTCTGAGTCCACCCAGCACTAATGGGTACCTGGTCGCAGAAACATAGACCACAAGGTCTGAAAGGGGAACTTTACTTATAATAGTATAATCTAATGGTAATTACACAGCATTAACAATTCTAACCATGGAAAAGCTAATATAGAAGAAAGTGACTTTTCAGATGTTTCTTCTGCATCAAAGATTTCTGCCAATGTAGAATAAACTGCCATGTTGCTCGACATCTAAACACTAAACATAGTTTTTACCACAAAAAAAAATCACCTTTAGTTTTCTTTTTTTTTCTTCACAGATGTTTCTGAGAATTTAACATCTGAGAATCACGTGAAGACTGGGATATTGAATTTTGGGATTTTTAGGGCGCCCTGAGTCCACCAAACTCTAACGGGTACCTGTCTATAGTAGAAAGTAAAGGTGGTTTGTTGTTGTGCTGGCCACATGACACCTGCTCATTAAATGTTGGCTAAAGAAACAGATGACCTTAACATCATCTGCTCTATAGATTGAAAGGTCTGATGAGGAACTTTTTTTTTTTACACATTTTTATGCCTGGAAGTAATGTGTATATTGTCGATCTGCACAGCAATTGAATGTTTGGACAGACTTTGTGCCAGGTTCTCATTTACCTTCAGTGTTTGTACATTTTATTACAAATCAAAATAAAAAAGTAAAAACAAAATGGCACTATTGAATCAAATAAAGATGCCTTTTAAAAAAAAATCTTGTAAAAAAAAGTTTTTATGACAAAATAGCTTTGATATCAAACAAATGACAAAAAATCTAAAAAGTTTATGAACATATGACGAGAAGGAATGTGACAATGAACATACTACTGTGAACATCAAAGTCTGATAACATGGCTATGCTACTGTAAACATTGTGTATAAACAGAGATGAAAATAATACATCAATGGTTGCATAGACAAGTATAAACATTCCGAAACAAATATGGACTTGGGTATTAATAATGGCCCACAGAATAACCCTTAACCAAGTTGGAACAATATAATAATAATAAGAGTCCTAAGATGAAGAAGGAGTACAATATTTCACATGGCTAAGCAGTCCAAGCTGCGATATACATTTTTTGCCGCATCCATACGTTTTTTAAATATATATATACTTTTCATTACTTTGAAATAGATTCATGGATCATTTGATTTTGGGTCACTTAGTTCCTGGCAGCACTTTCCAAAATACAACTGGCCAGCCTAACAGCCATGTTGGATGTGTAGCCAAGAGACAACTGCTTGGCTTGCTATCAAGGGGGCTCGAGCTCGAATCCTGAGAGCGTGTGTTTGCTGAGTGTCTAAAGGCAGCACGGGAACCTAATCCCAGATAACCCCTCCCTCCACTGGTCCAAAAGCATGTTTTGAATATAGCTTGAAAGATGTATTGTATAAAAGCAGTAAAAAAAAAATTATATGCTGTTGAACAGCTCTGAAGGTAAAGTCATAACCCTGGAAGAAAACCAAGATATAATATTTTTAATTAAACTAGAAATAAAACAGGGAGACTGTCTATCATAATGTTTTTCAACATGACACAGAGAGAGAGAGAGTAATAATTAATGTTTATTAACACTATTAAATGTTTACGAACTAGAAACAAAATGCACAAACTCACAACGATCTAGACCCTTCAATCCATTACCATATGTAGATAACAACACACAGTAAGGGCTAAATGTCATTGATATTGCAAGGGGCTTTTTTTTTATAGGACAGATGCAGACGGTGGAAAGAAAATCTTAATCGATCACCTGCGGACAATGGTTATGCTTGCCTTGGATGTTGCGAAATATGTAGGTCACAGCTGAGGCTGCGTGGCGGCAGTAAATACTGCAATCCTCATTAATCTTCGACTCGAAGACAAGCCTTATTATTATTACAGAACTCACAAATATTAATAGATGAACAGAACGAGAGAAAGACAATAAAACCAAGTCTGTGTTTTTTTAATGGCTTTTTAATGGTTTTTTTTAAGAGATAGAAAAATGGAATGAAACATTTGATTAGATCTCATCCTTTAACCAAAAGAAAATCTCAGGAAATCAAAGAAAACTATTTACAAAAATTTCCATAAGGCAAGGCAGTCATGCAAGACCTGGACACTCACATAAAGAAAGAAAGCAGAAAATCTGTAAATACTTGGGAAAAGGAAGGTTCCCAGTAATATATATAAAGCTTAAGTGATGAAAGTGAATTCAAAGACAAGCACCAATCACAATATATATCAACTATGTTAAGACCCATTTATAATAGCACATTTAAAAGAGCAGATTTCATTGTTGGTAGCTTGAAAGAATCTGAATGTCATAGAATAGAGGATCAATGATGTAGAGAATAATCTACTACAACAGATCAGACTTGTAGAAAAAAGCTCTGGTGAGATCTGAATGGAAAAAAAAAATGTTGAACTCGTCCCAGAGCAGTACACCCAAGGGGATGGAAGAGTAGATGCTCAGGATGAAAAGACATAGAATGCTGAACAAGTTCTGACCAAGTTAGAAAGGTCAAATTTATTATCAGAATTTTTTTTTATATTTATGAATTTATACAAGTATAACAAGCCAATAAAGAATTTTGAATCTCTATATTAAGATTCATAATTGATAATTTAAAAATAATTATTATAAACAATTAATAAAAGATTGCATACTGGTAAAGGAAATGCTGGTAAATGAGTTACGACTAGATTTTGAAATGCTAAACAAAATGTTTTCTTTGTTTATCATAATGCAAACAAAAATTTCTGCTTGACTTTTGGGAGGGATTTATTAGCTAATGGGTCTAAGAGGCCAATATTTAATTTTTTTTGATGGGAACAAAAAAAAATTTCTAAACTTCAAAGCATTGAGATTTTGGCTTCTTTCTGCAAAACTTTTTCCGCTATTTGTTCCAGAGAGAAGGTTTTATCTTGGGGTGAACAGATACCAGCAGCAGAAGGAGTCAGACTTAGTTGAAAGTACGTCTCAGAGCTGACAGATCGATGACCATAACAACTGGCCGAGTGAGACCTGAATACAGAAACAAAAATATTTGTCTTGTATTTAGTCATCAAAGGTGTTAATATATACCAAGAATTACTAGTATAGATAAATATGAACAATGAAATAAAAAACCTGACTGTGGTGAAAAAAACATTGTAGAATTGACAGTTTATTTTTAGATAAATATTAAAATGACAGAATAAAACATTGACACTAGTTTACTATAGATTTTTTAAAATGTATCATTGTGATAACAAGGGCACTTGGTGGCAGAGTTATAAGGGATTTGGCTTCCAAAGCAAGGGATTTCAAGTTTGAATCCTGGTCAGGTCGAAGATTTACATTTTCAGGTGGCAGAGTTATAAGGGATTTGGCTTCCAAAGCAAGGGATTTCAAGTTTGAATCCTGGTCAGGTCGAAGATTTACATTTTCAGGTGGCAGAGTTATAAGGGATTTGGCTTCCAAAGCAAGGGATTTCAAGTTTGAATCCTGGTCAGGTCGAAGATTTACATTTTCAGGTGGCAGAGTTATAAAGGGATTTGGCTTCCAAAGCAAGGGATTTCAAGTTTGAATCCTGGTCAGGTCGAAGATTTACATTTTCAGGTGGCAGAGTTATAAAGGGATTTGGCTTCCAAAGCAAGGGATTTCAAGTTTGAATCCTGGTCAGGTCGAAGATTTACATTTTCAGGTGGCAGAGTTATAAAGGGATTTGGCTTCCAAAGCAAGGGATTTCAAGTTTGAATCCTGGTCAGGTCGAAGATTTACATTTTCAGGTGGCAGAGTTATAAGGGATTTGGCTTCCAAAGCAAGGGATTTCAAGTTTGAATCCTGGTCAGGTCGAAGATTTACATTTTCAGGTGGCAGAGTTATAAAGGGATTTGGCTTCCAAAGCAAGGGATTTCAAGTTTGAATCCTGGTCAGGTCGAAGATTTACATTTTCAGGTGGCAGAGTTATAAAGGGATTTGGCTTCCAAAGCAAGGGATTTCAAGTTTGAATCCTGGTCAGGTCGAAGATTTACATTTTCAGGTGGCAGAGTTATAAAGGGATTTGGCTTCCAAAGCAAGGGATTTCAAGTTTGAATCCTGGTCAGGTCGAAGATTTACATTTTCAGGTGGCAGAGTTATAAAGGGATTCAGCTTCCAAAGCAAGGGATTTCAAGTTTGAATCCTGGTCAGGTCGAAGATTTACATTTTCAGGTGGCAGAGTTATAAAGGGATTCAGCTTCCAAAGCAAGGGATTTCAAGTTTGAATCCTGGTCAGGTCGAAGATTTACATTTTCAGGTGGCAGAGTTATAAAGGGATTTGGCTTCCAAAGCAAGGGATTTCAAGTTTGAATCCTGGTCAGGTCGAAGATTTACATTTTCAGGTGGCAGAGTTATAAAGGGATTTGGCTTCCAAAGCAAGGGATTTCAAGTTTGAATCCTGGTCAGGTCGAAGATTTACATTTTCAGGTGGCAGAGTTATAAGGGATTTGGCTTCCAAAGCAAGGGATTTCAAGTTTGAATCCTGGTCAGGTCGAAGATTTACATTTTCAGGTGGCAGAGTTATAAAGGGATTTGGCTTCCAAAGCAAGGGATTTCAAGTTTGAATCCTGGTCAGGTCGAAGATTTACATTTTCAGGTGGCAGAGTTATAAGGGATTTGGCTTCCAAAGCAAGGGATTTCAAGTTTGAATCCTGGTCAGGTCGAAGATTTACATTTTCAGGTGGCAGAGTTATAAGGGATTTGGCTTCCAAAGCAAGGGATTTCAAGTTTGAATCCTGGTCAGGTCGAAGATTTACATTTTCAGGTGGCAGAGTTATAAGGGATTTGGCTTCCAAAGCAAGGGATTTCAAGTTTGAATCCTGGTCAGGTCGAAGATTTACATTTTCAGGTGGCAGAGTTATAAAGGGATTTGGCTTCCAAAGCAAGGGATTTCAAGTTTGAATCCTGGTCAGGTCGAAGATTTACATTTTCAGGTGGCAGAGTTATAAAGGGATTCGGCTTCCAAAGCAAGGGATTTCAAGTTTGAATCCTGGTCAGGTCGAAGATTTACATTTTCAGGTGGCAGAGTTATAAGGGATTTGGCTTCCAAAGCAAGGGATTTCAAGTTTGAATCCTGGTCAGGTCGAAGATTTACATTTTCAGGTGGCAGAGTTATAAAGGGATTCGGCTTCCAAAGCAAGGGATTTCAAGTTTGAATCCTGGTCAGGTCGAAGATTTACATTTTCAGGTGGCAGAGTTATAAAGGGATTTGGCTTCCAAAGCAAGGGATTTCAAGTTTGAATCCTGGTCAGGTCGAAGATATACATTTTCAGGTGGCAGAGTTATAAAGGGATTCAGCTTCCAAAGCAAGGGATTTCAAGTTTGAATCCTGGTCAGGTCGAAGATTTACATTTTCAGGTGGCAGAGTTATAAAGGGATTCAGCTTCCAAAGCAAGGGATTTCAAGTTTGAATCCTGGTCAGGTCGAAGATTTACATTTTCAGGTGGCAGAGTTATAAAGGGATTCGGCTTCCAAAGCAAGGGATTTCAAGTTTGAATCCTGGTCAGGTCGAAGATTTACATTTTCAGGTGGCAGAGTTATAAGGGATTCGGCTTCCAAAGCAAGGGATTTCAAGTTTGAATCCTGGTCAGGTCGAAGATTTACATTTTCAGGTGGCAGAGTTATAAAGGGATTCAGCTTCCAAAGCAAGGGATTTCAAGTTTGAATCCTGGTCAGGTCGAAGATTTACATTTTCAGGTGGCAGAGTTATAAGGGATTTGGCTTCCAAAGCAAGGGATTTCAAGTTTGAATCCTGGTCAGGTCGAAGATTTACATTTTCAGGTGGCAGAGTTATAAAGGGATTTGGCTTCCAAAGCAAGGGATTTCAAGTTTGAATCCTGGTCAGGTCGAAGATTTACATTTTCAGGTGGCAGAGTTATAAAGGGATTTGGCTTCCAAAGCAAGGGATTTCAAGTTTGAATCCTGGTCAGGTCGAAGATATACATTTTCAGGTGGCAGAGTTATAAAGGGATTCAGCTTCCAAAGCAAGGGATTTCAAGTTTGAATCCTGGTCAGGTCGAAGATTTACATTTTCAGGATTTCTAAGTTGTTCATTAGTCCACCCAACATAAATGGGTACCTAATTTTGAAAGTCAGTGGTGTGGTGGCTGAGTCGTTAAGCACATGGCTTCTGAACCTGTGATCCTGCTTTTGAATCTCAGTGAAGACTGGGATTTTGAATTTCTGGATTTTTAGGGCACCCCTGAGTTTTAGTTGGGGAAAGTAAAGGCGGTTGGTTGTTGTGCTGGCTACATGACACCCTGCTTGTTAACCATTGGCCAATGAAATAGATGATCTAAGCATCATCTTCCCGAAAGATCACAAGGTCTGAAAGGGGAACTTGACTTTCTGAACTAATTTTGAAAGGAAGCAAAGAAAGCATGGAGAAAGTTTCCCACAAAGTCATCCAAGGATCAACCACCAGTTCATGGGATTGTTTTATTTATACCAAAAACCAAGTAGTGTCTATACCTGTAAGTTATATCTTGAAGATCTGGCATTTCTGTGAAGGATTTGTGCATCTTGACACTGGAGTCCACAATCTCATTGGCTAGACTTGTGATGGGAAGCAGTGCTGAACCTGGGAAGCAGGGAAACATGGAACAAAATGCAGGGAAACATGGAAGAAAATTAAAAAAAAACATTGTGGGAAATATTTATTAAATGAATTTTGTCAATGAGCTCTGACCAGGATTTGAAGCACAAACAACTGGGATCTAGGCAGGGCGACCCTAGATGACAATATGGGACCTGATAATTCTACTGACTCAAAATGTTCTTTTCTAAGAACCTGGATTGTCTGGCAAGATGTTAGCTTGGTGCCTGGTTCATGCAAGGCCATGTGGCCAGATCGGAGGTCCATAGCGCGAGTCCACATCAGAGATTATCTTAGGTATACTTCATCATGTTTCGTCCCTTTTTTCTCTCAATAACTATTGGACCCTCACATTTTTAAACTTAAAATGTGTTTGATCACAATGTATTTTGATTAGTCAAAAATGTTTCTGAATAAATTACAGTAGTCCCTTGACTTTCGCGAAAGGTCTATACCACAGGTTTTCAAAATTATTAATGAAAAATTATTCTGCATTTTTGTTAACACCACAGGTTTTCCCATGTCCGCATAAAACGCCATTAACAATAGATATCTCCTTCAATATCAACAGTCAAGCTTCATTTATCTTTTTCAATAGTGAGTACCCATATCAAAGTTTTAAACATTGTAACTTGTATATATATATATATATTTATATGTATCATATCATGTTCATTTTTCATTCTGTATCAAAGATTGAAACTTCATTTCTGTTTCAATTGTTAGGTTAGTACATGTTTTGGAGATGATTTAAAAACAAATGTCAACAATGACAGGTGACAAAAAGTTCTTAATGTGTAACATTAAAAAATGTTATACATTTAAATTGATTAGTTTAAAAATTTGAGATAACAAAAAAAAAATTAATTACCAATAGCTAATTAACTAATAGGTTAATTTTTTTTTTATTGATTCTTGTGTTGTCTGGTAAAAGAAATATGAATTTTCAGCTTAATCCAAGATTGGGTGTCAGAGAAATAATGTGTACAAACTTTTTACCAGACCGAAAGACAGACAGAGTTAATATAACTTTGTAAAATATAATGGAAGATAAATGACAAAGTTACCTTTTAAACTCTGTGTGAATGAATCATATTTGATGTACTGAAAGGAGGCTCCAATATTCTGAAAATAAAGACAACACAAACTAATAAATAAGACACAAATAAGTGTAGAATGGAAAAACAAATTAAAAAATGTCTGTTATTTATAACTCAAGAAGTGAACAAAAAACATAAACCTAGACAGAGGATCAAAACATAAACCTAGACTGAAGATCAAAAGAAAAAACCTAGACAGAATATCAAAACATAACCCTAGACTGAAGATCAAAAGATTAATCTAGTCAGTCTTGGATCTATTTAAAACAATCGTTGATTATAAAAAAAAAGGGTTTTATTACATAGAATTTCACTAATCCTATTGATATTTAGTTTTCAAAGTAAGTACAAATTTCAAAATTATACCTCTGTTTCATCTTTAACATGGCGTTCAGCATCCTTCACTTCAAAGTCAAGCTCAGCCAAGTGAGACAGACAAGATTTCCACTGAAAAGATTGTCAAATAGAAATTTTAAAGATACTGAGTAGATGAGTATGGTAAAATGAAATCAGTTCTATACATTGACTAAAATTGTGAATCTGATACTCTAGAATGTGTCATACAGGCAACAATTTGTTCCAGATTAATAAACTCTGTGGATATTGGATCTTAAGATGTGTTCATCTTAAGTAATTCTTCTTCATCAAGCCAGTTTTTTGCTGCTGAGCCGTAAACTCTATTGCAGTCTGTACCAAAGAAAATTAGCAAGCTGTGTTTTTTTTAATCAGCTTTTTTTCTCATTGTGATACTGAGTTATGCTGGGTTCTTATGGTAATAGGATCTGAGGGGAACTAAATTTGGGCATTCAAAGTGGGTATCATTGACAGGTTCATACCAGCTCACATACAACTAGCAGGAAATGAGAAGGCTGACACACTCGCCAAGAGTGGGAGAACAAACTCACAAGTAAACTCTGCACTCTATCCAGAAAAAATGAAGAAATTAATTGTAGATAAAATAAATGAGAAATGGACGAGCTCCCATCCAAATCACAAGAAAGATGATGCTTACTATAAGCTATCCCGACAAGACCAACGTCTAATCTTTCGACTCAGGACCGGACACAACAGAATGCGACAACACATGTTCCGGAAGCTCAAAATTGGAACCAGTGAAATCTGCCCATGTGGAGTATCACCAGAAAATGCTGACCACGTCCTCCAAAACTGCTCTCTCTACCAAGAGGCCCGTATAAGACATTGGCCCCAAATCACCCCAATAGAAAGAAAACTATATGGAGAGCTCCCTGATTTGGAAACCACTGCGCAGTTCATCTCATGTATTGGTCTAGTCATATGAACACTCCAACATAACAATGAGAACGATGAAGAAGAAGAAGAAGACAGGTTCATAAGGGTGGGTGCAGTGTTTACAGTGGGAGGGGGGATAGGAGTTTATTCTGTTATCTAAAACAGTAAACAGTAAAGAATTCTACAATGAATGGGAAAAAAACCTGCAATAAAAAGATATACAAAGCAATAATATATACATAGACATTAGATACACAAGCTATTAGATATACACAGCAATAAGATATAAAATACCAAGTCATAAAATATACAAGCCATAAGATATACACAGTGATAAGATACACAAGCCATAAGATATACACAGTCATAAGATACACAAGCCATAAGATACACACAGCAATTAGATATATAGCAATAACATATACAATACGATAAACAGCAATAAGATGTTATCAGCTAGCAGATGATCTGACAGCCTAATGATAAACAGAGGCAGCTGAAAGCCAGAAAATGAATGAACATTTTTTAAAAGTACATTTCTTGTTCATAATTGTGATTGATTTCTGGAGCCCAAGGTCCCAACCAAGTGACTTATTATTATTATTATAGCTTTTATAAAGCGCTACTTTCATGCTTGTATCTAGCAGTTGGTTTTCCGTGCTGCCTTTAGGCGCTCAGTAAACACAACTCTGCCCAAGTCGGGTGTCGAACCTCGAGACCCCTTCTAGGTAGCCAAGCCAAGCCAAGTTCAAGCGTACTTAGACTCTCGACCACGCTTCCCACCTTATCTGATCTATGTCATTATGAAATAAGCTTTGTTTTCAACTGGGTGGGTGAGTGAAGGTGATGCATGGAGAGAAATTTACCAACCATCTTTACTCTTGCCAATTAGAGATGGTTGAACTTAATCTGAACATTATGTGTTCAAGTGTATCTTATCTTATATAATACAAACTTTAGTAGAGTTACTCCACTTGGGAAATGTCTAGTATTATAACAGAGTGTATTGTATCACCTGGACTTGTGTAAATGCTGATTATTCATTATTCCAACTTAAAGCATTATTCAGTTTAATTTAGCTAACAGTGAGGGATTTTCTAAAATCCCTAAAAAAAAAAAAACTGGCTTTACCAGGTTTGGAATGAAACACTATCAGGTAATCAAAGCAGTGTTTTAATCTCAGCCACAGTATTACAAAACAACAACAACTAAACAATTGATATTTAAGTACTTACTAAAGAGTTGATGAATGATTTGCTGCACTTGGCACTCCTGGACAGTAGTAAGACTAGAAGAGTGTCAGAATGGCCTTGAGCATAGACTAAAACTTCTTGTAATCCATTGCGTTGGGATATCTGCGATGAACTTCTAGAATCTGAAGCAGCAGAAAAGGAACGCCCAGACCTATTTTTAACTCGCAGCTGAACATCGTAATCAGAAGGAGATAACAGAAGGCTGTCATCACCCGTCAGCTCTAGAACAGGGGAGAGCCTGCTCAGGTCTGACACTGGGGAAATAATGCCTCCTTCCGAGTATTCACTATCCCCCATTTCAAACGTTAGGCGGTCTCGGCTGGCGCTCATGTTGTCACCTGCAGCCAGGGACAGCTGTGACCCATCATAATTCTCTGGCCTAGGTCCAGAGGATGTTTCTTCGCTGCTAATCTGCACCTCAAGTGATGCATCAATATCTTTATGACTCTTGGCAAGCGTTGTCTGAAGGTTGGCGTCATCAATATCTGCCTGGTAAACAGCAGCCATTTCATCTGTACAGGTCAATGAGGAATTGCCATCAGTCATAGCAGCACTGTGAGCGCCTTGTTCTAATTTAGTTGTAAGAAAAGTTGCGTCTGTTTCGTAAGACAACAATTTGTACTCTATGTCTCGATCATTTGAAGTGCTAGAATATGAACGATTGGAATTATAATTCTTTTCATCCGAATCATCCTTAAAATCACTGTCTTGAATAAGGTCTTCATCAAAGGAGGTTTTACTGCAGATAGAGTTCTCAGCTTTACTAGCATACTTGTCATTTTTTTCTAAAGAATCAACATCAAGGCTCAATCTTTCCAAAGATTCTGTTTTGCCGTCGTTATTAGCATTGACACTGGGAGTAAAACTGACGCTGTTGTCAGTGGAGTCCCCAGTCACTAATGTTAAGTTTTGAACTGGTGGAACTAAAGCAGTTAAATCTAATGAAGGAAATAGTGCTTCTTCTTCTGTAACTTTATTTTTTGTGTCCACTTGTTTCAAATCTTTAATCTGTGTTGACGTTTCATTTTGTTGGGATGACATGTCTGTTAGAGTATTCGGCTTAACTTTTTCTGCTTCGGACATGGCATCACTTGTTTTTGGTGGGGGAAAAATCTGGCTAGTTTCAGAAATGATTTCAGTACTGGAAGGTAACTTTGATTGTCTGAAAGACCTTGGTTTATTATCCCCAGAATCTGAGAGCTTTGTTTCTTCAGACTTACTGTCATTCTCAAAGTTTAACTCAGACACAGTGTCCATGAATACCTCAGAGTCAGTGCCAGAGGCAACAGTGGCAGTAGGAGAAGCTGGGAATCCCCTCCTGCTCTGCGGGGATACTGGGATACTTTGGATGCCACTTCTGCCATGTGTCCCATCAGAATGAAAGCTGCCAGAAGTTGAGCCTTTCTGCCTCTGAAGCAAAAGATGATTCGGTTTCTGTGTGCTATCTTGATCCTCTGAAGTTTTCTGGGTGTAGGACTTCTTTCTTCTGTGTCCAAGTGAAGCATATTCATCTTGTGGTAAGAAAATATACAGCAGACGCACACCTCCTGGTAGCTCCAGCACTAGAAAGAGATATGAAATTACAAATTACATTACAAATGTATAATAGTTACATATTAAAACATTAATAGTCACTGAAATTTGCATAATGTTTAAAAATTTACATAAAACATAAACAATATCAGATAAATAGTTAAATAAGGACAATGATATTTTTACAGAAAATTAATTCAACACAATTATTAGGGCTAAACTCTTCATTCTGATTTGGAAATTTATCTCAAAATAAGAAACATCAATAACTTTTTATTTAAAATTGAAATAATAAATTAACAAAAAAAAAACACATTGTAAATGAAAAAAACAACAACTTATTTGATAGCACTAAAACTTACAAGAATTGGCCTCCACGCAGGGAAACTGAAAAGTATGAAAATGTTTATGTTACTTTTAAAAAAACAAAAACAACATAATTCAAAAATATTTCATCATGTTAAGAAGTTTCTACCCATTCTGGTATTGCAAGAATAATCAATGAACATAAATGGTCACATCTCAATCTATGCAAAAGAAAAAAAAAGTGTAGATCACCTGACTGTGGGACATTAGGAGTAGCAGTTGTCGAGTCAAATTGTTGTTGAGTTGAGTGCACAGAACCCTGATAGAAAAAAACAACAAATACAGGTCACAGTTTAAGTGTTCAGTTATCCAGTACCAAAAAAACAAACAAAATTATTGACTGTTTACAATTAAATGCTGTTAGCATAAATAATTAGAGGAAGTAAGAAATAGTTTTATTTGTGAGTAGAAATCTCAAAATGAAAAGTGTAGCTAGAATTACACAAGAAATTGGACAATTCTTATTCAATGAAACACAAAAATTATTGCAATTGAGAGCAAGGGTAATAATAGCAATTTAATACTTGGTGGCATTCAGGAAATCAAGATTACATAAAGAATCAATTTTAAGCCATTGTCCTAATACTTGGCTTTGGACAACTAATTTTTTCCCCTTGTTATGTGCTTAGAGTTAAAACTCTCATGTCCCTAATAAAATGCAAGGCATCAAAGACCAAAATTTTATCCTACTTTGATAATGCTTAGAGATAAGTGTTTTTTCCTAGGTTGGGTGGAAAAAAAAAAGAAAGACTTAACCCTGGCTGTATGATTGGTACCAGTGACCAGAGTCTGGTCCTAGATGTGTAAGGAACAAGAAGATATGGTGAATGTCTCAAAAGGGTAAATACCATTTAATTTTGCAAGAGTTCTCAGGCTGTCCCCAAGTTTTCTGTCCATTTCAGTCAAAGTAAATGCTAATATGGCACTTCTAATATGTGTTTGTTTCTCAACACAACAGAAAGATATCACCTTTAGCTATCTTATACTTCAAGAAATATCTCTACATGCCAATTAGAATATGAGCATAAGAATCATGTTACAGCAAGAGATCAGTAGGACATGAAAGACATGGCTCGCACAAACATAGTTCTCACAAACATGGCTCTCACAAACATAGTTCTCTCAAACATGGCTCTCACAAAAATAGTTCTCTTAAACATGGCTCTCACAAACATAGCTTTCCTAGACTACTGAAACTCACTTATTTCTATTGAAGAGTGCTCCTGCTATGACACCCTTACATCTAAGACTTCGTTGCAAGATATGGGACGCATGGAGGAACAGATTGCCTTGACTCTAATATATAAGATACGTCAAGACTAAAGAAACAAGATTAACAATAGAACTGACAACAACAAGTGCATTATATCTGAATATTAAACGAAAAAAAAAACCCACTAAATTACTCTAACTGTAAAATATAAATAATAAATTATAACTTTTATATAGCACTATTTTTATGCTTAAAGCATGCTCAGAGCGCTATGGTCCAATCTCGTTTGTGGACAAGTGTGGTGAATTTTTTTTTGGGAGAAGGTTTTCCGCACTGCCTTTAGGCGCTCAGTAAACACAACTCTGCTCAAGTCAGGTGTCAAACCTCGAGCCTTCTTCATATGTAGCCAAGCCAAGCCAAGTTCAAACGTACTTAGCCTCTTGAACCTTTTATGCTTATAGCATGCTCAGAGCGCTATGGTCCAATCTCGTTTGTGGACCAGTGTGGGGGAGGTTTTTTTGGGAGAAGGTTTTCCATGCTGCCTTTAGGCATTCAGTAAACACAACTCTACTCAGGTGTCAAACCTCGAGCGTCCTTCATATGTAGCCAAGCCAAGCCAAGTTCAATCGTACTCAGCCTCTTGACCAAGCTTGCCTGTGCATACATTAATAATTGTGACAAATGCTTAAACCTAAATAAACATTTCTGGGTTCCTCTGAGTCAACCCAGCTCTAACAGGTACCTGACATTAGTTGGGGGAAAAGTAAAGGTGGTTGGTCATTGTGCTGGCCACATGACACCCTTGTTAGCTGTGGGCCACAGAAACAGATGACCTTTACATCATCTGCCCTATAGATCGCAAGGTCTGAAAGGGAGAACTTTACTTTACAATAATCATTGCTGACTATATAAACCCATACATAAATGTCATTTCAAGATGTTTGACTCATTTATGATACCTTAAAAAAAACTAACTATACTTAGGTCAGATGATTCAAGAAAAAAAAAAAAAGACTTCACTAGATATATTTCAAGCTCAAGAACTTATAGTTTGTAAGCCTTAGAATAACATATCTTACTTTGTGCAACTGGACATAGGGCAAGACTTGAAAAGCTTGAGACAGCAGGTCGCCTTGAATCTGACACAATGGTAGATACATGTCCCACACACGATTCAATTCTTTTAAAAAATTTGCATCAGAAACACGCTGAAATAAAATATTACGCAAATATAACTCAAGTGTCTGAAAATTATCATAATCAACAAGCATAATAATTTACACCAATCCTTTATTTTATCATTTTCACAAGCCCCCCAAAAATAAGTATTTTTCTTCATTTAAAATAGTTTATTTCTTCTTTTCTATGGCACCATCTACACTGTCCTAGAAAAATACACCAAAGAAAACTGTCAAGATCATAATAGAGATAAAGATATTTTGCTGATGCCACATTTGTACAGTATTTGTTTGTTTTAGACATTATGGATGTCCCTTCCGCAAATTATGGTAAGCAAAAAAAAAATGCTGAAAAAAAAATCAAATAATGACCAATAGCCAACAGGGCTTTAAAAGGGCATAAGCATTAGAGGTGAAAAGCTGACAAGCTTCAGTAATTTTAAATACCTCAGAGCTATAGTCTCTGCTGACTGCAGAGCTAAAGAGGAGGATCCTAGCGATGGAATTGAGATGCTAGAGAAGGATCCTAGGTATCACATTTAAAGACACAAGCACAGAGATTAGTGTCACGAGTCGAGTCTGTGACCTATTTCGACCAGTTTCTAGAAGCGAGGTCAAACCAGTGCAAGTGTCCAGCGTAAACAAGTTAATTTTAGGTATCCAATCACAGAAAGAGGTTAAGGGAAAAAAATAGCACACATCAGCTTCTAGAAGGTCAAAGTTACTAAAATAATTAGGGGAGAAGTTTCCATGATTCTGGAATGTACGATCAAGAAAGGTATAAATTAAGAGAAAGTCAGTTAGACGGGGTCCTCGCTTAGTCCTCGATTAGTAATGGTTATAAGTTTTGTGATATTAGCAGGTCCATTAATTAAAGTTTTATTAGTTGAAGCTGAAGTTATACTAAATGAAGTTTCATGTATCTTTAAGTTTTATTTATGAAGTATCAAGTCAAGTTGTTATTGAATTGTGAAGTTAATTTTATGTGAAAGTTGAAGAAGTATTATTAAAGAAGTTTTAAGAAAATACAGAGAGATGTTTCTTTCTTCACTTCATTGAATTGTCAAGTTTGATAATATAATCCCCAGCAAGTGTGATCATCACAATTAGAGACAGGGCTACTAGATGACCTGCTAACTAATGTAAAAAAATGGAAGCTAAAACTCTATGGCCATATTACAAGGTCTTCAGGGCTTGCAAAGACCTTCCTTCAGGTAACAGTACTAGGTAGAAGAAGAAGAGGCAGACAGAGAAAGTGATGGAAAGACAACATAAAAGAATGGATGGGTCTGTCATTGAAAATCTTGAAATTATCTTTCAAGGAAGTTTTTCAAAATTATTTGAAGGTTTCTTAGTTTAGATATATAATGCCTACAACGGTTTAGTTGTCTACTAGCAGTTTGGAACATGTCTGCGACCGGTAACAGCCCCCAGGTTCAAATCCTGGTGATGACTGGGATTTTTAATTCAGGTTCTTTGGGACGCCTCAGTCCACCCAGCTCTCATGGGTACTGACATTAGTTCGGGAAAAGTAAATGCAATGGTCATTGTGCTCACCCCATGACACCCTCATTTACCATGGCACACAGAAACAAATGACCTTTATATCATCTGCTCTACAGACCACAAGATCTGAAAGAGAAACTTTACTTTACAAAACTTACTGATGGTATCATGTCATGAAGAACCAAGTATAACCCTCTCTTTTATTTTTAAGCCTTGCAGTATGTAGTACTATCCTATCTAGCCTCAACAATATAAAACATCTCTCTCAGATCATGTCATATACTTTACTTGCCTCTTTAATAGCATCAAGGCTTCCTTGATACAACATAAATGTAGTCCAGACAAACTGAAGGTGTGACGTCAGGAACTGGTCTGGAATATCTGGACTGTCTGCCAGACCCTAAAATTAATAACTAACTTATTATTTAGAATAAAATATATAAAAATAAATCAAATTGTATATTGATTTATAGAGCCATATAAAAATAACTTATTATTTAGAATAAAATATATAAAAATAAATCAAATTGTATATTGATTTATAGATCCATATAAAAATTTGTTCTACACTAATGTAGTATAAATTCATACACTATGGAATTATTGATGCTATTTACATAATGATTTTTTTTTGTTTCTCATGATAGATGGCCAAATAAGGGTCCTGGTTAAAAGCACAGGTTCACATCCAGGTTAAGACAGGGATTTTCACTTGAGACATAAGATGCTAAGTTTTTGACACTTAAGCCTGCTCAGTCTGCAAGCCCAAGGTTTTGAGAAAAAATTGAAAGACGGTAGCTATAGTTCAGGTCAAACTTGTTAATCATACTTCTTCTAAGTAAAGCATATATTTGAAACACCACAAAGCCTTATCACTTTTTTAATGAAAGATTTTCTTGGTGGCCTCAATTTCAAACAACACTCACCAAGATATTCTCTCTTTTCTTTATTTCCAGTCTAAACATACTGCAGAACCATACTAGTTTTTCCATGTGTTTTATGGATAAGTCAAAACTATCACATACTTTCATAGAGGCGAAGTAGCAGAGTGGTAAAGTGCTTGGCTTACGAACTGGGGGTCCCAGGTTCGAATCCTGATGAAGACTGGGATTTTTAATTTTGGAATCTATGGGCACCTCTGAGTCCACCCAGCTCTAATGGGTGCCTGATATTAGTTGGGGAAAAGTAAAGGCAGTTGGTCATTGTGCTGGCCACATGGAACCCTCATTAACCGTGGGCCACAGAAACAGATGACCTTTACATCATCTGCCCTATAGATCACAAGGTCTGAAAGGGGAACTTTACATACTTTTATGGCTAGTCACTCCTAATGTAACAATATACATTTGTAAAAGCGTTTCAATACAATATGTTAGCTCTTTTTACTGCTAAAACTTTTTTAAAGAAATAAAAATTGAAATACAATAAAATCTCTCACTAAAATTTCTTACTTAAATTGCTTAATTAAATTGCTGACTTACAATAATAAAGTCCTCATGCTGTAGCAAAGCAAAGTTATAACCTGCCAACTTGACTATACTAGGAACACACTGGGGTATGAACTCGAGGCAAAAATCAGCCAATCCAATGATACCACCCACCAGGGCAACCTGATGATTGACTGACACCTGAAAATAATAGGTCACGTCACCATACTAAATCACTTAAAATTAGACAACAGACTATTGAGTGCAATCAAATTTGTATCTGTTTAATCCAAATACAGCCTGGAAACAACTCATGTTTCTTTGAACTACATTATCATTGCTAGACCATGATTATACATAACCTACCGAACGAGGATAAAAATAGAGTATTGCGTCTTTAGGATCATCCTCCTCTGTTTTCTTTTTATGATTGTATATAAAAAACATGTGTCCCTCGTGTCTGAAATAATAAAAGGATAACAGCCGATTGACAATAGCATGTAACAGTCATTGAAAGTGAATGTATTTCTTCTTCTAGCCAGCTTTTTTTGCTGCTGAGCTGTGCTCTCTTTTGCAGTCTTTTGTGTCCTAGAACACATAATATTTAGCAACATCATAAACCACTTAGACAAACATAATGTCCTCACCCCATACCAACATGGCTTTAGGAAATATAGATCATGTGAAACACAACTAATAGGACTAATTGATGACTTTTCAAAAGGTTTAGATAATAGTGAAAAAAATAGATGCTATCTTACTAGATTTTTACAAGGCTTTTGACAAAGTTCACCACCATAGTTTGCTTAAAAAATTAAAATATTTTGGCATTAATGGTCCATTGCATCAGTAGATTAAAGATTTTCCGATAGGGAGAGAACAAACTGTAATAATAAATGGCTCTAAATCAACACTGATAACAGTAAACTCAGGTGTACCTCAAGGAACTGTCTTAGGTCCACTACTATTCTTAATTTACATAAATGATCTACCAAATTGCATTACCTCAGGAACTAAAGTCAGATTATTTGCAGACGATTGCATAATATATAGAACAATAAAAACAACACAAGACACAGATATTTTACAAAGAGAATTAGATGAATTACAGAAATGGGAATCAAATTGGAGCATGTCTTTCCACCCTGAAAAATGTTAGTTATTGTCACCACCTCAAAGTTGGTGCCATAGAGTAGAAACCCTAATTCTGTATTGTAAATGTTAAATCAATATTGTAATCTTATTCACAACTCATGTTGCCCTAGGGTGAACACTTTTGACCTTAGGTGAACCAGAGAGTTAAAGGCGGTCAGTTAACATAGAGATCTTGTAGCAAGCGCTTGATAGAGTCACTTAATATATAAGCAGTAGAGTTAGATGTTTAAAGTAGTTGGTTATAAAATAGTTACTAAGTTCTTATGTTGGTGATATTTCTGTTGGATTAATACTGACCACTCCTGGGTCGAATTGTATATCGTATTCACCATGTGATGTTATATTAAACTTATTTGTGTCTGCTATATCCAGCGTCATTTCATTATTCTGTGATTTATATCATGAACCCAATGTCACCACCACGCCTACATTGAGAAGCCGACAATAGTAGCACAGCATCAAACATAACCACAGTGACATTCATCATATCCAAAATAACAACGGTGACAGTTATTAAGAGTAACAAAAAAAAAATAAAACAAATTAATTCCACTTATCTTATTCATTGTAAACCAGTAACACAGACTAAAAACGCAAAATACCTAGGTGTTATAATAAATGAAAAACTGTCATGGAATCCACATATTGATGAAACTATAAAAAAATCAAACAAAGCATTAGGATTTATTAAAAGAAATTTCTATAAATCAAATAAGAACATAAAACTAAAATGTTATTTAACCTTGGTTAGGCCAATAATAGAATATGCATCCTCCGTTTGGGACCCCTCAATTCAAGATAACATTAAGAAACTGGAACAGACACAAAATAGAGCAGTGAGATTCATAACAAACGAATATTCACACTTAACCAGAGTAACACCTTTAGTAAAATCACTAAATTTAGAAAGCCTTCAGGACAGAAGACTCAAAAGTACAGTAGCAATTATACATAAAACACTGAACCATAATCTTCAAATACAAAAACAAAATTTAATAAAATACTCTGAAAGACACAAAGATAAAGGCACATTCCTCGTCCCATATGCTAGGACAAATTTGTACAAATACTCCTTCTTCCCTAGCGCTATTAGAGCATGGAATGGGTTGCCTGAGCTAGCCAGGAAAACCAGTGACTTGGCAGAATTTAAGTCATTGGTTAATATGCATGACTAAATGCATAACGCATAGGACGTAATCATCTTCTTTTTTGAAGTAACGTCTGTATTATATAAGATATAAGATAAGTCAGTGCCAAGGGAAAATAGTGTGTTGTTGTTTTTTTTTGCTGTTCCACACTGCTAGAAAGTGTGTTGGTTATGCTAGGTTGTTGTGGTCATAGAGTCTGTCTAAAGTGAATTCATGTGGTCTTTAAATGTAATTTAAAGACCGCATCACAAATAAAGAGATTAGAGACAGTGTTTTTACAGCCAGTGGATCCCACAATGACCTGCTAACTACTGCAAAAAAATATTTAGGAAGGTCTTCAAGGCTTGCAAAGACCTTCCTTCAGAGAACAGTACCAGGAGAAAGAAGAAGAGACAGACAGAAAAAGCGATGAGAAGACTACATAAAAGCATGGACTGGTCTGCCATTGAAAGAGGTTCTATCCAAGGTAAAAGACAGGAATGGAGAAAGATGGTCAACAAATCTTGTGTGGTTCCCCAATGTTCCAAGAGACTAAGGGACAGGTGAGTAAAGGTGAAAGTGAAATAAACATTCTTTGAGCTATGATAGACTGCATACTAAGGGTGGGCACAGAGTCTATAGAGGGATATGTGTAGGATGTATTCTGTTTTGGTGAAAATTTGAAGATGTGTGTCCTATTCTTAGTTAAAAGATCACTCCTTGCAGGGAAAGAAATAGAGGCAATGTCCAGTTTGTTTGACATGTTCATTTCTCTATAAATAACTTGACCTGTGCTTAGCACCCATAGTGAACAGAATCTTCTGTTTATAATTAACATATGTAATGTATAACATATGAAGTACATTGCCAGCTAACATTCTTGAAGCTATAGCTTTAATCATAATAATATCTAGATCTAGATTAGATCTATATCATCTATAGCTCGAGATCATTATGACTATTACTATGTAGTTACTAGATTCTAGATATATATATAGTATAGTACTAAGTAGTAGATCTCTAGTCTCTATAATGTAATCTTCTATGATATAATCAGATATAATATCTTATTATTATTTTGTAGATCTAGATCTATAGTGTGTCAGTATGTGATTTTGTCATCATATTACCTATACTAGTATAAGCCTGATAAGCCCAAACTCAAACATCATTAATAAAACAAATAAGAGATCTGCAATGTGAAATGTGTTGTATAATTAATAATAGATCTATAATAATTCTATATTGTTTCATTAAATCTACTAGATTGACTAGATCTATATATAGTCAATAGTCTATTATATGATACGTACTAGATTATATATATTGGTCTATATATTATTATACTATAATTATAATAATACTAGACTAGATCTATAATATTTAAAATGATATTTTTATGCATCAGATTGATTATATCTAACTTAGTTTTAGTAACTAGACTAGACTCTACTATAATCTCTATATTTATAGATCCAATTTACATCTAGATTGGCTAGATCTAGATCTAGTTATAAATTATAATAAATCTAGTTAAATCTAGTAAAATTTTCAGATGAGTTAGGAGATGATCATGATGATCTGAGATAAACCGAGCAGTGGTTTCCAAGTCACGCAGCTCTCCATATAATATATAAATCTAGATCTAGTTTTTTTTTTCTATTGTGGTGTTTTGGAGGACACAGTCTTGTTCGGCCTCTTGATTAACTAATTAACTTCCTAGCAATATTCATTATATTGTGTTGATCTACAAACCGAAAGGAGAAATTCCTGGAGCCAGCAGCCATTTTGAACATATCATGTGATCGAAGAAAAACAAAAACATTAAAACCTTCCACCCAGCGGTTCTAGACTGGTTACACCATGGAACTATACAATTACACGCAGCGGCTTAGAAAGTTAGCAGCCATAGCACAAAGAAATTCAATGGGCTCATGCTCATTACCAATAGGGTCCGATATTGGCCATTTAAAGAACAAAAAACGGTTGAAAATTAAAAAGAAAATTAAATGTAGACTTAAATTTGACATTCTTACCTAATTTTACTTAGCTTTTATTGTGTAATTAAATTATTTCTAGCATACATGATGGGAATGCCTTTTTGTAAATGCACTGACATCAGAAGTAGCCTATCTATATATTATATATAGCTAGATGATCCAATTTATTTAGGATGGAGTGGAACCCATTGGCATATGGAAAACTATGGATTCGACTAATCACTGTTACAAAAAACATTCAGCAAATTCATTAACAGCAAGGTGAAACGAATGCCGCATGCTCTAGAAATCCCCCAACTGGACTTATACAGTTACAAATAAAAAGAGGCCCACAAAAGAGGCAGTAAAGCCCAAAAAGAGGAATAGAAAAGAGGTCTAGGGCCCAACGATTCCTATAATGATAAAGCTAAAATTGAATAGCGCAAACGCTGAGGTTTCCTAAAAAGAAAAAAAAAAGTATCAATTAGTTTTGATCAGTCGTTAATTATAAACGTAATCGACTTAGACATATAAATCTGTGTGATAGAAATAGTTTACCGTTTTTGTTTAGCTTTCTCAATGCGCTATGATCCTATCTCTTGTCTGGACCAGTTGTGAAAGGAGCAGGGAAGAGGGGGTATCTTGGTGAATGTTTTCATGATCGTTTTTTAAATGCATAAAAAAAAATTCCCTCAGGGCCACTTAATTATACCACCACATCTGTCAAGTACGATTTCTTTCCCTTGTTAAAAATTTCAAACAAAATAATTAATTAACAAACTAATTGGTTAATTTTAATTTTTTATTGTTTCGTGTGTTGTCTGACTAAAGAAATAATTGTGCGAAATTTCAACTTAATCCGAGATTGGGTGTGGGAGAAATAACGTGTACAAAATTTTACCACACAGACGGAGTGAGTTAACATAAGCTTTGTAATAAAACACTTGTAATTTGGAGTGCATCAACGTTTAAAATAATAAAGTAAAATTGAACCCATCTTCTGCTGTGTCGGCAGATACCGGGGGTGACAGTTTCCAGTTATCGGAAATATCATTTCGTCAAGGACCAGATATGGCCCGCTGGTCGTTGTTTGGGTTTGGCAGAAAATAAAAATCGTAATAAGATTCAGATCTTTCTAACGCTCCATCCCCCCACAAATCCACGCTTGGCACAAACCAGTGAACGAAGTTACTAGTTTCTTGATCTGCAAACCAGTAGTCAATCTTCCAGAACAGGCCTGAAACTGCTCGAAAACAAGAAGGCTCAATTGGAGTATCTCCATAGATGTAAAGCACATCATTGTAGATGAAGGCGCCACGCAACGAATTCTGGATAGACCACAGACGTTTTATTAATATAAAGCCAATACTGTCATCTTGGTTCCTTAGCACCTGGCTTATTGCTCCGTCTCTTTGTAAGATGAAATATTTTGTCTCATTTCTAAAACCAACCAAATTTTTTGCTGATCCTTCAAGATGTCCACAGTCAGTCCATTTATGTTCAGGCACGTCTAAAGAAATCACTGCCAACTTTTCATCAGAGTCAGTGGAACAGAAAATCAAGATACTTTTGTCATAGTCTAAAGCACTCTCTGGATTTCTCATCATGTCAGGGAACTTGATCTCGCTGTGAAGAACTGGAGTTGTCTTCGGCATGACACATTTAATCCTGCAGTTTTTGCCATCAATGATATAAATACATCGGCCTTTAGACAGGACGATGAAATCACTTCCGGATATTTCCGAAACAAATTTCCACTCTTTGTTCGTGAAAACAAAGAGAAGACTTTGAAATTCCAAACTGCTTATCACGTAAAGTTCGTCATCAAAAATGCTCAAATTTGTTATTTTTGCATGGAGGGAACATTTAGGAAGATCTTTCCAATCATCCATTTCAAGGACCAAAGCGCTGACTTGATCCTTACTAGCTGACACTCCTACGTGTCTGACGTGACAGCTTCTATGTAAGGCATAGTGAGGCCAATAGCCATGTATATGTCTCTCTAGTTTATAGCTGATGGCTTCTGTAATTACAAGCTTTGCTTCTTTGTCTTGCTCACACAGATGATGTTTAGAGAGCTCCACTAGACATTCAACACTTGCTAGGCCATATCTCGATGCTCGTAATAGCTTTGAGAACTTAGAACTAGGATCTCCTTCTACGTCTTCTTTGCAGGGCACGCTATTGTCCAATTTTGTTTTTTTCTGGGATACTTCAACCAGATTTTCTTGCAATTGCATTTGATTATATTCAGCCCATTCAAACATGGACCGTAAGACAATATCCTCATTTTTGATCCTAAGCTCTTCACTGGCAACTGCATATATTAAGTCTTCGAAGGTTAAAATTCGCATCAGACCAATTTTTTGGACGAGCCTAAACATATGTAACAAAAAGTTTCTTGCTTTGCAGAGGATGCGATTCGACTGATAAGCATTTGCCTTTGCGTAGATCTTATCAAATGTTTCTAATGAGATCATCTTTCCGACTTGTGTCTCGCAGTTTTCTATAAGAGATGGAATCTTCAGGACATGTGCAGTCTCCCAGATTTCAGACAGGTGTTCGTATCCCCATAAGCCGTTTCCATAATTGTAAATGTTGGTATCTAGGAAATGTCGAAATGTCTCGGCGGAAATGTTTGTCAAAGACACGGTGTCGGATTTGCTCTCAATCAAGTTCAACCTGGATCTCATGAAATGAAAGATTGCAGCGGTTAACACTTTGTTGAACTTAAACCTGTTTCCCTCGATTTCAAATTCCGATATACGATGAAGGCTGTCACAGTTATAAGCTGAAAAGAACCAAAATAATAAAAATACAATATATTTTTTTTAAATTATCTTATCTTCAAATCTTATAAAATACCGACGTTTCTTCGAGAATTAAAATTTGGTCATATGTGTATTCATACAATCTAGACGTGTGTGATAATTTGAGATTTAAACTGTTAACTCATTGGTTTTTCCGGCTGATTCAAGCAACCCGTTACATGCTTTAAAGAAACTAAGATAGAGGGAGCACAGGTCCGAATTTGTCATAGCATACGGAATAATAAATAAGGTATTAATTAAATGTATCTATTGGTAAGGAGCCAATAAACTGTTTCATTTAACACCTAATTGTCTCTCTCTCCATCTCTCAAATATAATAAGGCTTGTCTTCGAGTCCGAAGATTAATGAGAAATCCAGTATTTCTCGTGGCTACGCAGCCCCAGCTTTGACCTACATATTTTGCCACATCCCGGACAAGCATAACCATTGTTCGCCGGTGGTCGATTAAAGGGAAACTCCGATAGTTTTTCAAATTTTAGTTATTGACATATTTAAATTCTGCGTAAAAAGTTGTAATAGTAAACATTATATCATTTTTTATTTAAATGCTCGGAAAATTTTATATTTAATAAATTAGACAGAAAATTCTCCACGCCCCCAAAAAAACGGGGTTCTGCGAGATGTTTTTAGTTTTTAAAAACGTGACGTCACGAGGGTGCTGGCTAAATATACATCTAGACCTATATAACCGATAAACTCTCTAGTGTAGATCTAGACCTATCGGATCGCATTTATTGTTACGCTTCACAGCTAGATCTAGTCTCCACGTTGATTTATAATCGGTCATTGTTTATAAACCTCTATTTCTACTTGAAGAAAATTAAATATTGTTCTTCAGCTTGTTGCAGTAGTTCCAATCACAAAGATAAAATCAGCAAGTATGCTGACACAGAAATTAGTGTCTCTTTTCATTTGTTTCCAAGAGATGAAGTTTTAAAGGGAAAATGGGGAAAATTTATTCGCCTGAAGAGCAAATATTTTACAAAGGCATTAGCTAATTCCTGTTTATGCTCAAACCATTTTGAGAGAAGCTGTTTCAGCAACTTCATTGCTGTGGAAATGGGATTTAAAAAAAAAATTGAAGTTAATACCAGGACAGGTGCAGTACCAACAATACATTGGATTTCCAGGCCAAAGAATTCAATTAATGATACTACTGAGACATTTTAAACAACTGAAGTTCATAAATATAAATGAAATCAGATTTGTGAGCTAGAAATTTACTACGAATACTAGATCTACTATTAAATTTCTTATTTAATAAGTAGATCTATCGTCTACGAAACTCAATTCCAACTTTTAAACTTTTGACCTTGGGGGTGTGTCTCGCCGGCTGAGCCAGCGTCAAGCTCTCTCATCACTTTTTCCATGTCAACCAATGTTAGGTCGAAACAGCACACAAAAATCATAATTTTCTTACGGTCAAACATACAGTCATAATTTATACACCATTAGAAATTTCTTTTAAAGTATTTTAATGATGTAATAACGAAAAATTTTTTTTATCAAAGATAATTTCTTTTTCGCCTCCCTATCAATGAGTATCAATAGGATTTGAGTGCACCGTCGTGACGTCACACAGAAATTCAGTGAAAATCTGACTGTTTTGGATGCGCAGAAAAATTATGTCACAAAAACATCAATTACTAAGTTATTCTTGCAAATAAAAAAAAAAGAATAATATATTCATTATCTATAAATCAAAACACATATTATATCAAAAATTGTCAAAACCATCGGAGTTACCCTTTAAGATGTTCTTTTCGCCGTCTGCGTCTGTCCTCGGCAGCAGATTTTAATCTAACTCTCACAATAACACAACCGTTTAGTCTCGCGTTCTGGAGTCGTCTGCTCTAAATCAGACATGACGACAATGCCTACTTATCATGCAACATCCTCCTTTTGGCGATGGAGTGTCACTATTTATTCATGTATCCTAGCCGATTAGCGTGTCACTGATCGTTTATGAATGATATGCACGTATGTATACTCACATACACACACAAATAAACTATAAGAAAGGGTCAGCGAATGTAGCAGATTTGGTGACAAACGTCTTGCGTACATTAAGATTACACTTATAATATTAGATATGATTAAACATAAGGGCAAATATTTAGGCCTACTTGTTTTCTTTCTAAATTAAATCTAGAATTACGGTAAGGATACAATGGACAGAATACATTTGAAACAGCCATATCAACCAAAATTTAAGGAAATTGAACTAATATGTAAACATTAGTTGGAAGATGATTACAGTGACAATATAACCTACAGTAGTATCAACCACTGAGCTGACAGGAGATCTCACGGACTCTCGCTCTCTGCCTCTCTCTCTCTATATATATATATTTATATATGGAATTTAGCCTCCTGGCCACAACCTCATCCCCCCCCCCCCCCGATATTGCAATATTTAAAACCTGAAAATATTATTTAGATAACATAATGGCATCCCGTAGGACGTAATCATCTTCTTTTTTGAAGTAACGTCTGTATTATATAAGAAGAAGATCCCCCCCCCCCCCCCCAAAAAAAAAATATTTCGAATAAAATATTTTGCAACGAATAAACATTTTATCTATACTATAAAGTAGAATGTAAGGCGTAGGTATGTATGTGCCGAATAGAAATCAAAACCGTTTGACCAATCTTGATAAAACTTGTAGACCTTGTATTGTTTTAGTGCTTTCAATGTTTCAATGAGTCTACAAAAACTCTACATTAATGACAGAGAAAGTATATAGATCTAAATTTTAGATTGATATTTATTCAGTACATTTAGTTTAGTTGACTGCTATGATATATTTATATAGGAACAGCTATTATCGTATCTTAGATCTAGATCTATATAGGCCTATAATTACACTTACAGACGTTACTTCAAAAAAAGAAGATAATTACATCCTATGCTACTTAACTAAGGCTAGTTGTCATCTAGATCTTATGTTACCATCATCGTTGCTTTGAATTCTTTGCCGTTTCTCCATTCAACGATCAAGTATTTTTCATCAATCTCCAGTGTTACAGTTAAAATTATATACTAGACTACTTAGATAGATCTAGTGGACAATAACGCAAGCAACAAGATATCTAACTAAATAGGCACCCATTTAGCTATGTAGTAATGCAAGGAGCTTGGCAAGATCTTACACGGTGCACTAAATCAACAAAGATTGATTATTTTCGGTGCTGTGCAAAAGTTGATGGTATAAATAACTACAATAATAAGGCTTCACTTGGAGATTATCTTATTTTATGAAATACAGACGTTACTTCAAACAAAGAAGATGATTACGTCCTACGAGTGTCTCTACGTAAATCTAGTCATGCATGTTAACTAATGATTTAAATTCTGTCAAGTCACTGGCTTTCCTGGCTGGCTCAAGCAACCCATTCCATGCTCTAATAGGCTATTAGAGCACTAGGTAAGAAGGAGCATTTGTATAAATTTGTCCTAGCATATGGAACAAGGAATATGCCTTTATCTTTGTGTCTTTCTGAGTATTTTATTAGTTTTTTTTTTTTTTTTTTTTTGTATTTGAAGATTATGGTTTAAAGTTTTATGTCTAATTGCTACTTAACCTTCAAGTCTTCTTTCCTGAAGGGTTTCTAAAATTAGTGTTTTTTTATTAAAGGTAAATCAAAAGTGAATATTCGTTTGTTATGAATCTCACTGCTCTTTTTTGCGTATGTTCTAGATTATTTATGTTTTATTGAGTTGAGGGGTCCCAAACAGAGAATGCATATTCCATTATTGGCCTAAACAAGGTTAAATAACATTTTAGCTTTATGTTCTTATTTGATTTGTAGACGTTTATTTTACGGAGGGTGTTGCTTATTTTACGTGTCTATATAGGTATTTCTAGCTGTGGTGTACATATTTAGCCACATTTAGCGCAGACAATATTTGGTTCAGGTCTTCTTACCGCCATCTTCATCTTGTCCTAGGCAGAAGATTACCTTCAAATGTGTATCCCGCAACCTATGTAATAAATTTCTTTCTTCCCTAGTGCTATTAGAGCATGGAATGGGTTGCCTGAGCTAGCCAGGAAAACCAGTGACTTGGTAGAATTTAAGTCATTGGTTAATATGCATGACTGAATGCATAACGCGTAGGATGTAATCATCTTCTTTTTTTCAAGTAACGTCTGTATTATATAAGATAATATATAAGATATCTTCAATTGCTACCGCCTCCCCCCCCCCCGACAAAGAACGTAATCTAGAATGTATAGAAATCAACAACCATGAAGAATGTTGTCTGGTTATAAGGGATATGAACAGTCACTTCCCGAGTTGGGGATACCCAGATCTCAATTCCAAGGAGAAAAAAAAAGAATGACAAGCAGAAAACAGACTAATCTTGTTAAATAATCCTGGTGATATGCCAACCTTCTACTCAATAGCTTGGTTAACACCATCCACTCCAGGTCTAGCCTTTGTAACCAATAATATTTTAAAAAATGCATGAGAGATGTAACTGACCAGCTAGCCACAAGTGACCACAGGCCGATACTCATCTGTATCGATACCTCCTACAGAACACAAAACTCCATTATCCCCAGATAGAACTGCAAAAAAAAAAAAAAAGCAAACTGGAGTATATTGTCAAAACTAACAGACCAATACACCGCATCAAACAAATCATACTCACCTTTCGTCAAAAGAATCCTTTTAGAATCCTTTTAGCAGCGAAGAAGTTTATTTCTACAGGAGCAAGAAAAGATTATAATCCAAACTGGTCTGATTACCTACAACTACTCCACGATGCCACTTTAGAAGCCTGAAATACAGTAGAAAATAATCCTAGTTTAGAAAACAATTCAAAACTAAAAGAAGCCTATGCAGTTGTTTTTAGGAAAAATTACCTCTCTGCTACGAGGAAAGGTCGACATGAAAAAAACAACAACTGAACAACTAAATGTAGATAGAGAATTAGTCCCCTCGAGGAATCCTGGGCATTTAAAAAACGATCATGTAAACCAGCGGTTCTCAACCTTTTTTGCTCGGCGACCCCTTTTTACAATTACCCACTCTGCCGCGACCCCCCCCCCCCACACACACACATACAGCAATAGAAGAATAGACAATAACAATCCATATTTTCGATGATCTTAGGCGACCCCTGGCAAATCGTCTATCGACCCCCCAAGGGGGTCGCGATCCACAGGTTGAGAACCCCTGATGTAAACATTTACCAATATAGCCCCTCCCCCCACCCCTTTCCACAACTGGTCCAGACAATCGATAGGATCATAGCGCATTGAGAATGCTAAAAGCTAAAAACAATTGGTAAAAATATTTATATCCCACAGATTTTATATATAGGCCCATCAAGCGTAACTGATTTAAACTAATCGATACATAACACTTAATATAAGCTTTTTTTTTTTTTTTAAAGTATTTTACATTTTTTTTCTTTAGATATGTCTTCTCACCACAAGAAAACGACATCGTAGATGCCAGGAGAATGAAAACAGCTCTCAGCCGGGTTCATTAGTGATTAAGAGTAAACATCAGTAAAAGTTTGAGAAACACTGCTCTAGATCTAGAGTCAGTTGGGAGAAAATTAAAATAAATATTTGTAAATTATTGGGTCAAAACTAAGTTCAATGAACACAAGTAAAATCAAAAACAAATTATTAAATAATTAAACTTTGAATGAAGTATTAGTTCGTAAAATTGCGAGTCATTATTTTTAGCTATTGTTGTAATTTCTATTTTGTATTCGATTGACCTTAGCCCTACTCTCAAAGACGAAGTCAGGTCAACATTAGAAACACGCATCTCTAGCAAAATATAAACTCGAATTTAACAATGCCTTGGTGATATGCACTAGAATTAATTTACAAAACTTAAAAGCCGTTTTTTTAAAGTGCTTTTAATTTTTGTCATACATTAGGCGTAGATCTAGTCTATTTATCAAGCTAGATCTCTAGATCTATTTGTTGACCTTTAGGTTATTCGCATTTCCTACTAAAAGTACACACGTGTTTTGTCGTCGATCGTTACATAAACCGAAAAGCGAACTGTTGACTGTTGGGCAACGTGAACGCGACTGTGAAGTGAAATAATTCTGTTGGCTTTAGACTATGGCTGGAATAACTGCATCCGACGATCATCAAGAAGCCGGGCAGAAATGTGGCACTTCTAATAAAACACAGGAGATCTTAACCAACGGTCATGTTGATGGTAGGCCTAAAAATAATTTATATTTCTAATTTTATTTATATTAGACTAATTATTTAGCTCTGTTAGATAATGTTATTGTTAATAATAATAAGATCCTCGTGACTTTCTCTAGTCTGGGTAATAATCATAAATAGCAGAATAATCGATTGAAAATCTAGAGTCGAAGTTGTGAACACACAAGACCCACAAGTAGTGTTTTATGCCTGTGCCTTGTCCTAGATCTAGAATATTCTTGAATTTTGTTTTAACTGGGGGTGTTCAAAGGCTGGTTGGTAGTCTGTATCATATTATATATGCAAGTATTTATTATCTAGAAATTTTAAATATAATAATTCTTCATAAGATTAGGGTCAGTGTAGATCTATAAGCTACACTACTTCTGAGACTGATGTATTGATTGTCAGCACACGTCTGCTATGTAGATCTATGTTTAATCAGGTCACATTGTGAGGCCAATTTATTATTTAATGATTTCCAGAGCAATTTAACCATTCTAATGAAAATGCAATAGTTGTTAGCTTGGCATCTTATATGAATCTTAGCATAGTTATTGATGTAATAGAGATCTAGACTCTAGGTACAATCTAGTTTGTTTATGATCAGCTGACTAGTGCTTATAATGTCTGCTGAAATCTTCACTTTGACCTCATTTCAAGGTTATGGGGTCAAAGTATGACCTCTGGACTTTAACAAAGCACATGGACTGGAATTGAGAAAACAAACTACATAGATCTAGTGACATAGTACACTACAGTAACAGTGTCTAGAGGTTTTTTTTTTTTTTTTTTTTAGACTAGGTCTAGATCTAATTACTGATATTTTGTGATATTGCATTTTTTAGACACTAGTTTCAGATTTTAAAAAAAAAATTACTCTTTATAAAAGGTTTTAAAGTAGCCTATATAAATAGCCGTATTGCAAGGGCCTATTAGCCCTATTCTAGGACTAGGAGACCCAGATCTAGAATTACTAGAAAATAGATTCTAGAATCTAGAGCCTAGATCTAGTTAAATCTAGTAGAGTCTAGAATAATCTAGATTGCCTAGAATCTAGGTTTAACTAGTCAAAGGATTTAGATCTAGATATATGTTATTTATTTACCTAACAATACAAATTATAATAAATTTAAATAAATAATAGCATGAACTCTATAATCTAGATTTAGTCAATTTAGATCATACTAGATGATAGACCTAGTAAAGATAGGTTTAGTTAGATATTAGTAATTAGATCTAGATTCTAGATATTTTTAAAAAGCAGTCACTTAGACATAGTCAGAGACATAGTCAGTCTAAAGTAGTCTACTATAAATTACTATTTTACTTATCATTTTAATCTAGACTAGTTAGGTCTACTTGTACTCATGTACTCAAATGTACTGTAACTGTAAAAAATCTAGATCTATTTTTGTAAAATGTTTTACATGTTTCGGATGTTCCTTCAGAGTTGAAGATAGTTTACTTCCTAGTCCAAACCTCCCGCAGGACGACGGGGGATGGGAGCGGGCAGGGTTTGAACCGTCGATAAATCTGAATAACAGTGCAGCGCGCAAACCTCACGACCAGGCAGCCATGAATTTTAGACCTAGACTATTAGATCTAGATGTCATTTTTTTTGGTTTGGCACAGTTTAGATTTATAGCTAGAGTCTATATATAATCTAACTTAATTATAATTTTCTTACTATTGGTGAATTACATCACAGAGCAAGTACTGAAGTAGGTTGAAACTTAAACTAGAAATGGATCCAGAATCTGTGATGATCCAGTTCTTTTTTATTTTCTTCAGAATATAAACAGTAGTCCTGACCTAGACTCTAGTGATATTATTAAAATAATTTTATTATTGTCTAATTTGCTTGAAGGCAAAATTGAAATGTTTGAATTTTGAGTGTTAAATTATTCATGCATGCTCTTGTACCATACATAGACACAGATTTACTTTTAATCCATCTTATTGCTGTTAGATGAGTGTAGATCTAGATTTATTCTAGATCTAACATTTCTAAAGACTTGGACTTGGTATTATTTCATTAGTCTAATCACACATCATTAGCACTATTTTTTTACTTTAATAATAAAAAGCTTGAAAATCTTCCTCACTGTGCTGCACCTTACTTTATTTTAATGTTATATGTGTTACTGTTGTGACTGAACATTGTAAGCCTCTTTTAATTAGTCTAGTTGTAGCCTACACCATTGGAGTTTTACATTTAAGCTCATCATAAGTTGTAGTTTTAATTTGAGCATAAATTGATTGGATTCAATTGGATTGCTAGGATTTCAGTAGCTGTGATGGGGATTTGGTAAAAATAAATTTCAGACTTAATAGAAAGTTAAAAGCAGTGACATATCAAAAAGTATATTTGTTATGAGATAGCAAAAGTGATCACTTTTGCTATCTCGGCTCCATCATATCCAACAATACTCTACTGGATAAAGACAGTAACAACAGGATAGACAAAGCAATGGTCACCATGTCACGGTTACGGAAAAGAGTGTGGGACAACATATTGCTGACTAACAATACTAAAGCCTTAACTACCGGACCTGTGTGTTGAGCACTTTGCTATAGGAAAGTGAAACATGGTCAACCTACTCATGGCAGGAAAAGAAGCTGAATGTCTCCGATACCTAAAGCTTCTTTAAAATAAGGTGGCAAGATAAAATAACCAATGTGGAAGTGCTACGAAGAGCAGGGTGCCAGGACATCCACTCTATTATTAGCAGCAGACGCCTTGGCTGGCTTGGCCAAGTTCGTAGAATGCCAGTAGGTCGACTTCAAGACATTCTGTATGGCGATCTAATAGAAGGCAGGAGAGCCGCTGGCAGCCCATTTTTACAGTATATAGATGTATGCAAACGCAACGTGAAGCTCTTCAAAATCGACACTAGCAGCTGGAAAAAAGATCCACGTGGAGAGAGAGCATAAAGGAATCGTCTTGGACTGCGGATGCCATACAGAACAGAAGCAGAAAGAAGGGTGAAAATGCAACGGAGCCTGATTATATATGCCCAACCTGCAATCTCAGCTGTGTATCAAGGATCGGCCTCTTTAGTCAAACAAGAAGTTGCAAAGGGAAAAATCGTCTCTCGAGACGTAAATGCCACAGGATATTTGTTATGAACCAATACAGAGTAATTTCAAGCAAAATATGTAAATGATAGCATTGCAATCACACTTGAATTGTCTTATCTCTGCAATGTCATTACTGACAGCCCTGGAACTGTTGTCATGGTCTCATCTGTGAATGTTGCCATCATCCCTGGCCTTCCTCTGGAGTTTTTTCTGAAGGAACAATAGAAATGTTTCATTTCCTTTCAAATCTTTCCCGTCTCTTTTTGTAAGGTTTCTGTCATTTACATCGCATCATTTCTCTGTTTTCTGAACTAAATGGAAAAGTTTCTGGTTTGTTTTCTCAGGTATCCATTTTCTTCTGAGTAACCTTATCTTCTAATTTTTTAACTTTTTTTTTTGTTGTTGTTGTACTTGTCTTCTTTTAATATTATAACTAATAGTCTAATAATTTAAAAAAAAAAAAGGGGTTTTTAATTTTTTACAACTAATTTCTATAAGGCCTTAGAAGAATTTGTAGCTATCTTAAATTTTTAATTTCAGAAGTGTTTCGTTACCAAAACAGAAATCATTTTGGGATGAAGTGAGAAGAGACTACACAACATTTGTAGTGCATCTTTATTTTTTAAAAAGAAATATTGCCTGTTTAGCTCTTAAAGCAGTGACAACAATTTTTCTCTACAAAAAAACAAAAAAAACTTTATGTGAAATGTCATGCAACTATGTATCTGTTCTGCTAGCCAAAAACATTGAGTCTTGGGGATTACACAGTAGGAGGCCAAGCTAGAGACACCTGTGTTTATAAGCTATGTAATACTAACAATTCTTAAGTTTGTTGTTACATTTTCAGTCTTGTCTTCTTATCTTCTTATATAATACAGACGTTACTTCAAAAAAGAAGATGATTGTCTGTGTTTCTAATTGTAGTCCTTGAACAAGACAGATGATGCATTTACTATAATTATTTCAATAGACTTAAATCAAAGTTTTGCTAACTACATCTCCAGTTGAAACCATGAAAGATAAAATTATTGAGCAAGAAGTGAAAGAGGAAAAAGATGAAGCAGAAAGTGAGAAAGATAAAGATGGAGAGAAAGAGTGTGATGATGAGGACAAAGACAAAGAAGTTTTACTCATCCAAGACAGTGGCTTCAGTGTCTTCATTGCTGCCCCAAACATTGAACCATTTGAATTGCCAGTAAGTATAACAAACCCTTTCTTGTACTTTGAACCAAATATAAGGTATTGGTGGCAAGTTTTGGCTGCGGTTTAATTGGAATGACAGTGGTGGCTTGGATTTTTATTTGGTCTTTAAAAATAAAAATGGTTGTATTGTGTTTTAGCCGAAGCAAGTGAACTCAACTCTTTCTTGTTAAAGTTTTGAGATAGTTACTTTTGTGAAACATAGGTCTAGATTTAGGTTTAGTTTAATTCATGTGTTTATTTATTGATGTTTTCATTTATAGCCTTCAGTTAGAGTAAATTTTATTGTTGTCATTGCTTGTCTAGGTGAGCTCTATGGAACTTGTGCAGGAAATTCATCAAATTTTAATGGACAGAGAGGACACTTGCCATCGCACTTGTTTTTCCCTGCAGCTTGAAGGGGTAACGATGGACAACTTTTCAGAACTGAAATCCTATGAAAACCTGAAAGAAGGCTCTGTGATTAAAGTTGTTGAAGGTAATTGGAATTCTGTTTGCTTCTTTCTTTTAAAATGATGGCAAATTCTTTTTCAGAGGAAGATTATGATTTGTTTTTATTGGACACTATATTTCTGCATCTGTACCTAATGATTACTGTTTAAAAAAATGCCAAGTTTAAGTTGATAATACTAATTATTCTTCATTATTCTATTCAGTGTAGCGTTGTGTTAGGTTAAGCATTGTTGTCAGAAAAAAATTCTTGCCATAATATATGTAATAAAAACATTTTTTAGACTGCATAAATGGTATCAGTACGGAGGTTAAATTCACAACTTTTGAACACTATCATTATTATTATTTTATTTTTTTGGCCGTTCTTAAATCTAGAGCCTTACACAGTCCGTGAAGCAAGAATCCACGTCCGTCATGTCAGAGACCTGATGAAATCTGTGGATCCTGCTGATGCTTATAATGGAGTGGATTGTGCTTCACTGTCATTCTTAAATACTATTACACTTGGAGACATTTTGGGTAAGTGTTCAAATTACCAAGAATCATTTTGAATATTAGGTTTAATCTTGTTTTATCAAATCACATCTATTATAAAAGCAGACCTTGTGATCTACAGGGCAGATGATGTAAAAGCCATCTGTTTCTGTGGCCCATGGTTAATGAGGGTATCATGTGGCCTTTACTTTTCCTCAACTAAAGTCAGTACCCATTAAAGCCTGGTGGACTCAGAGGTGGCAGAAGATCCTAAAATAAAAAATCCCAGGCTTCAATTCAATTCCAGGATTTGAACCCTGGACCCCTGGTTCAGAAGCAAAGCACTTTATCGCTTAGCCTCCGCACCTCCCACATCTATTATAGTTATTATGAACCCAATATGAATTGCTGTTGGACAATATCAGTTAAACAAAAATGCAACAAGATTACATTGATAATTATTTAAATGAAAATTCAGAATAATGTATAATACTGTTACATTTTTACATTAATTTTGATTACAGATAAGAAACGTAGTAAACCAGATTCAGTGGACTGCACACCACCTGATGCCATCATTCCCAACTCTAAAGATAGACCACTTCTTCCTTTACATCCTGGTGTCAAAGATCAAAAGGTGGGTGCACTTGTAGGAACATTCTGTACTAAACCAGACCTCTTGTAACAAATACATTTTGACTAATTATTTATTTTATTTTTTGTTTAGGCTATTCGTTGTTTGAAAGTTTTAACTTACAGTGGTTGGAATCCTCCACCAGGCAACAGACGAATGCACGGTGAGCAGAGATTTTTAAAATTATTTTTTAATGCATACTTAAGTTGTATTTTTAAAAAAAAAAGCTTTGTAATACTAGTGTCACAAACTGCCTATATAGAGGGTTTGCCTTGGGTGGTTGTGAAAGTCTAGGGAATCATTAGCCATAGTTCAGTATTTTGATGACATAGGCATCTTAACGTATCAGTTAAGCAACAGCACACTCTCCGAGGAGACTTAAGTCATTTAGATAGTTAATAAACACTTTATTAAACTATTTATCATATGTACAGTAATATTCATGTGGATCAATCTGAACAAAAATATTTAATTACATAGTCCAACCCAGACTTGATTTGGAAACTTTCTTACCCAACAGAATCCTATCTCACACTTTCAACTCAACAGCTCTCGGCTAGCTCTTTCAAAGCCCTATCTCCAACTCTCACTCACTGTCTCTCTTTCTCCTGTTACCATCTAACCTAAAATGTTACACACATTTACATAGACCTGTTGACCAGAATCTCACCCCCTCGTGATAGCCATGGTGAACCTTTCAATGCCCTGGGTAGAGTAAGACCCTAAATTTAACCCTACCATGAATATATCACCAAACATGGTTTGTAACTAGTTTGCCTTGTTCTTGACACTGGTTTCTCTATTTCTAGGGGACCTGTTGTACTTGCATGTTGTTACACTGGAGGACAAACATTATCACATCACTGGCTGCACTCGAGGCTTTTATCTCAACCAGTAAGTTGACTTGTCAGGATGGCTTGGTTGCTGTGTCTCTGTGAACAGAGACAATTCTCAAGTACATTTTATTGAAATAATTTTTTTTTTTTTCGTAGATAATTTTTTGTTTTTGTTCATATAGATCTACAGAAGATGAGTTCAACCCAAAACCTGCTCAACCCAAGTACTTGTCACATTCACTGATTGATATTCTCAATCAGGTATTTTAGTTTTTTTTCTACATTATTTAATTCACTAAAAGTAACCGTTTCATTTTTGTGTTCTAAAGGCATTATTTATAGATTTCTTGTTAAAAAACAAACATAACTTCATTAAGAGATATCAACATAGAACTCCTTACATGGGTATGACTATTCAACAGCTGACATTGCAGAGCTAATGGAAATATTCCCTCAAGCGCCAATCAGCTACTTAGGGTGTTTATATTTTAAAATAATCAATGTTTTTTTAACTTAATTCTAAAACACTGCATCATTGGTTCTAGCCACTAGCTAGCTTTATATTTGGAATATTTCTGATGTTTTATTTCAGATAAGTCCTTCGTTCAAGCGACATTTCTCTATGCTGTTGAAGAAAAGGGGACAGAAGCATCCCTTTGAAAGAGTCCCTTCCCCGTACCAGGTCTATGCCTGGATGGCCCCACAGCCTGATCATCAGATTGATTATATCAGAGCTGAAGATGGTGAGTACATCTTGCTGAAGGCAAGAGCATAGCGGGTGTGTTAGTCTTGTTCAGGGGTGGGGGGAGAGATCACTTTGAGTTTAAAACACATTTTTGACTCTGTTTCTTTTTCTATTATATATGTTCTGAACTTTTACTATAGGAAACAAAATGATTGTTTGGATGAGGAAACAATAATTTGTTTACTAACTTTTTAAAACTAGGATTTAAAAAAAAATCAAATTGGCTTAGTTTTTTTAAACATTATATAATATAGTATAAATAATATAGAATAATAATGTATTATTTTTTTATAAATGCAGAAATTGAAAAAATGAATTTTTAGTACCCTCATCCCCTTTTTTTTTTGTGTGTTTATGAAATGAAGATTAACTTTGTTACAATTTCTTTGATATTTTTAGCATTTTCCACAAGATTGGGTTACGAGGAGCACATTCCTGGCCAGACCAGAGATTGGAATGAAGAAATACAGACCACCAGAGAATTACCAAAAGGAAATTTAGCTGAGAGGCTTTTAAGAGAAAGGGCTATTTTTAAGGTAAGATGTTAATGATTGTATTTTTATTGTGCGTACTGAGATAAGAATAAATTGAAACAAGGCAAGGCTTTGAAAAGTTTAAAATTTGTAAAATTAAAAAAAAAATTTTTTTGTTTTTAAATTTTTAAATCCGAGTTTAATTTTGTTCCTTTTACAGGTTCATAGTGATTTTGTTGCAGCAGCCACACGTGGTGCTATGGCTGTAATAGATGGCAATGTAATGGCTATCAATCCTGGGGAAGACTCCAAGTATGTATACACTATCAAATCTATGGCTTCTCGTTGATTTGATTATTTATTTGGATTCTTTCAATGATTAGATTATTTATTTGGATTCTTTCAATGTTTTTTGTTTTTCTTCACAGAATGCAGATGTTTATCTGGAACAACATTTTCTTCAGCCTTGGATTTGATGTCAAGGATCATTATAAAGACTTTGGTGGAGATGCTGCTGCTTATGCTGCACCTGTATGTAGATTTCCATCTTTAAACTATCTTAAATTTTACATTGAGCTCATAAAAACAGCTTTGTTTCCAAGACTTTGATCTTTGTAGTACATTTTGATGAGCTTATGACAATATCTTTTGGTTTCCAGGTGAATGATCTACAAGGTGTTAAAGCTTATTTCAATCTGGACCCAGATGGTCTGTACACACTTGGCACTGTTGTAGTTGACTACAGAGGATACCGCATCACTGCTCAGTCCATCATTCCTGGTAATTAATTACTGTAGTAAGAGTGTTGTTCTTTAGGATAGTTCTCAATTCTTGTTCTACAAATAGTGGACTTCAAATGTGTGTCTTACTTGTGTTTCTGAAATAGGCTCAAAAACATACTAAGAAGACACTAAATGTACAAACTTCTCATCAATCATTAATGAAATAGTAGACTTGATAAAGTTGTCATACCCCACTTCATCTCAATGCTTCACAGTTTTTGTCTCGCTATAATAAATAAATATATATTACAAGTATAGCCTTCACTATTGTGCTATGGACCTATCAATGTTTAAATGACTAAAAGTATTGATGGTACAGGTTAGGATTAGAGTTTTGTAATTCTCAGGTATTTTGGAAAGAGAGCAAGAACAGTCTGTGGTGTATGGGTCTGTAGATTTTGGCAAGACTGTGGTCTCAAGTGAGAAGTACAGAGATTTGGTTAGTGAAAAAGTTTCTGCTATACCTAATTCCTGGTAGTCATTTATTAGTCAATTATTTAATCCTTTCTTTCACTACAGGAGCAAATGATTTTTTTTTTTAGAAAATGTTTACTCAATATATCAACTGTAGACAAATGCTTTGATAGTTTTTAGAATGATCTGTAATAGATTTTATTATTTTTGCAGCTTCAGAAAACTGCAGCAGCTTTGAAAATTAGACCCCACAAGTAAGTTATGAAACAAAACAATTCAAACATTGACAAATCTTTTTCTGTAATGTTAAGTATGTTCTTGACAAAAGTACATACTAAATTTGAGCCTATTTTTTTCAGGGTACTGAATGACAAAGGTGAAGCAGTGGAATTGTATTCATCTGTTGAATGCAAGGTAAGTTGAATTCCCATCAAATTATGAGTTGTACTGGTATTTATTTTAAAACTCATGTTATCAATGTTCTAATAATTCTACTTTTGTTTTGTAGGGAATAATTGGCAATGATCAGAGACACTACATTCTGGACCTTTTGCGTACATTCCCTCCAGATGCTAATTATTTAATAGGTAAGTCAGTGAGATCATCAATTGTATAAGTAGTCCATGTTAAAACATCAATTGTATCCATGTAAGTAGTCTATGTTAGGAGAAGCCAAACAACTGACATGGTTCTGTTAACATTGCCTTAACATTATTTCAGTGGAGGGTGAGGAGCTGTCTGAGTTTATGAAAGGTCAAGGTTATCCAAGAAGACACAGACACAAGCTTCCTTGTTTAAGACAAGAATTGATTGAAGCCTTTACTGAGTAAGAAGCTCTTTCTAGGATATTAACTCGTTTAATTCTCTTTGATGTAGACTGCAGTTGTCCAACCTGCTTTTTCATACTCTCTCTCATTAAAAGAAAGGCTGGCTTCTGCCAAAAGAAATTTGTTTGATAATATTGACCAGGCATGTGAAGTGGTTCAATAACTTTACTTTAAACAACTATATTCATTAGTTATCAAAGGTAGTGATTATTATGTGTGTGACATTTTGTCAGGCTAACTTACAAGTCTTTCTTCTCATACAACAATGATTAATTCCTGTTCAAACATGTACATGATTGTTTCCTGTATAATGTCTGAATTTTCAACCAACACAGGGATCTAATCTTTTTATCTTTATTTACTCTAGGAGTCGCTACTTGGCTTTTGTAAAGCATGCAGCACTTCACTTCCAAGCTTTGCACAAGATTCAAAAAAAGAATGAGGTTTGTTTGTTGTTGTTTTTTTTATTGAACATCATGTATTGTATGCATTTATAGTTTCATTTTCAGCTTTTTCTTTTAAACAAATTGGGACATTATAATTGCACTCATTTGCTAAGTAGTTTGATAGATCTGTCTGAATCCCCAGGATTCTACAGCTGTAGAGAATGGTCATGGTTGTGATGAGAATAAAAATGAAATAGAGGAAGAGGAGTTGACAGAGGAAGCCAAGAAGTTGGTGGAGACAATGACTGGACAGGAGAGGCTACGTAAGACGGGTGTGCATTAAGTCCTAACACGTAGATTGGTTTATGAATAACATATATATTTATTAGGTTTACCTTAGCTTTATTTGTCAAAGTTATTGCATGTTTAACAAATTTTTCATTTTAAAATGTTATGTATGTAATGGTAGCCAAATTTCTAAGTCTCTATTAAAAAAAGAGATTACAAAAACACTCTTTGGTGTTCATTTTTTTAAGGATAAAAATGTTATCTTATTAATCAATTGCTTAATTGCTCTATTATGTAAACAAAGTTGTAGCCTTTTTTCTTTGTAAACAACAAGCATGGACAAGATGATGTGGAATACATTTATATTGCAGAAAAATTAAACAAAATATTATATCTTCAATGCTAGTAAAAAGTTGTTCAACTCAATAAAAACTTTTCTGACACATTTATGTGTTCAGCAAAAATTAAGCTCTTCCTTTTGTTTGTAGGGATTTATGTGGCTACCATCACAAACTTAATGAACATTTTTTGTTTTTGTTTAAAAGCTAGCAGGATTTCTTGATAAGTTAATGTGGCTACTGCCTAATGTGCTCATTCTGTGCTTTTTAGAATACTTTCAGCACCCCTTTCTAATATTTAAAAAAAAAACAACACTGAGTGAATGTCTACATTTCATTTGATCTTCTGTTGTAGTGAACAAATGTTATAAAAAAAAATGTTTTAGAGTAGACATAACAACAATGTTTTTAAGTAGTGAACTGAAAGTTTTGTAATTCTGTGGACATGTTTTCTTACTCCTAATTTTATTGTTATGTTTCAGCAGAAGATGATACCAAAGAAATCGTTAGCAAGGCTGCTCAGGCTGCTGGGTCCATGTCTGATACAGGTATTTAAGATTCTCAAATTCAAATAAAGGACCTTTTATGCGAAATAATTCATATATATTGGTTTATATAATTAAAAACTTTTATTGTCCACAGAGTTTAGCATTACCTTCAACACTGATGTCTTTCAACCTCATGTTCGACATGCTGAGCCAGAGGTGAGTTTTAAGTTGTCAGATATATAGAAGTGTTAGCAATGAGTCCTGATTGAAGGCTGATAAATGTGTTGACTTGTACAGTTTATTTCTTGGAGATATTTACTTATTCCCATTGATGCTTTGATTTCAGAGTGAAATGTTTAAGAAAGAAAAAGAGTTGGTTAAGATGGCTTCCCAGCATATTGTTGCCAGCCAACTCCCTCTCATGGTAAATATAGATTTGTATGTTTAGTTGCTGCCTTTTTGGTGTGAACAAGAACCTTAATCGTTAGAACTAAGCAAACATTTTTTTTTCCACAGATCAATGACTTCTTGGAACACACTTCCTCACCAGTGGATGGCATCACGCTTACTGAATCTATGCATGCTAGGTAATTTTAGGTTGACTTATGGTTTTTTATAGTTTCTACACTGGTAGCTGAATAGATATTAGTAATGTTTCAATTAAGAAATAATAAAAGCACATTTCAACTTTACCTCAATGTTTCAGAGGCATCAATGTTCGTTATCTTGGTAAGATTGCAGAGACCCTGGCCAAATATCCAACTTTGTCCTATGTGTATGTAAGTATCATTAGCGGTTCAGCTGAATAAGTTGAAATATTTTAGAACCTCTGCTGACTTGTGCTTTGTAACCTGTAGATATTAACAGTATTAATGAAATTTTAGAAGAGTGAGAGATTTTGATGGCAAGTTTGTGACTATTGCATTTTCTAATAACAATTTTGGAACTAATGATCAAGGAACCAACCTGTCAAGTTCAACACAGATGTTGGTTAATTATTTACTTTGAATGTATTTCAGTTGTAATAATAAATTCCAGTGGTTCTGTTTCCTTATGTAATGTAACTTAACTTCAAAAGGAATAAATCATACAACAAATCCAGGAATTAAAATTCCAAACACTTTTTAAATAAATTCAATTAGGATAACTTCACAAATCCTAATTGCAACAAAGAATAACTATATTTGTGAAGCCAAAAATAATAATGTTTGACTTTTTTCATATGAACTAAATGAATTAATGACAGCTTTTAAACAGTGTATCTGATACTGGTGAACTGGTAAATTCTAGGTCTGGGTGTGACTAGCTAATCTTTCACAATGTCACTAAATCTAGTTTATCCAGAAAGTTTAAGTATATCTTTACACTCTAAATTCATCAAAATGAATTCATTTTCTTTACTATGATGTTAAAAGTAAATCAATCACCTTTTATCTGTGATTTAGGTGTATCTTCTTTGTTGATTCACAGACAGTACACTATGGTCAATGTCAGAACACTTAAGATTCTTTGTGATCTAAACTTAATTTTTGGGCTCATTTTTTTCTGTGTTAATCTGAGCTTGCCATTTATTTCAGACTATCGCCATTGGTGAATTGATCTGTAGGTCAGTGAAACATTTGTACAACCATTACATGCAAGGAGTTGACATGATGAATACAGCTGCAGCTATCAGCCACTTCTTCAACTGTTTCCTGGGTTCCTATCCCAACCCTCACCTCCAAGTCATTGCAGAGGAGGTAAGTGAACCTTGTCTACCAGATACGTGTTTAACCCAATAGCGCTATTTCCAGTTTGAATAAACTAAAATTTATTTCCTAACAAAGAGATAACTTGGAATAAAAAATGTGTAAAAAATTATTTTATATAAAAAAATATACACAAAAAAAAAAACGACTTTAAAAAATAGCAAAATATGTCTAGTTTAAAAATACTTTTAATACCTTTAGTAACTTAACATCTTGTTTTCACTAATAAAACAGTCACCAGGCTCTTGTTCTCGTGAACAAGACATGAACACTTTTTATTGTTAAGTTGTTTTTTTTAAATGCTGCTAGCATCCTACCGCATTAGGCTAATACCTTAAACAACGCACCCTACTCCAATAGGCACTAATGGGTTAAAGGCCTAATCTACAAGTTATTTTATTATTTGTTTACATTTTTTTCTTTCTAGACCAAAAATGCTAAAAGAAAAAGTAAGAGAAGAAACAAGCACAGTGTCTTGTACAGCATTGGTAAGGATAACCTGAACATAAACTATTGATGAATTCTTTAAGAGAGCATGTACTCGTGTATATTACTAAAATGTAGTTTTATTATTTAATGTCTTATTTTCTATTATTGTTTTAGTCTTAGGGACAGATAGATATAAAGATTTGTTTTTGTAAAATCTTTGAATGAAAGTCTATTTCACTATTTCAGAAAATACTGAATGGACATCGGAAACACCCAAAAGCTTGTGGAAGAAAATAGTGGATGAAGCATATGATTACTATGGTTACACACTTGAGTGGTAAGTTACAATGGATAATGCAGCTATGTCTCAGTCAGCTTTTACTACGGCTCAGGTGCAGAGTTTAGTTACTTGTATGTGTACATTTACAACTTTGTTATTAGTAGAACATCTTGAATACGAATGAAGCTTGAACATTCTTTCTTCCAGTGATGGTATTGATGGTGCCTTGGAACAATATGGCTGCCAGAGAGTTGCCTTGCTGCGTTCAATTTGTTTGAAAGTAGGTGTTCAGATTCAGCTAAGAGAGTATGCCCTGGAGAACAGAGGTCGATCCATTTTCTCAGAGGATGATATTGTTAATGTCTTCCCAATCGTCAAACACATCAGTCCAAGGGTAGGTCATAGAAATATTAATCCTGAGATAAGTTGACGAAATTTTTAAAAGTTATAGAATACAAATTTATTTAAATACTGCTACCTTTAAGAAGATATTATTGTATGATATATAGTGTAGCAATGTATGGTCTGTATTCTGTGTAGCATTAATTGTTGGATATTATTTACATATGACAATCTGATTTCAGGCTACAGATGCCTTCCACTTCTTCTCAAGTGGACAGAACAAGATCCAGCAAGGACTCCTCAGGGAAGGTTATGAGCTGATCAGTGAGGCCCTCAACCTTTTGAACAATGTGTATGGCGCCATGCATCCTGAAATAGCAGCCTGCCTGCGTCTTTTGGCTAGGCTGAATTACATTTTGGGAGAATTTGGGGAGGTCAGATTCATTTATTAAGTTTCTTTGCTTAAATTTGTATTAAGCCATGTTTTTAAGATTGGTTGTCTCCTGATAACATAAGTGTAATATTCATATAGTTCTTATTGTTTGGTGTAATGCACAAATTGTAAGACAAATTTCCATACGGACAATAAAGATTATTATTATTATTATAGAGCAATTTTTGTTTGTTTTGCAGGCTATGTCTTACCAGCAGAGAGCTGTTTTTATGAGTGAAAGGGTTTTAGGGGTGGATCATCCAAACACTATTACTGAATATGTAAGTAAAGATAGTAATTTGGTGCTTATACTTCCATTAGTTAAAAAAAAATAATTCTTTTTTCTGTGTATTCTACTAGTAGTCACTCAATCATTTTAGATTGCTGTTTGTCAGTACTTGAATTAAATTATCAAAATTGCTATTTGTCATTACTAGCATTAATGTATTAAGATTGGTACTTGTCAGTATTGGTATTGTTATAAGTGATGCTTTCTTATTCCAGGCACACCTAGCTTTGTATTGTTTTGCTAACAGTCAAGTGACCAGTGCCTTGAGATTAATGTACCGTGCCCGTTATTTAGCCATAATATGTCATGGAGAGAATCATCCTGAAGTTGCCTTGATAGATGTAAGTTTTGAGATCAATATTTAGGAGTTATAAAATTGATTTGGCTTTTGAGACTTATATTCTATCATGTCATTTATGTATTGTTATAACTCTGAGGGTGGTGTGGATAGGGGTAGGAGTTTTGTGTGTGTAGTCAGCTGACACAAATCACCTCAGGCCAGTGCTAGATGAGCAGTCAACCGTGATAAATGGGGTGTTGATCATCGAAGTTAAAAACATCTAAAGTACTCAGACAAGTCACGTCAGATTTAGTCAGGTGATCACCCAGAAAGATGAGTAGTGTTTTTTATGGTTCTAGGCACACAACATGGCCTAAATTGTGTCGATGTGCCAAAAACCAATTAGGGACCCTATCAGCAGGTTTCGAGTCAGTCACAACTACGATTCAGTACGGTACGACTGAGTATAAGAAGATACGGAGAAGCCTGTAGAGTTCTTGTTACACCAGTACAGATGTTACAGATATCCATGGCAGAACATTTGTACAGTCTGTGTTACATGTTGCCCATTGTACAGTTTGTCAGTAGTGACTGATTTATTGAACGTTAGTGTTACATTACTTTGGAGCCCGGAGTTGTGAAGCTTTTTTGAGTTGGTAGTGATGTGTTGTGCAGTTTGCAGAGTAGTGAGCGTTGTTACAGTACCGGTATTTAGGAAAATCTTTTTTCTATTTCCAGAGTAATATTGGTTTGATTCTTCAAGCTGTGGAAGAGTATGACTTCTCTCTTCGTTACTTAGAGCATGCTCTACAGCTGAACATCAAGTAAGTTCTAATCAGTATTGCTTTCATGTACAAGTTTTCAGAATAACAAAGTTTATATCTTTACCAGCTTAAGAGACCTAAGAAAATATGCACTAGTTGACAAGCATTTCTTTAAATTCTGTTAGCTGGTGTTTGTGTTTTTCATGTTTCATTGGTTTGTAAAACAAGACATTTTTTTTTTCTACCTTTTTTAAAGATATTTTGGTCCAGAAAGTTTAAAAACAGCAATGACTCATCACTTGGTGGCCAGAACACATTCTTGTCGAGGGGATTTCCGATCAGCTTTACAGAGTGAAAAAGAAGCTTACTCTATTTACAAGAGCAAGGTGAGACTTCCTGTCTCTGTTAGATCTAAATCTGGTAGTCTTGTGTTCCCTTGTAGATTTAGTCTTGTTCCCTTCAAGATTTAGTCTTGTGTTCCTTTCTAGATCTCAACCTGGTAGTCTTGTAGATTTATTCTTGTGTCTCTTGTAGATTCAGTCTTGTTCCCTTGTAGGCCTCAACCTGGTAGTCTAGTGTTCCCTTGTAGATTTTGTTGTTGGCTGTTTTGGTTGGTTGATTAATCTTATAGTTGAGTGTAGATGTTATATGCAAGCTCAATAATAACCTCCAACAGAACAAGAAACAATATTGAAGAAATCCAGCTATTACAGAATTAGGGCACAGTTTATGTCCTCTCTACACTACAAGCGGTCTCCTTCGTCGTCATCCTAATCCTGTGTCATTTTTTTAAATGTACTGTCTCGTCTACTTAGGACCCGATTAAACCACAACTTCTACACATCTTGCTATTGCTATTACAATTTAGTCTGTTCACTTGTAGATCTTAACCTGGTAGCCTTGTGTTCCTTTGTAGATCTAGTCATGTTTTTTAGTTTCATAAAATCTAAAACTATTTTGAATCATTTTGATGTTTTCAACTCTTTAAGTTGGGTGAGAATCATGAACGCACCAAAGACAGCTCCGAGTGTTTGGCACATTTAACAAAGCAGGCTGTCGTAGTCCAGAAGAAGATGAATGAGATTTATAAAGGAGAGATTAATTCCATTTTACCACCCATTCAGGTAAGTTACTGACCATTCAATTCATCACTTTGGTTTGGTTTGATTTTTAAAAATAAAACTGTATTAGAACTTCATTAAAAACTTTACTTCTGCTGGACAGATTCAACCACCGACTTTAGCTGGTGTCCTTGAGACATTGAATGTGATCAATGGCATAGTGTTTGTTCAGATAAGGTAAGACTTGTACTCATTTATGACTGTTTGTTTTATATCTTATAACTGTTAATCAAGGAGTCAAAAACAGAATGATTTTTAAATTATTTTTTTTTTAGAGTTTCGATAATTTATTTGATTCACACTTTCCATAGGTTTTAAAAGCACAGTGTTATGTAATTTTTTATGACTTAATATATATTAGTGTGCACCTGGTAATTATTTTTAGTGTCCTCTTAATTCAGCTGCCAGAGCTAACTGTATTCCACTTACAATTGATCAAAGCACTTTGTTGCTGTATTAGTATCAGCTGATTTTAGATGGGGATGATGAATAGATTAAGCTATAGGAGTGCATCTTCCTTCAGATTTAGAACACATCTACATGTACACCATACCTTCCTATTTTACTGTATTACAGTATGTTAGTTAAGTGTTATACTCTTCCAGTGTGTTCATTCTTTTCATTTCTTTCTTGCTCAGCCCTGATGAATTAGAGAAGTTTCGACAGGAAATGAGCAGACGCCAGTCAGAACAAAATGAAGGCGAGGATACCAAGGCTGACAACTCTGGTGAAAAAAGCCTGAAAGGCGACGGGGACAAAACTGTAGCTAAGGAAGCTGATAAAGTTAGCTGTAATGGACATGATTCTTGTAACGGATCTGTGAGTAAAGAGGAAAAGAATGTGAACAACAGCAACACTGTCACAGTGGATGGAATAGCTCTGGCTTAAAGCAGTGTAGTGTTGGCCAATTCTCTTGGACTATTATCAGAATTGACAAAAATGAATTTGGGCTTCGTGTTCTAAGATGTTGGTCTCAAGTGTGGGCTATTTCGGTGTGGACCATGTGGGTATTGTTGACTGGATTGCTGTCTTGTTGAAATATGTCCTTCATATAAAGTGTTAATATTAGTCATTATTTATGTTGGCTATTTGTTTTAAGAGATCAACTTTTGTTCTCACGCAACTATTGTACCTGAGCATTATAATTATACCATGTTGTTACAATATGCAATGCAAAACCCACACAACCCCGAAGAATGTCATCCGGAGCATTCAATTGTTGGTGTATGAAAGTGGATCAAAAGTTGCACCCATGGTTGATTTGTCTGACATTGACACTTCATGCTACTCATACACATCTCACTGTACACTAAAATATAAAGATTCTCATTTCAAACTGAAAGCAAATCTCAACATATTCAAACACACACATCTCTCTTGTAAACTACAACATAAAGATTCTCATTCAGCCAAATCTGGACATACTAAAACCAACTCCATTCATATGTTTTGAATTGCGTATTAATTCTAATGTTTGCATTTCTAAACACATTTTAGTTCTCCTTTTGTTTTGTTTTGACTTTAATCACAAATAATTAATTTTGTATATATATATTTTTTTTTTTTTGCATTGTGTGTGTGTGCGTTTTTTTTTTGTTTTTTTTTTTGAGTTTTCACTAGGTTAGACCATTCCTTAGTGTAGATCATTCCTTTTGTAATCTTTGGCTGTTACTGAACCACTGTGTAACTACTTCAGTAATTGAACACATAATGTGAATACAAGGAGATAATAGTGTTTTCTTTGTTATAAGAATGATTTTGTTTTATATACACAATTATTGTGTACTTTTTTTTTTATACATGCTCATTTTTCTTGACTACTCAGACAATATAGTTTTGACTAACCTGTTGTGCAGTTTGGCTCTCTCTGCTAAATGTCAAATAGCTTTCAAAATTTGTAGAGTAGTGCTTGCTATTGCAACATTTATCGTAATCTACTTTAATTTCCAACTTGCTAAGATCTACCTAAAATTAAAGCAGCTAGTAAAAATAAATGCATTTTTTTTCTTCATTGCCTTCCTTTAAAGACAATGTAAAGACCAGATCACAGAACAACTGACTTGATGAAACGACTGATTTTTGCTCATTTTCTCAGTATTTTATTTGATTTACGCCATCATAATAGATACCTAAGCATATTATTATTGAAATGTTGATACTGAAATAGCAACAAATTCAAAATGAAAGATAAATTTCCTTTTCGACATGTGTATATAAATATATTGATCTGTGAGTAGCGTGAGCTTGTACTGACGTGATACATTTAAATCCATATTTCTAGTGCACAATTCATTATATCACCGTACTTCATTTGTATAACATATGTAAATGCTCTATAATCATTAAGAATATTCAGGATTTCTTAACTGCTATTTGATTGTTACAACAGCATTCTATCAACATATCAAATCGTAAGGGAAAGTAACTTTACTACACTTCTAGTAAGTAATATTGACATTCAGAAATTCTAGAAAATTCAAATGAAACATTTATTTGTGAAAAAGAATTCCACTTGATATCTACAAACTTTATAGCTAAAATGAAGACCATCAACAAAGTTATTCTAGGTTGAGAATGCTGTTGAAAATAACCATATGTATGTAAATAGTTATTTTAAAAGAAGTATATTATGGCTACAGAGTACATTTGTGGTCAATCTGCATGAGTCAAGTATTTGTTAGTATCAGCTATTGATCAGAGCTTACCTGTACATATGTTTGTGTGTGTGACCTGCTCATTGTAAGTATCTAGTACCAGAGTAAAAGCCTTAACTAAGTACCAGTTATAGGAAATACACCTATTTTGTTTCTAAACACATCCCAAGTAGGTCAATGAGAATACAAAATATTGCAGTGATTGTCAACATTTCAAGTTAACTTGGGTGGATAGTTAGTAATGAGGAGCACATATTGTCATAACCACTAAATATGAAGAGACAATATCATTTTATAATTCTCAGATAATCTCTGTTATGTTCCAAGTTGAACTTTTGTGGAGAGTATTCAATAGAAATTTTGGGGAGAAAAAAAATTCCATTGTAAGATATTGGGGGGAAAAATGTGGATATTCACACTAAGAAAGTAGATTTTGAATCTCCACATTAATCAAAGCTTTCGACAGTCTTCCTTTCAGTTTCATCAGATCATCACTCTTATTTTTCATATCCATTATCAGACAACACTAACGATGTAAATCATTTAACTCTAGAACTTTAGATTAGATCCTAATTAGTTATGTTGACTGTGTTGTGTGTAGACACAAATCCAACAGTTTGTCTTAGTCTAAGTATTGCATGCTTGTTTAGCAGTCTTCTGCTCTTCAAAGAATGCAAAGAACCAATTGATAGCATCATTGTGATTAAAGATTTAACTGAAGTAAGAGTTTGTTTTTTTTCATTCTAGTTAGTACACTGTTATGTAATGGTCAACATCGCTGCTCCATTTTGTTTAATTTGAACAAGTTATTTGTATTATGAATTATTAAATAATTCAATTCCAGCGGACAGTGTGAAATAATGTATGGTATTATTAGGGCAGTTAACACAAAATCTAAAAAATTAAAAAAACAAAGCTAATACTTGGTGAAATTGCACAATTATTTGAATCAATTGTGTAATTAATATTAAATATATATCTAGACTAGAAATAATAAATTTGTGCAATTAAATTATTTTTTTTTTTGATAAACGAATTTAACTTATTGGTTAATTTTTTTTGTAATGTCTTGTAATCTTATAGGGACAAAGTTTATTTTAAGAGCTCGACAACTTGAACAAGTTAAACCATTTATGGGCCACCTTTGGCTAGGGAGAGATTTAATCTGGCTAATTTACATGATATTGATTTAAAACATGCATTCACATTGTTTGGACTACATTTAATCTCTTTCACATAAACAGATTCCATGTTAAATTATTTTTTTCCCAATCGATTAGCTAATATTTCACCAGGTTTAATTGGGAATTATGAAACTAACTTGTGGCATGAATGATGGCTACCTAACAAGGGGTATTCAAATCAGAATCCTGATTTAAAAATTTCTTTTTTGAGATTAGATTTGAGCAGACTTGTTTTTGCTGAGCACTTGAAGGCAGCATAGAGATCTTCCCCAAGATACAGAACATGCTATGAAGAGAGCATATCAAGCAGTCTGTATGAAAGTAATAAGACAAAATAACTTCATGTGGCGTGTTCTGTTGTCACAGATAAATATATAACATACTGTAGACATTAATCAATAATAACGATAATAATAGCAGACTTTGTGTTTATACAAGAAGACTTATCTTTTTATTTCCGTCAAATCCTTTACTTTTGCACAAAACATTCACAACAAACAATGACGTAATAGAAACATATTAGCACATGGCGAACCAAAACTTTAAAAGAACCCAAAAGGCAGCTTCAATTTTTTATTTTAATGTTATAACTAAATTACACACACGCTCATTTTATAGTGTAACAATTGTGTATAAAAATTATTTCAATGTTTCAGAAATATAGCTTACTTGGTCTGGTAAACTCCAGTTTACCAAATTTTAGTATCTCATGCTCTGAGAATTTGTGCAATGTTTTTGCATCTTCATAGGAGTAACCCTCTTGGCTTCGAATATCTGAAAGCTGGGATTTTTTTTGGAACAACCCAGCACCCAACTCTTAATGGGTGCCTGACATTAGTTGTCGGTTGTGCTGGCCACATGACACCCTCGTTAACCTTAGGCCACAGAAACAGATGACCTTTACATCATCTGCCCTTAGATCACAAGATCTGGAAGGGGAACTAAACTTTTACTTTATTTGCATCTTTATATGTTTGTGAGATTTTTTTCATTGAAACTTGAAAAAGTGAAGTCGGAAATAGATTGAATACATCAAATTCACTCTTGGGAATAGCTACTCAGTCTCATACATTGAAAAATATGAATTTTTAACTAAAAAAAAAATAGTATAGCCTGCTGCTTTAGCCTACCACTAGGTTCAATTCACCAATGGCATGATAAACAATAGAAAAAAAAAAGACAAGACCTATCAGTATCAGTGACTATTTATCCAACAAAGTAACTCATTCTTTTCTACTTAAGAAAAAAAACAACAGGGATGGGTAAACATAAAACTGTCAACAAAACAGAATTTTCACTCAGAACAGAAAAGTTAGAAAATTAATATTAGAAATAACTACAGCACACCCCAGATTGGCACAGGAGAAGAATTGTAACAAGTGCTTCATCTTCCCCACTGGCAGGTAAAACAATGACTTAGTCGAATGTAAGTCTCTAATTAACATGCATTGATTGACACAAGGATACATAAAGGACATTATTATCTGTGATTACCAAGATAAGTGCCCTGTCTATTGAGTACAATGCTAATACTCAACTTGCATTCAACTTTTAAGTATAGTGTTTAAAATTGTGTAAGATCTTATATTAAGGACCCTAGTCTGTCATGTATACACAATAAATGACAAATTCCCATTATAAAATACACCAAAGGAATAGCTATTTAAAATAAAATAACCATTGAGCATGATTGAAGTTCTTAAAAAAATAATATAATAATAAAAGAATAAACAAGCAAAATATAAAAAAAGGTTTTTAAAAACAAAGCTTTTATAACTGCTCAATACTGCAAGATTTATCTCCCCTGTCTATGTATAAAACAAAATGAATAAGTTACCACAAATTAATTGGTTAATTTTTTAAATTGATTCATGTGTTGTCATTGACAATGAATAATCATGCAAAATTTCAAATTGATCTGAGAATGGGAAATGGAAGAAAAATGTATAAAAGCTTTGTCAAAATAAATAAAAAAAAAAAATAAATTCATATTTTAATAACAGAAAGTTTCTTTCATTATCATTCATTATAATTGACCTCTTGCAATCATAGAACACCTTTGGATCAGGTCACAGAGTACTTTTTCAAGTAAAGCAAGTGAGCACAATACAAATCTCTAACCTGATTAACCTTTGAGGATTATTTTCTTTAAACATTATGTCTTTTTCACATAAAAAACATATTTTACAAAATGTATAGAACTAGCCAAATATTACCTGCAAGCCTTAGTTGGCGTGTTACTGATCTAATGAATTGAAATTAGATATATGGTGAATGTTCCCTTCACATTTTTATTTTGCTACAAAAATAAAAGTAGATAAAGACATTTCCATATGATCAAACATAAATACTGTGAAAACGGGTTAACCCTATTTGCTCTTTAATTGAGATAAATTTGGGAATTTTATTTTTACGACCCACAGTTGTGAGGGGAAATTAAACATGCCAATTTTTATCAGATTGGTAAAACGGTTTTGATTTCTATGCAGGACATACATACATACGCCTTACATTCAATTATATATATATATATTAGATTATGTATTTATATATATTTTTTTTAACAATTTCAAAGATAACAGAAACATGTCAGGCCAGCAGGACTAATCAACATTTACCAACTGGTACAGTCAACTTATTCTTAATGAATGTCAAAACTTGGTGCATCAGTTCTCTAGACTCGCCCCCTAACCATTCCAATTCTAACTGTACTTGTTCATCAACCAGCTTCAGCCTCAAGACACACTTTAAGATGTATTCCGTGGGCGAACTGTCTGTAAGTGATTTGTTGAGCTCCTGACTCTCAGGTTCATTAGAATCATTTTTTTTACTCGGTGAGAAGTTGGTTGTGTTGATCTTGGCGCTCCCATTGACACAGGCACTTGTCGCATTGTCACTGACACTATCAGATCTCGATCTTTTAGGTTCACTTGTTATGTGCTCATCTGCAGTTTCCAGCACTCTCTTCTGTGTGACTTGGGAATGATTGGACTCAGCAGATCTGTTCTCAACAATCAGTGGAATGGACTCGGACATTATCTCTGCTTTCTGTGGACTTGACTCGGCCGTTATTACCTCTGCTTTCTTTGGACTGGACTCGGCCGTTATTACCTCTGCTTTCTTTGGACTGGACTCGGCTGTTATTACCTCTGCTTTCTTTGGACTGGACTCGGCCGTTATTACCTCTGCTTTCTGTGGACTGGGTTCTGAGTTGATAGGTTTGACTGCGTAAGTCTGAAGAGACATTAACTGTTGTTTCTGTTGCCTTCTAAAGCGTCTCTGATGACACCATGTATTTTCCACTGCTGTTAGAGTAATGCTGGTATAAGACTTAGCCTTTTTACCTTGGTAACAGTGGAACTGGAAGTAAAAAAAAATATCCATTTTTTGAATGGAAGAAAAAACAAGTATTTTCAAGTTAATTAAACTATTGCTTTATACTAGGATTGTGATAAACTAGCTAATGATGGCTCCTCATGGCATGTATCCATCAGTAATGGTGCCTCATTATACAAGGTGAAGAAGATAGCAAAGTAAAAAAAAAATTAGACCCAACCCAAAAATAAATACAATGACACGTGCAAAGATTGGACTTTAAGTCATCTTTGCAATCAAAGGAAACAAGACTGTGCCCAACTTTGACCGCAAAGAAGACACTTTGTACATTTTTATTAAATTGTAAAACTAAATTGTATTTTTTCTTTTTTCTTAACTTTAAAATACAATGTCAAATCTCTTCCTTTCTAGCCAGCTTGTGTTTGACCTTTACAATTGTAAGTAGATATGTTTTCAACCTACTTGCAAACAAAAATTTCAGTGTGTTCTTTTCCTGAACTTAAAAGTGTAAAGTATGCCTTTCAGACCTATTGACCTATAGGACAGATAATGTAAAGATCATTTGTTTCTTTGGCAGAGGGTTAACAAGGGTGTCGTGGCCAGCACAACAACCAACAGCCTTTATTTAACCCAACTAAGGTCAGGTACCCATTAGAGCTAGGTGGAGTTAGAAGCATCCTAAAAATCCAGAAATTCAAAATCCCCGTCTTCACAGAGATTCGAACCAGAGACAACTTGGTTCAGAAGCCAACTGCTTAACCACTCAGCCAGCATGCCCCCGCCCCCCCATTTTCCTGAACTTACCTTAATAGATTCCAATAAACTCTGTAGGTAGGCAGCTATCTCGTGGACTTTATAGTCCACCCCTCCAGCCCCTCTCGGTATAATGTACTGTAATGGAGGTTTCTCTTTCCTTGCTTCAAATGAAGATTTCTGAACACATCATATTTATAATCAAATCGTTAGGCATGATACAAATATCATCAGTACAAAAGTAGACATTTTCTAACTCTTCTAAAGACATAAATTGACAATTGTTGTGTAAATCTATTAATTTTACGTTAGAACAAAAATAAATAAATCAAGTCTTACAGGAAAATGTACAGTGGGGTCATAAGTCCAAGCTATTCCCCACCTCATTGTCTTGCCTTGACAGAACTCTGTGGTGGAATACTTGGCAACCTTGAGGACATTAGACAATCAAGACATATGATCACGATTCAAAACACAAGAGGTACATTAACTCTTTCTCTCCTAATTGATGATGCCAACATTGATTAGACCCCATGAAATTAAATTGATTTTTAGATTTATAAAACTTTAATTTGTGCTTTGTAAAAAGAGCAAGCATGCCCCTATAATTCGATACCAACTGTAAAAATTTCTGATAACAAACAAAAACGTTATTGAAGTTTAATTATAACAGGATAGTGAAATACAAATGAGCAAAATGAATAATACTATCTGAACGAGGAAAAATAATTATGGAAAGAGTTAATTCTAAGAGACTACTTTATTTTATAACACTTTCTGTTTGCTTAAGACATTCTAAGTAATGCAATACATGTATTAGAATTTAGAATGGACTAAGCATTAACTGGTGCCATTCTTTGAAGTGAAATCATTTTAGTTAAAACATTTTCTGAATCAACCAGGACAACCAACAACTTGTCAGATCTTAAGTCACTGATTAGCAGGCATGACTAGACTGACACTTGACTATGCATTGGCTGTAATTATCAACTCTTTTGAAGTAACGTCTATAATTCATAAGATTGTCTACCATAAAAATTATTTTTGCAAACAATATACTTCACAGTGTGATTGGAACTGCTAATTATTAAAATTATTCTCTTTGAAGCAGGGTCCAACAGTAAAAGTGATAAGGATAATCTATGAAGCTCAGCAATGTTTGTATTTACATATGTTTTTGAAGTGCTGATTTTTGTTTTAAAATCTACTATCAATTTATGCTACCAGTGTAAATATTATGTAAAATAAAAATTGATTCAGTGAAAACTGTTATATTACAGCTAAATGACGGGGAAAAAAAGGCAGATGGTCATGTCACTAAATAGTTGAGAATCGCTGTTGTAAAGAAAAAATAATTTATCCCTTATATTTGTTTAACCCTTTAACTGCTTTAGTAAGCATAAAAATTACAGAATGAAAGGGACAACACAGCCACTCTATAAAAAAAAAAATTGCTACAAGGTGAGTAGCTAAATTAATACTAATTAATTCAAGAAAGTTTATCAAGCCAAGGGCAGAATACTATGATATTACTATTAGATTTCTACTAAAACAACACTATAAACTGAATTTTGTTTTTTTTTCAAATCCAAATATTTTAGTGTACTCTCAAGCACAGAAAAAAAAAAAAACAAAAAAAAAAAAAACCTCCATGCCAATGGATCAACATGACCACATGTGGTAATGTATTCATTCAACAGTCCCTCTCTTCCCAATATGCATTAGTGTGTTGGTACAATGATCTAGTACCTTACCTTGTGATGTTTGAGGTCTTCCTTTAGGTGTTGGAGACTTGACTTTTTACCAACCATACTAGTATACACTCTGTTAGGAATACACAGTCATGTTAGTCTTTACTACTCTACAAAAATGAAGCTTATTAGATACAAACTAATCAATTTTTTGTGAACATGCCGCCATGCTGTTCCTTTTTGTACCAGCGAACACTCTTTAAGGTGTCAAATGTTTGTAAAATGTTTTATATATTTTGGATGTTCCTTCAGAGCTGAAGATAATTTACTTCCTACTCCAAACCTCCAGCAAGATGACTGGGGATGCAGTGGGCAAGATGACTGGGGATGGCAGTGAGCAAGATGACTGGGGATGGCAGTGGGCAAGATGACTGGGGATGGCAGTGGGCAAGTTATGATCCCGGGACCATCGGCAAGTCTGAACGACAGTCCAGCGCATATACCGCACAACCAGACAGCCACCCTAAATACCATCTCATTGAAATAGTTTGGCAGAAGTTAGATATTTTCTTCAGATCATGTGATCTATGGGAGAAGATGATGTAAAGCTACGTTTTTATGGCTGATGGTTAACAAAGTGTCACCAACCATTTTTACTTCTTCAGTGCCTATTACTTGTCCATTAGACTAGGGTGGTTCAAAATTCCAGTCTTACTTGGTATTCAAATTCAAAGACGTCTAGGTGCGAAAGCCAAGTGCTTTAACACTCAGCCACCAAGCCCCCATTAGGCAGAAGTTGGGGGTATATAAAAAATATGAAATGAGGACACTTAAAAAGTAGACCACCACTATATTGTGTAAGTCGTACAAGTTTCATTAGGTTAAAAATATTTCTTTCTTTTACCTTATCTTATCCCTAAGTACAGTCGACTCCTCAATCATATGGCGGATGAATCCCACTTCCCCACCCTGAGCAATGCACTCTTGAGGGCTGGCGGTGGAGACTGAACCTGCTTCAGGGCGCTGAGCCGACCTCGTGTTGGTGATGGCTTGAGCCTCCAAGTGATCGGCAAAGAATGGCGGGTTGCACATGCAGAAGTCAAACTTGTTAGTCTGGGTAAAAGACTGGAGTGGAGCCACAAGTATATCCTCTGATGTTACTTGCAACACTAATCCAAATAGAAATAGATAAACCTTAGACAATCAAGGGACACATTATTATTAAATTATCTCAAGAATAAGTAGTTAATGTAAACTTAAAAATGACCCATATCGAGATTTACAGAAAATATCATATTAATTTCTAGTTCTAAAAAAGAAATAGAGAAAAGGAATTTATTAAGACTTTGGAATTTAAAGTGCAATGTAGAATATTTTCTTTTTTCTATTAAATGTCTAAAATGTATTTTTAACTTTGCATTTTTAAGCTGACACATTTTCTCCTCAGCTGTCAGCATATCAAAAACAAAACTTTTTTTTGTTAAAATTTTTTTTTCTGTGCTTGTAGATTACAGCATGCTCAATGCCCTATGGTCCAATCTCTTCTGTGGACCAGTGTGAGTTTTTGAGTTTTGGCACATCGGCACAATTTAGGCCATGGGGAAATCTGGAAGGTTTTCCGTGCTCCCTATAGGCGCTCAGCAAACACAACTCGGCTTGATTCGAACTAGAGCCCCTTTGTTAGGCAGCCAAGTGGTTTTGGCCTCTCATCATCACAACCACCAAAATGTAACTGAATTACTTGAAGAGCACACACAACAAAAATCTTATTTTCATGACTTGGTCATCATTTAGTATGTCAACATCATACATATACTAACCATTGATGTAGTCTTGAAGGTTATTGGCACTGACATTTTTGTTAGCATAAACAAAATTTTCATCATCAGCCTCAGTAGCCAGAAAATGCCATTTATTCATGCTAGCAGCTAAAACTGGATAGATACAGCTTGCGCCAGTTCCTGGTAAATAAATAAAAAAAAAAGGATATTTAAATAACTAAGATATTTGAGTACCCATTTTGGAGTCAATATAGTTTAAAATTTAAACTTTAGCATCAGATAAGAAATTTATATCAATAAATAATGGACTATCAATAAAGAATGGACGATAGCAACAGAGTGATCTATCTACAAGCATAGAAATAAGTTTAAAAAATATATATATTTTTTTTTGATATGCTGATAGCTTATGAAATAGTGACAGTTATGTACTTTATTATACTTAAAAACACAAATTAAAAAAAAACTGTAACAGGTGGATATTAATATAAATAATAATACATAGGAAAAAATACAAAATTTGCGGTGTGCAAAAATATGTTGAAGTAAGCTATTTGTTGAGTTATTTTTTACATTTTATATTAGCGTAGCTCAAATAGAATCTTTATCTGTCCTTTGACTTTTGTCATTGCGGTGATGTGACAGTTTGTTTAAACTAATTCTTTATGGTTAGCAGCTGTTCTTAGAATAATAAGAGAGAGGTTGTTTAAACAAATTCTTTATGGTTAGCAGCTGTTCTTAGAATAATAAGAGAAAGGTTGTTTAAACAAATTCTTTATGGTTAGCAGCTGTTCTTAGAATAATAAGAGAGAGGTTGTTTAAACAAATTCTTTATGGTTAGCAGCTGTTCTTAGAATAATAAGAGAAAGGTTGTTTAAACAAATTCTTTATGGTTAGCAGCTGTTCTTAGAATAATAAGAGAAAGGTTGTTTAAACAAATTCTTTATGGTTAGCAGCTGTTCTTAGAATAATAAGAGAAAGGTTGTTTAAACAAATTCTTTATGGTTAGCAGCTGTTCTTAGAATAATAAGAGAAAGGTTGTTTAAACAAATTCTTTATGGTTAGCAGCTGTTCTTAGAATAATAAGAGAAAGGTTGTTTAAACAAATTCTTTATGGTTAGCAGCTGTTCTTAGAATAATAAGAGAAAGGTTGTTTAAACAAATTCTTTATGGTTAGCAGCTGTTCTTAGAATAATAAGAGAAAGGTTGTTTAAACAAATTCTTTATGGTTAGCAGCTGTTCTTAGAATAATAAGAGAAAGGTTGTTTAAACAAATTCTTTATGGTTAGCAGCTGTTCTTAGAATAATAAGAGAAAGGTTGTTTAAACAAATTCTTTATGGTTAGCAGCTGTTCTTAGAATAATAAGAGAAAGGTTGTTTAAACAAATTCTTTATGGTTAGCAGCTGTTCTTAGAATAATAAGAGAAAGGTTGTTTAAACAAATTCTTTATGGTTAGCAGCTGTTCTTAGAATAATAAGAGAAAGGTTGTTTAAACAAATTCTTTATGGTTAGCAGCTGTTCTTAGAATAATAAGAGAAAGGTTGTTTAAACAAATTCTTTATGGTTAGCAGCTGTTCTTAGAATAATAAGAGAAAGGTTGTTTAAACAAATTCTTTATGGTTAGCAGCTGTTCTTAGAATAATAAGAGAAAGGTTGTTCCAGTCTTTCATGTTGTCCAGTCAGCTTTTCTTTGTGCTCCCTCCTCTGTGGATTGAAGGATGACTTTTCAAAGTAAGTCATGTCTTACAACATGACCGAACCAACTCAGCTTTTATCTCTTCACAGTATAAAGGAGTGCCTCCTTTTTGCCAGCCAGAGTGTGGACTTGTAAAAGCATAATCTCATTAGTCATCTTTACCTGGTATATGATGCCCATAAGTTTTCTGTAGCATAAATACTATTAAAGGCATAATTCTATCCGCTTTACGACTATTTTGGAGTACAGAGACTACTAATTAGGAATACAGTTTTAATTTTACTTGTAAGTTATTGTTCTTCCAGAATGTCCACAGTTTACTCAGGATGGTGGATGTCAAGTTTAAATGGGAATTGTATCTCTTTTAGTGGTAAATAGAAGTAAAAAAAAATATTATTAAATTAACTTTTATAGTAAATGACAAATTAAAACAGAAGACTAACCAATATCAATGCCCCATTTATTTTCCTCCTTGCCGACTATGTCTTCTAGCCAGTGGATGTAATTTAGACGCAGAGGGAGCGTGGGAACTAATCTGTCTGAAGGCAGCTCCATGGATAAACCAAAATCTTCTTTGAGCAAACAGGTTGTCAAAGCTCTGAGTGCTTCGGCATTTTTGAAATCCAGAAACACCTTTCCACTTTCGTCCTGTGTCGTATGGGCTCTGAATTCTGGATACTTGAGTGCCAAATCCAGGAAACTTGGTTTTTTATTTTTGTATCGGTTCCTCTGATGCATAAATTTATTCAATGACATTTTTAAAAAACTGAAATGAGAGAAATATAAAAATACTTAAATAAAAGTAATGCTATTTATATAAAGTGTCCATCCAACTCCAAGGTCCAAGTACCTAAGTTGGGGAATACAGATGTTGGTCAAGGCGATAGCCACATGACAACCTAATCGTTGGCCATATAAACAATACAAGTGATGATATATTACCCATAATGTTAGGCGGTCTTACAAAACCTAAAGGATTAACCCCAAGGGAACAACAGCTCTGTATGGGTCAGCAAAGTCACATGGAATACTGCATTCATCCTATTTCCTCGGACTCAAGACAATGCCTGTGATACTAGATCTAGAATGAAATCATAGACCCACGATGTAATGTACCAGAAATGCTCAAGTAAAAGTGTTCATTCATTTTAGTACACTATCGTAGATGGTGAGCCTTCTCTAATTGCCTTACAATAGATACTCAATAATGAATCCAAAATGCTATCTTAGTATCTAACACTAATATCTTAGAATAATAACAATGTCTTTGATTATGAAGATTAAGGATGAGTGCAGTGTTTCACATGTCTACGCAAAGCCAGTTATGACCTGCATATTTTTTCTGCATCTTGTGCAGACAAAGCTTTCTCTGTAGCGATCTCTAGAGTCTATATAAGTTTTCTTTTCATCTTCTGCCTCTACGGCTGTCTTCAAGAATGGCTTTTCTTTGGACTTCAAATGTGGTACTATCAGCCTTTGTGAGTACTCTCAAACTGTCTCTTTCAGGGGCTATCTTATCTACTTCTGAAAAATCATTAGTTGAGAATCAAATGACTTACATTTAGAAATCTATATTCTAAATTTCTTAAATGTCAGGTTGGTAAACAACACAAAGGAAACAGAAGCTTGTCCACCCCTAATCTGGAATATCTAGATCCATAGTATGGATCTTACATACCTAGTACTAGAATTCAAACTTTCTAAAAAATGATAAAATATATTGTCTATATTATACTATATAAATATAACTATTAATATTAATCACTATTAATATATTAATCTATACAGCTACAGCCAGTACAGCCTATAGTCTAACTAATTACTAATAGAATATAGATCTAGATTTAGTGATATAGATCTAGAATTTAAAAAAATCTAGAGGTAGTAGAGCTAGATCTATATTCTATTAGTATAGAGTAGTATAGAGAGTATAGTCACTATTACTGTAAGTCAGTGTTAGTAATTAGTATTAGTATATAAATATTAGAAAATAATTAGATCTAGACTAGTACTAGTAACTAGTATTAGAACTAGATCTATAAGTATAGTATAGTCTATACTTTACTAGTAATAGTACTAATACTAGATCTAGTATACTTAGTAACAGATCTAGTCAATCTAGTCTAGACTATAAATAATATTAAATATGTTATTTTTGTTTATAGATCTACATCATTTAGAGCTAATAATAATAATATCTATACTCTAGTCGTGGTCTCTAGATCTCTATCTTAATTCTTAATCTACGACTAGACTCTATGACTTGTCTAGGCCTAAGCCTAGGCTAATCTAGATCTACTATCATCTAGATCTAGATCTATACACTGACTCCTGAGTATACTCATACCATAACCATATTAGATCTAGACTTTTATATATTATTATTATAATTATTGTAGTAATACTTATACTATACTTTACTATACTAGGCTTTTACGTTTTTATTTAGATTAGACTCTAATAGTAATGATAATCTATATAAATCTAAATCTATACATCTATTTGCAACAACGTTTCAGTTTCGTGCATTTATCATTTAAATGCGATAGATTATATGCCAGGTTTTGGTAATCATGAATGTGAGCGTCAAAAATTAAATTAATGATTCACCGAAAATTTAAAAAACATTTTTTTTAAAAATACAATTAATAGGTAATCCTTGGCTACCGAACCGGGGACCGGGGTTCGAATCCTGGTGAAGAATGGGATTTTTAATTTCGGGCGCCTCTTAGTCCACTCAGCTCTAATGGGTACCTGATGCGGTGCGCATTGCAGAGTTATAACAATATATATGTTTGTAGCCTATATTAAATATTTAAAAAAATAGGCTGAAAAGCACCATGAAAAGACAAAATTTCATGATGATGGCTGTTGATAAGGACATTCTGCGAGTAATCTATTTGAACACACTCGAATAGCTCATTGATGGGGGATCTTAACGAGCCTTGTATCAGTTGTATGTGAATATGAAGGCCTATATGATAGAAGTAGGCCTATTTTTTTTTTCACGTTATAATAAAAATCTCATTTCAAGTGTTATTTAGTAGTATCAAATAGTTTTAAAAAATCAGAAAAGGAATTATTCATATTAATTCATATATCAAACCAAGCAGGTGCGGTGGCTAAGCGGTAAAGCGCTTGGCTTCCGAACCGAGGTCCCGTGTTAGAATCCTGGGATTTTTAACCCAGCTCTAATGGGTACCTGACATAAGTTGGGGAAAAGTAAAGGCGGTTGGTCGTTATCCTGGTCACATGGCACCCTCGTTAACCGTAGGCTACATAAACAGATGACCTTTGCATCATCTGCCCCCATAGATCTCAAGGTCTGAAAGGGGAACTTTATTGTTTTTTTTTTAAACCATGCAGGCTACCTACTATTAGAAATGCATTATGATACATAAACCCAGTTTTCGTCACAATATCAAACTTAACATAATGAGTTTAAGGATATGTATAATTCGATACCCCTCAAATGGCACGTAATATGGTGGCCGGATTGCATAGAAATGCCTGGCCCTGTCAAGTTGATACTTTAAACCAGTGATGCTCAAACTACGGCCCGCGGGCCAGATCCGGCCCGCGACGTGGTTCCATCCGGCCCGCCTAAACATCGGCACAAAATGAAGAAAATTTTTTAAAATGTTGAAAAATGTATATTCCCAACGTTAGGACTCACGTTTTCTTTGATGAATTTCATTCCAATCCATGTTATTCTAATTTTCATATTATTTTTTTTTTAAATGAACACGACGTATATTTGTTTCGGTGACAAGTGTTGAGAGTTGCTTTAGGTCCTTGGATAATTCCGCTGCTGTCTTGAGCTAGTCGTTTTCTTAACATCTTGTGTGTAACACAGGGGCATCAAGTCTGCATCATTTTTTGGTAACATTCTAACATTTTTATATCAAAGAGAATGGTAGTGCCATTTAATATTTGTTGATTAATGAAATGCTAAAGCCGTATAAATGAAAACTAGATTCTGAATGTAGAAACTGCCGGGAAAAGTGGACAAATCTTTGCTTTTGTGGAACATGATAATAAGCCAACATGATTTGTACAGAAAATGTGGCTGTTAATTTTTTAACTATAGCAAAGTCATTTTTAAAGCAAAAATATGAAAACATTGTTGGTTTGAGTCGCAAAGAAAAAGATCGCTAAGCTACGCCTAGTTGAGTGAGTTGAGCAATCGACGAGAAAAAAAAAGAACAAAATGAGTTTATCGTAAGGGCAAGCTACAGAGTTGCTCAAATTATGAGAAATGTGCTTTCAAGCAGTGATGAAAGAATTTATCCTTTGGAAAAAAAAGCTGTTAAAGCAAAACAACTGGACAATATGAGTTCAACATTTCCATTCAAAACTCAATGACAGAGCAGCAGATTTTGAACTGTTTTCTATGGCCACTGAACATGGCTCCGACAGATCTGTAACTGGAACTGATTGACTTACAAAGCCAGACATCCAAAATTGAGAAATTTAGAGTGATGCAAACAATTGATTTCTTTGCAGTGTTGTATGAAGAAACTTTTCGAATTTCCGAAATTAAGTGTTAAGGACGATCACAATGTTTACATGCACTTCATTGAGTCATTCATTATCATTGGCCTCCTTCAGTCGTAGAACGACTATGGTTCATTTCAGAGCACACTTCCTCATGTAACTGTGAGCCCTATTTTGGAGAGACACTCCCGTCCACAGATAGCGCAGGTTAAGGTGGCTTTTGCTTCGGTGGTAGAGGAGCTGGCCGTTTTTCGGATTGTACGTTTTTCTTCCTGAGCTGAGACCCATGTGCTTTCACTGTCCATAGCTTTCTTGGTCACTGTCTCTCTCTCCATCTGTTGCGGTCTAGAGCTATGTCTTCCCAAATGTCAGTATTGATGTTCACTGAGTAGTCCTATCTAATTACGTGCGTACGTAGGCCAAGTAGTGCTACAGGTTTCTAATAAAACTATTTTAAATGGTTTATTCTCTATTTCATTTTTTATCTATTCGATGATGTGGCCCGCGACACGAGTTTCGGAAATTAAAATGGCCCGCCGGCCGAAAAAGGTTGGGCATCACTGCTTTAAACAATTATTTATTGTACCTAACAAAACATGAATCAATAAACGAAAATACCCAATTAATTGTTGGGAATTAATTATTTTGTTTGATATAGAATAAGGGAAATAACTTGTACATTATTGGTAGATATAGTTTTAAGGACGGAGTTCTTCCCCCTCTTTAAAAAAAAAAGGATTTAAAAATAATTTGCGTGATATTGGTCCTACCACAAATGTCCTGGAACGTAACGATTTACAACAGTCATGACACCAGTTATGAAAAATCACGTTAGCGGGGACGTTCTGAAATGTCCTCAAAACGTTTTCAGTAGCAAATGATGCAGACTCATCTCTCGAAAATAGTAGGCCTATACATTTCAAAAAGTGCTACTTAAACCCCAGAAATTGTTAATAGTTCATTTGGTTGTCCTATTTTCCGGCTGTAGATACATGTCCTCACAGTCTCTATATTTTGGCATCAATAAACTCAGATTTTAATTTTATATTAATATTAACTAAATTCTAAGATCCCCAAATTTGAAATTCTATTTTCTTACATAAAAAGACAGCTAAATGGAATAAAATTTGGTCAGAATTATTGGAAAATGGACACGCACATTATACAGTGCGCTAGTTTCATATCAAATATCAAAATAAAGATGTAATGACCACAAAAAAACAGCGAGTTGTTCGGATTCATGTAATGTCCAAAATAAATAAATTACTCTAAAGGGCGTGGGAGGAAATCTCCATTCAAAACTAACGGGAAAGGGGACACGTTTTGTCTACAATATTTATTCGCGGTAATCTATAAATAATACCAAAAAGATTACAAAACATTTAATAAAATATTCATTTTAAACTATGCTATTTACAATTAATAGTTTTCAGGCTACATAGGCATACATGTAGGCTATAAATAAAATACATCACACGTAATCCTATCCAAGCACATATCCAGTTTTTAATGCGATATCAAACTATATATATCTATATATATATTTTGAAGAGAATGCTATTTGTGGACCGGATTATATTTGGTAATTCCCGATTTTTATTCCCAGTCCGTGACCCCTATGTCGAAGGCGTCGATAATATGGTCTAGTAGTCTAGTATTGGACGATTTTTATCGTTTAGAAAAAAAATCTTATTAGCCTACTATCATTTACAATGAAAAAAAAAATATGCTAGCATAAAAATAAATAATTTGTTTTAAAAATAAATAACTAATTTTGTGTCATTGAAAAAAAAAAAAAACTACTTCGCGCCCCTCCCCTTTATCAAGTCAACGCCCCCTACCACTACAGTGGGGCGGGTTCCGAAACATTGACGTATTCCTCTTTGTGGTGTGTTATTTATCCGGAAGGTGTGTGACAGACTAACCAATCACATCTTCTTTTACTTTCAAGCTACGTAGAAGCACATGTGTTGGTGTCAAGTTTATTGGCGGCTAGAATGAACAGTGCTCACTACTTCAAATCACTACCTTAGAAAAAAACATGAAGGATCTAGAATAATCTAGATCTAATACTATATATCCAGAATAGTCCACATATCTTAAACTAGTCATCTTTTGTGTGTCATCTGAGCTCGATTTCTTAATCTTAGTTTATAATGGAGAAAGTAAATCTAGTTTCGTCTAGAGTCCAAATCTAGATCTTCTATGCCGACCCGTAGTACTAGACTAGTACTGACTACTGTAGTAGGTTAGTAGGACGTTATATCTAGATCTAGTCTATAATATAGATCTAATTACCACACCCATCTTTTTTAAAAAACTATTTGAAGTAATGTCTGAATTATATAAGACAATCTATGTATATCTATAGTCTAGGTATAATATAGTTCTTACTTAACTTACTAGATTAAGTCTAAATAAAGGCTTAGAAATGCACGGTAGGGACATAGATAGATCTACCGATTATATCCGATATGAATATGACGAATGTCATCGTCGTGATTGTGATGAGATTCTACTCAATATAGATAATCTAGATATATGTAGACTAGGCCTAATTCAAGAATTAATTGATCATAATGATACAAAAATTGTTTTTAAGTACGCTAGAACAAATTCGTACTAGTGCTCCTTCTTCCCTAGTGCCATTAAATAAAGAATGGGATGCATTATTAAACCTTAATCAGTTAGCAAAGTTTAAATCATGCATGACTCTAGATTGATACACGAAATGCGTAGGATGTAGACTCTAGTTAACTCTAGATCTAGAATCAATATAGATTCTAATTATCTTATTTTTTGAATTACCAGATCTGTTGATCTACATTTGAAGCTCTTAACGTCAAAACTTATGATCATATTATCTTAATACAACCTGTCACTTCAGATTCCATTTATCATTTATAGAGCCTGAATAATTCAGGAAAATCTAGAAATAGCAGTAAAAATTCCAATTTCTCCAGATAGCCTTAAACTCAACATCTTTGGTATGGCATCACAACACTCCATTCTATATTTTTTTTAGATGGTGATGCACTCTATTGCTCTAGATATAGAACATCCTACAGATGAATGAAACCAGCACCTTTGGGCTTGAAAACTATATAAAAAAAAGTGCAGCAAGTGTATCTCTAAAAATATTTGTATGAGGTAAAATTTTTCTTCTAAATGCTTTAGTTATTTTTAAATTAGCTTCATTGCTTACTTTGATGTATGTATAATACAGTACAGGCAAACTATAACACTACAGATAATCCTCAGAGAAGCAAGTATTTTTAAATTATTTTTTTAACTAATATTTTAAGCATGTTAATTAAGAATTTCAGTTTCAATGTTTACATAATATTTAAAGAATAATTTTCTTAGTTCTCTCAAAGTTTAGTAATTATTTTTTACTTTTGTATACATTTGATATTTTATTATTTTGTATTTAGAGAGAGAGAGAGAGAGAGAGAGATTAGTTCAAGAGTGTTCAAACTAGTTTATTATATATTTCAGTATCCATACAGAGATTTAAACTCAATTTGTTTGGTTAAGAAGTCCAGTGCTCTATTCAGTTATCTCATCTTTTCAGGTCAAGTTGTGGAGTACATCCTAGCACTCTTGGACTAAAAGAGCATTCAGATTAATGGAAAAATCTCCTTTGAGTAACAGGCAAGACTTTGGAGCTAGTTATCAAATTACCAAATTTTATTTTTTTGACTCAAAATGTGCTTCTAAATTCAACAATTATTTTTAAATTAGCTTCATTATATATACACAGAAGTCTAGGTATAAAACGACAGATAAACCTCAGAAAAGCAAGTAATTTTTTTAAAATCTGTTGCTTATTGCATGCTAAAAATGTTTGTTTTCAGTGTTTAAATTACCTTTTAACATTTTAAGAATAATTTTGTGAGTTAGTTCTCTCAGTAATTTTTCTTGTTAGTATAATTTTGATATGACTTAGTTCTTTTCACTTGGTATTAATAATTTGGAAATAACTTAGTTCATTTCACTTAGTATTAATAGAGCTAGATTAATTCAAGTGACCACATCAGATTGATATTCCATACAGCATACAGATGAATGGACCCATTATCTATTTGGAACAGTCAAATTATTGAAGCTACTTGTCCACAAGTTGTTGTTTTTTTTTTCCTTTAAGGCAAGTAGTCTTTTCAATTAATATAATTTATCTATTAAAAGCAAAATGTTATTTTTTCTTTGATGTATGCATAGTTAAGAACAGGCAAGCTATGAAAATGATTATACAATAGAGCAAAGCAAGTATTATAATTTTACTTTTCTTGTTACTGTTGTTGTTGATCTGTTGTTTTACGCATGCTAATTGAGAATGCTATTTTTTCTAATATTTGAAGAATAACAATTTCATTCAGCAACAATAATTTAGGAGTAATCAACAAGCTTATTAAAAACTCCATCATCTTCACCAAGATTTAGACACATCTTTGGTTAGACTGCCTAATGTTTTATCTTTATCATTACAATCATAACATTTTGAATTTTGCAGTGTCAGAGTACATTCTAGCACTCTAAAGCAGCATTCAGATGAATAAAACCACCATCTACCTGGGGCAGGCAAAATATATAAGAAGAGATAGCATGTTAAGTGTTAAGAATTGCAGCAAAGATGTCCAAAAGATTTTCTTCCTTAAGGCGAGTAATCTTCTAAAGTACTATAATTTAGCTATAAAAATTAAATTTATTGTTTCTTTTGACCAATGCATAGTACAGAACAGATGAAATGAAATCATTGATAAAACTCAGCAAAGCAAGTAACATCCTTTATTTTTTTTTGTAGATTTATGCATGCTAATTGAGAATATGTATTATGTTCCAATAACATTTTAAGAAAATTTCTACTAATGCTTCGTTTTTTTTGTTGTTTTTTTTCCACATTTGCATAAGTTTGATACAAGTTCATCTCCCGACATAGCATTTTTAGAGCACAATTAATTCCTCAGTAAACTACCTTAGTTCAAATTCATATCAACTAAGACTTAAACATAAATTTGGTTAGACAGCCCAATGCTCTTTTAATTTGTTTGATAATATTCCTCAGATCAAGTTGCTGAGATCTAAATGTTTCATGCATAAATCAAGGGGAAAAAAAAGCAGTATTCATATTAATGGAACCATCATCTAATAGATACAAACAAGCAAAATATAAAAACTCAAGCAAGGAAGTTTTGTTATAAATGGTAAGTAGTCTTTTAAAATGCTATGTTTTAGCTGTATAAACTTTTTTTTATGTATGCATTTTATATGAAAATCGACTCCACATAAACATCAGCAAAGCAAGTAATCTTTTGTTTTTCTAATTTTTTTTTCGCATGCAAGTTGAGAATATTTTATTGTTCAAATAACATAAAGAATAATTTTTCGGAATTGCCAACATGTTTTTATAATTAGTTTTCTTACTTGGTCTAACTTCTTCTCACATAACATAGAGCTAGAATAAATCAGTAGTTTAGTACATTTCAGTATCACCAAGACTTTCAACTCATTCTCTTTTATTTGGCTGCCAAATTCTCTATTTTTTCATTTTTCAGTTGGAGATCAACAGTACATCACATTGCTCTAGAAATAGAGTATCACAAAGACTACTGAAGCCATCTCCTATGAGTAACAGGTAGAGCTTGAAAGCTACATATAAAGAGCTGTACAGCAAGATGTCTTATAGTTGCTTAGTTGAAGTTATATTGTAAAGAGACTTAAAATACTTCGATTTAGCTTATTTAAAATTAAATTATTTGCTTCTTTTGAAATTTATGCATAATATGGAATAGACCAGCTATGAAACTACAGGTAAACCAGAGAAGCATGTAATCTAATTATTTTTGCTTTCTTCAAGTTTTATGCATGCCAATTAATGTTTCCAGTGTTCAAATGAATTAAAATAACTATTTTAATGATTAGTTTTGTATGTTGGTAAAAAAAAAATTTGATAAAACTCCCATAAATTAACAGAGCATATACAGAACTATTTCAATAATAATACTACATACTGCGAATTTACAGACACTTGATAGGTACTTGTAATTGAGAAATGACTTCAGATGATAGCCAGTATGATGATTTAAGGTGTTGACATTGTTTAGATATTATTTTTTGTCTCATTTTTTTTTTTAAATTGTAACTTGTTGATTATACATCTTAATTATAAATTAGATTAAAATATAACTTGAACTATCTAGAATAGTTCTTTTGTATAGTAGTAATTACAACAGGATAACTAGGATTTTAAGTAAAGTATTTTGTGAATAAATGTTTTAAATTAATTTTTTTTTTCTCGATTAAACGAAAAATCATTTTAGTTTATATATTCAGTTGTTTTGATTTACAGATCAAAATAAAGTATATCCTGCTGATTTACTGACAAAGATAAGTATATACTGCTGATTCACAGACTAAGATAAAGTTCCTCCTGCTGATTCATGGACCAAGATAAAGAACATCCTGCTGATTCACAGACAAAGATAAAGTTCCTCCTGCTGATTTACAGACACTTGTATGGGCTGCTACTTGTGATTAAGAACTGACTTCAAATGATAGCAAGAGGATGATTTAAGGTATTGACATTGTTTAATACATTACATTTTTTGTAAAATTTTTTTTTTTTTAAATTGATATCGAAAGATAACATTAAAAATCTAGATCTTTTGAATAGTAATTAAAGTATTTTTTTAATAGCTATACATTTTTAAGTATCTATTTGTTTGTTTTTTTTCTATTTCAAATGCTGAGCATACATAACTAAACTGGAAGAACAGATGAAGTCCAAAACGCTAAAGCAACAGACAACCCAGGTAAATACATATCATAACAGTATAGCAAAGATTTTAATGCAAGAATTTTGAGAATAAATGTTTTAGATTTAAGCAAAAAAATATTTTGATTAAAAGAAAATTATTTTAGTTGATATATTTAATTGTTTTGAAGTACAGATGAAAAAAAAGTAGGCTACATCCTGCTGATTCACAGACCAAGATAAAGAACATCCTGCTGATTCACAGACCAAGATAATGTTCCTCCTGCTGATTCACAGATCAAGATAAAGTTCCTCCTGCTGATTTACAGACACTTGTATGGGCTACTTGTGATTAAGAACTGACTTCAAATGATAGCAAGAGGAAATGATAGCAAGAGGATGATTTAAGGTATTGACATTGTTTAATACATTACATTTTTTGTACCATTTCTTTTTTTACAATGATATCGAAAGATGACATTAAAAATCTAGATCTTTTGTATAGTAATTACAGTATTTTTTAATAGCTATACATTTTTAAGTAAACTATTTGTTTTTTTTTTTCTATTTCAAATGCTGAGCATACATAACTAAACTGGAAGAACAGATGAAGTCCAAAACGCTAAAGCAACAGACAACCCAGGTAAATACATATCATAACAGTATAGCAAAGATTTTAATGCAAGAATTTTGAGAATAAATGTTTTAGATTTAAGCAAAATATTTTGATTAAGAGAAAATTATTTTAGTTGATATATTTAATTGTTTTGATTTACAGATAAAAAAAAAGTAGGCTACATCCTGCTGATTCACAGACCAAGATAAAGAACATCCTGCTGATTCACAGACCAAGATAATGTTCCTCCTGCTGATTCACAGACCAAGATAAAGTTCCTCCTGCTGATTTACAGACACCTGTATGGGCTGCTTCTTGTGATTAAGAACTGACTACAAATGATAGCAAGAGGAGGATTTAAGGTATTGACTTTGTTTAATACATTACATTTTTGTACCTTTTTTTTTTTTTACAATGATATCTAAAGATAACATTAAAAATCTAGATCTTTTGTATAGTAATTACAGTATTTTTAATAGCTATACATTTGTAAGTAAACTATTTGTTTTTTTTTTTCTATTTCAAATGCTGAGCATACATAACTAAACTGGAAGAACAGATGAAGTCCAAAACGCTAAAGCAACAGACAACCCAGGTAAATAAATACATATCATAACAGTATAGCAAAGATTTTAATGCAAGAATTTTGAGAATAAATGTTTTAGATTTAAGCAAAATATTTTGATTAAAAGAAAATTATTTTAGTTGATATATTTAATTGTTTTGATTTACAGATGAAAAAAAAGTAGGCTACATCCTGCTGATTCACAGACCAAGATAATGTTCCTCCTGCTGATTCACAGATCAAGATAAAGTTCCTCCTGCTGATTTACAGACACTTGTATGAGCTACTTGTGATTAAGAACTGACTTCAAATGATAGCAAGAGGATGATTTAAGGTATTGACATTGTTTAATACATTACATTTTTTGTACCATTTTTTTTTTTTTACAATGATATCAAAAGATCTAGATCTTTTGAATAGTAATTACAGTATTTTTAATAGCTATACATTTTTAAGTAAACTATTTGTTGTTGTTTTTTTTCTATTTCAAATGCTGAGCATACATAACTAAACTGGAAAAACAGATGAAGTCCAAAATGCTAAAGCAACAGACAACCCAGGTAAATACATATCATAACAGTATAGCACAGATTTTAAGGCAAGAATTTTGAGAATAAATGTTTTAGATTAAAGCAAAATATTTTGATTAAAAGAAAATTTTTTTAGTTGATATATTCAATTGATTTGGTTTACAGATCAAGATAAAGTAGGCTACATCCTGCTGATTCACAGACCAAGATAAAGAACATCCTGCTGATTCACAGACCAAGATAAAGAACATCCTGCTGATTCACAGACCAAGATAAAGTTCCTCCTGCTGATTTACAGACACTTGTATGGGCAGCTACTTGTGATTAAGAACTGACTTCAAATGATAGCAAGAGGATGATTTAAGGTATTGACATTGTTTAATGCATTACATTTTTTGTACCATTTTTTTTTTACAATGATATCGAAAGATAACATTAAAAATCTAGATCTTTTGTATAGTAATTACAGTATTTTTAATAGCTATACATTTTTAAGTAAACTATTTGTTTTTTTTTCTATTTCAAATGCTGAGCATACATAACTAAACTGGAAGAACAGATGAAGTCCAAAACGCTAAAGCAACAGACAACCCAGGTAAATACATATCATAACAGGATAAAAAGGATTTTAAAGAAAGTGTTTTGTGATTAATTTTTTTGAATTAAAAAGAATATTTTTATTAAGTAAATAAAAGCAATGTCTAAAGATAAGCCTTTTTTTTTTTGCTTTATTTCTCTTAAATCTTTGTAATAAAATTGTAACATGTTCAAATCATTTCAGATTCAGATATAAATTGTTGCTGTTCCAGAAGTAGTGCATTTGCCAACATAGTAAATTCACTGGAGTCATTAACTTGTAATTATATATATTTATATATAGATCATAAGATAGCCTATCTCATGTCCTATAGCTTCCATTTTGGTGAATCATGGGTGCTGTCTACTTTCAAAATGATCTGAATAACCTCAGTAATAACTATATTTATTCATGAAGTAGAAAATTTAAAAATAAGAATAACCTCAGTAAATCCTAAGTTACATACTTACCAAGGAAGTTAGCAGTTTTGGCTTGTCCAAATAAAACTAGACCAGGGCACATAAGAATTTATTGCTTGTTGCTGATGGTCAAGATGTAGATTGAATTGAGCAGAAACAAACAAGTTCAATTATTTTACACTTGTTAAATCAAGTTTCAGTGAGGACATTTAGTATGAGGACATTTAGTATGCTTTTAAGTTTTTTTTTTTTACCAACTATTAAAGGCTTTACAAAAGTAATTAAAAAAGGAGACAATCAAATACATTTTAATAATTAAATAAAGAAAGGGATCTATAAGACAGATGATGTAAAGGTCATCTGTTTCTATGGCCGATGGTTAACAAGGGTGTCATGTGGCCATCTCACAACCAACTGCCTTTACTTTCCCCAACTAATAATCCAGAAATTCAAAATCTTAGTCTTCACTGAGATTTAAACCGCAGATCCCTCAGTTCTGAAGCCAAGGGTTTTACTTCTTAGCCACCATGGCCCCATTAAATGCTTGTAGACTTACCTTTTTTGTTTGATAAGGAATGTTGTACTTAAAATCTCAAGTGTTCAAGTTGTGTGTTTCAAATGTATATAATACTTTACTCTTTTAAGACGAGTGATGTTCATAACATTTGTACTCAAATGTTTGGCAAGTTCACAATGCCAGCAACACTTGCTCAGTAATGTTACCTACTATCAGATGTTGGGGAAAAACTTTTCATTTGTGGTAGTCTCAAGAAAGTAAGTGGTGTTGCTTTTTTTTTTTTTTTTTTTCTAAGTCACTTATCAAACTTTGGTTTAATTCACTAGAAAAGCTTGGGTGTAAAAAAGAAGAGAATGGTATAAAAACACATTTAAAAATGAACAACAACAAAAAAGGTCTCAAGAAATTAGTTTAACCTAATGCTTGACTTTAAGCACTGGCATCTCAACAAAAAAATGCTTTATAATACTAACATTGTTAGTTTGTCTTGCATGTTTTGTGTGTTTGTATGATGGCAGGGATGGGTAGGATGTAAACCAATTTACAATGATTATTTAGTTAAGTTTTATTGTGTTGCTTTAATTAAGAAAACATTGTATCTGTTTGTAGAATTCAATATTTTTCTCAATACAATTTTTGAGACAGATAACAAAATGTTTTGGTCAGTGTATTCTGAGTGAAACAACTGAAGGTCATTCAGCATTATAGAAATATGTACCTGTCTACTGGCCTCGCTGTGAGTACAATTTGATTCACTCTCAGACCTGAAACTAAAGCATTAGTTTTAAAACAATTACAAAAGATAAATATAAAAACAAAACATAGTTTGTTGAGAATTCACTGGCTATAAATCATTTCTTTACTATTTTGACAAAATCAAAATTAAATTTTTATTTTAGACCAGGGGCGGACTGGCTATATGGGCAAATGCCCGGTGGGGCGGTACCAAATGGGCCGGTCTGGTTGCAACCAAAGAAAGAAATTTCAATGCAGACAACTTAAAAAACAAAGTGACAGCAAGACACAGATGCCCGAACACATTTAAAAAAAAAAAATTATTATTATTACAATTAATTTTGTTCGAAATTCAACAAGAATATATAAAACAAAATACACTATACACTGTAGCTTACGCATTATCATTTGCAAAATGTTAGTCCGTACTTTCTGCTATGCACACTACTTTGTTGTGTTTGGCCTAATCATTTTGCTGGTCGGCATGGACCTTTGATGGCACTCCCATTTTTTTTTGCTCCTTCCCTCCCCTGTCTTTTGATGGTTCCATTGAAATTTAACGAAAAAGAGGGATGAGAGAGGTTAAGTTAGAAAACATTGATATAACGCAGCAAAAAAAAAAAAGTGACAATTAGCTCTTTAACAATACTTAATAGGAATTAACTTTAACACATACACACAGCTGCAAAATTGCAAACCACCCAACTTTATTCACAGTTCAATATGGGTATAAAGTTCTACTTTCTGAGATTTGAAAAGAAAAAGTATCTTTCTTTTTGTTTATTTTTAATAACATGTATCTAAAAATACTACACTTAAAAAAAAAAATTAATTAAAAAATAAATCTAGATCTAAATCAATTATTATACTAATATAATTAATGGCAAACTTATGCTTAGTATAAAGTCATTAATGATGAAAATTATTACAATAATTTATATAGAGCTGTCACATCCAATATTTAATAAATGGAGATTTAGATTTATATTTTACATAATGGGTCATGGCAGTGGCAGGTGTGGGGGGTGCGGTCCGCACCGGGTGACACCCACCAGAAATGAAGAAAAATGCTTGGCGGCCGGGACTTCGCCTTGACAACTCTGAGAGAGCTTAAGGAGCTTTCCAAACATCTTTTCTGACCAGTTTATTGGCGAACGTAACATGTTCTATTGTAAGCCTCTCGCACGTCATTAAACATAAAGGCTGCAAGCACCCTCTACAGAAATCAATGTAAGGAGACTAACAGCCACTTCTCAGCTGGTGCCCATGAAATTCAGAACTACATAAAAAAAAAGGTGTGACGCCCTGTTAGACGTGGACTATCATGTTTTTGCGTTCCTCTTTTCGGCTTTCATATTACGACTGACTTTGCTAAACGTGTTTTGTCTTGTCTAATGATATGACTCACAAATGTCAAAGTTCTGTCACCACTTTCCTTAAACAGGGAATATCTGTACGGGAAAATATTTCTCAATTGAAAACATCATCTCGGTATCTTATTTGTATGATCCTTCTCAACCATCACTGCTCAGCCTCTTTTCAGCCTTCCACGTCTTACAGTTAGGTGACCGTTGGGACAATGATTGTATTAAGTAGATGGATTTTAATCTGCAGGCAAATTTGTGTTTGTTCAGATCCGACATGCAACATCATGATATACATGTCCATCGCTTGAGATAACACTGCCTAAGTAGGTGAACTTTTCTATTTGTCCAGAATCTGTATGATCAATGTTAATAGGGTACTGATACTCCCTAGCTGTCCCTTGGCAGTGTGTAGGCCTACTGTCTTTCCACTAATTATAGGAAGAGAGTATTCTAGGGTAGAAAAAACGTTTAAAAGAATGAAAGATCAGAATGTAATGAAGATTAATTACATATACACACACACATATATTGCGATGTGGGGTAAAAATCCCCCCAAGCGAAATATGATATGCCATTTGTGGGCCGGTTTATATGGTAACGCCCAGGCCGATTTTGATACCCAGTCCACCCCTGTTTTAGACCTTGTGATCTATGGGGCAGATGATTGGCCTACCACCTTGACTTTCCCAACAAAAGTCAGGTACTCATAGAGTCCCAAAATTCTAAATCCTAGTTTTTACCTAGATTCAAACATAGGACTCAGCCACTGCACAAAATTAGGTGCTGTTCTATTGGTTCACTTATTTAGGCATTTCAACTTGCCAAATACCAGGAGCTGGTTAAAATGACTGTAAATTTACTTTCTGTTGCAGAAAATCCCAAACTAATTTTATCATGAGGAGAATGGACACATGAAAAACTGCAACTGCATTATTCTGCCTGATAGAGTGGCTGCCTAAGGCAGTGACAAGTGGGGTAATTGCCCCAGGATCTTCACTTGGGGGGGTGGGTCTGCGATAAAGAAAATCTTTTCCCCTGTCAGCCAATCTTACAGATATTTGTGACCCTGATATGATACTCGCCCAGGGCCCCATGCAATGCTAAGGTCTCCTCTGCCCCATAGATCATAAAGTTTTGTTTCTTAAGATGCGTTGATATGGAAGTAGGCCTACTTTTTTAAATACATTTTGAAGACAAACCTCTGTTTCTCATTTACAAAGAAACCATGGCCATCTATAAGGACTATAGTATATTATGACACTTCACTTATAAACAAAATACTCTGTATGCATGCATAACAGATGATGAAACAAAACAAAAAAGCTAAAGTCTCTGGAAAGAATCATTAGGCCAGCATTGTTTTTTTTCTTTCTTTTTGATAGTTCTCAAAAAGCTGCTTCATATACTATTCATTAGTGCTAAAAGCAATAAACCACTTTCTGGCGGAAATGTTGTTTAACATGATTCTAGTTTCTCTAGTTTGGGAAGTATTATGACCATATAATCAAAAATGCTATAAGCATGAAAGTAGCGCTATATAAAAACTATTATTTATTTTATTTATTTAGTAGGTAAAATGAAACTTACATCAGTTAGCCTCACAGTACTGAAGGAAAAAAAAAATGCAAATGTTACAGCACAGTAAATATTACTTGTAAGAGTCATTAATGAAACTTGTTCTGTTACTGAGGGGTTAGAATCCATGCAATCGTTAAATAGAGCATCAAAAAGGTCAAATATTTTTTGATGCGTTTGTAAAAAGTTTTTCTAAAAATAGGCCTACCTAGATCAAGAATATATATTAAGATAGATAGGGGGTTAAACTCTAAATATGATAGGATTGGAAATGTTCAATCAAAACTATCCACGAACAATGAACATGATTTTGGACAAGTTGATGGTGAATTGAAAAGTAGTTCAGTGGTATTGAAAAAGATTTATTTTCAGTGGATTGAGAAGAAAATTGAACTGCCATAATCTCAAACATTTCTAAATGTTCAGAATCAGACATAAATCAGTGGCTTGTTAAAAAATTCCCAAATGGGATATCTCATGCTCAATATCCAATATTTATAACAAAATATATTTGTATGCAGCTTACAACAAGCTATGTCAGAAGTCTAGAATTCTAGATTTATTGGAAATCTTCTTCTAGAGGGGGAGTAGTAGGCTTGGCTTAACTGTAATAATAATGGTAGTCTTAAGTAAGTAAAAAAACAAAAACCAACAAATTAAAGTTCCCTGTCAGACCATGCAGTCTATAGGGCAGATGATAAAAAGGTCCCCTGTTTCTGTAGCTTGTCAGACATTGCAGATAATAAAAAATTTATGTTTCTGTGGCCACATTTTACAAGGGTGTCATGTGGGCAGCTAAATGACCTTTACTTTTCCCCAATTATTGTCAAGCACTAAATCTTTATCATAGCAATGAAATTTTCTAACTTTATTATAGCAATAAAACATTAAAAACTTAGTTAAAGCAAGGAGACATTAAAACTTAATAAGTAAAACATTTAAACTTTATAATAGCAGGAAAAACATTTAATTTAAATAATAGCAGAGCAATATTAAAACATTATAGCAATGAAAAACTAAAACTTTCTAATAGCAGTTAAATTTTTAAACATTCATTCAGTCATCTCAATGGTCATCGGTTCATACTCTACCTGCTGTCGTCTCTCCTCGTACTGCAGGAAGTTTGGACCAGGAAGTAAATGTAATTTCTGATTACCCATATTAAAAGAGTAAAGTTTCCCCTTTCAGACCTTGCGATCTATGGGGCAGATGATGTTAAGGTCATCTGTTTCTTAGGCCAAAGGTTGACGAGCAGGGTGTTATGTGGCAAGTACAATGACCAACGGCCTTTACTTTCCCCAACTAAGTCAGGTATCCATTAAAATTGGGTGGACTCGGGGTCGCCCTAAAAATCCTGAAACTCAAAAATCCCAGTCTTCACTTTGATTTGAACCCAGGACCTCAGGTTCGAAAGCCAAGCGCTTAACCACTTGACCATCACGTCCCCTATTATACATATACGCTTAGTAAAAAAAATGTGCATCATTCTGAGACACATTCAGTCTCTTCACACAGCATTTATAGAGCCTGCACAATTCTTGAGAATCTAGAAATAGCGGTAAAAATTCCAATTTCGCTTTAACTCAATATCTTAGGTATGGCAACCTATAACTCTATTTATCCTATTTAATATTTTTCAGATGAAGATAGAGAGTAAGCTACATCCTATTACTCTAGAAAAAGAACAGTCTATAGATGAATGGAACTAGCTCCTTTGGGCTTGAAAACTCCATATATCAAAAAAATATGCATCAAGTCAGTCTCTCAAGTTATTTGAATAGGTAAGTTTTTCTTCTTAATACTTTGATTATTTTAAAATAACTTCATTGCTTCTTTTGATGTGTAGGCCTATATACAGAACAGGCAAACTGTAACATGACAGGTAATCTTCAGAAAAGCAAGTAATTTTTTTTTGTTTTTTAACTAATATTTTAAGCATGTTAATTGAGTATGTCAGTTTCAATGTTCCAATAACATTTAAAAATAATTTTCTTAGCTCTCTTAAAGTTTAGTAATAATTTTTGTTTCCTTTTGTATAAATTTGATATTTAATTCTTATTTTATATTTAGAAAGAGATTAGTTAAGTGTCCAAACTAGTTTAGTAAATATTTCATTAGCCAGAGATGTAAGCACAAGTTATTTGGTTAAGTAGTCTGGTGCTCTATTCACTCATCACATATTTTTCAGATCAAGTAGTGGAGCATACAGATGGAGTAACAGGCAAGAAGTAGAGACATCAAGAACTGTGCAGTAAGCATATCCAAATCTTTATTCTTTTGGCTCAAAATGTGCTTCTAAATTCAACAATTTATTTGTTTTTAATTAGCTTCATTATGTGCACACAATTCAGAATAGTTTAGGTATAAAACTACAGATAAACTTCAGAAAAGCAAGTATTTTTTTAAAAATCTGTTGTTTATTGGCATGCTGAGAATATGTTTGTTTTCAATGTTTAAATAACTTTTTTAACATTTTAAAAATAGTTTTGTGAGTTATTTCTCTCAATATTTGTTTTCTAGTTTGTATAGTTTTGATAGGACTTAGTACCTTTTAGTTTGTATTTATAGAACTAGATTAACTCAAGGGACCAAACTGAATTAGTACATATTCCATTATCTCTACTAAAAGTTAAACTCGTCATCTTTGATGCTCAATCCATTTATCATTAGATTAAAAATTTTTCAGATCACGTTGCAGAGCACAATCGATCTTTAGCATACAGTTGAATGGAACAATTATCTACTTAGAACAGTCAAACTATAGAAGCTACATGTCCACAAGTTGTTGTATTTTTCCTTTAAGGCAAGTAGTCTTTTAAATTAATAATAATTATCTATAATAAGCAAAATTGTATTTTTTCTTAATATATGCATAGTACAGAACATGCAAGCTATGAAAATGATTATACAATAGAGCAAAGCAAGTAATTTTCCATTTTTTGTTGTTGCTGTTGATCTGTTGTTATGCATGCTCATTGAGAATGCTTTCCTTTCCAATAACATTTGAAGAATAACAATTTCATTCAGTCCCATAACATTGTTTTTTAAGCTAGTACAATTTAGAAGTAATCAACAAGCTTAGTAAAAATGTCATTATCTTCAGCAAGATTTAAACATATTGTTGGTTAGACTGCCTAATGTTTTATCCATTTATCATTTCAATCATTATCACATTTTGAATTTTGCAGTTCAGGTGTCTGAGTACATTCTAACACTATAAAGCAGCATACAGACGAATAAAACCATCATCTACCAGGGACAGGCAAAATAAATAAAAATAACATGTTTAATAAGAATCGCAGCAAAGATGTCCAAAAGATTTTCTTCCTTAAGGCAAGTAATTTTCTAAAGTACTATAATTTAGGTATATAAAATTAAATTTTGTTTCTTTTGACCAATGCATAGTCCAGAACAGCGGAATTGAATTTATTGATAAAACTCAACAAAGCAAGTAAAATCTTTTTTTGTTTAGATTTATGCATGCTAATTTGAGAATATGTATTATGTTTCAATAACATTCTAAGAATATTTCTACTAATGCTTTTGTAATTTATTTTCCACTTTTGCATAAGTTTGACATAAGTTCATCTCCTGGCATAGCATTTATAGAGCACAATCCTGAGTATGCAACTATCTAAGTTCATTTAAACACAAATTTGGTTAGACAGCCCAATGCTCTTTTCATTCATTTAATAATATTCTTCAGATCAAGTTGCAGAAATCTAAATGTTTCATACAAAAAGAAAGAAAGAAAAAAAAAAAAGAGGCATGCAGAGAAATGAAACCATCATCTGATAGGGACATGCAAAATATAAAAATCACAGCAAGGAATTTTTATTCTATATGGCGAGTAGTCTTTTAAAATACTATGTTTTAGCTGTATGTACTTATATATATGTATATAGTTAGTTTCTTTCAATGTATGCATTGCGTATGAATGGTAGGAAACTCCAGCAAAGCAAGTAATCTTTTTTTTTCTCATTTTTTTTTTTGCATGCAAGTTGAAAATATTTGTGTTCAACTAAACATAAAGAATAATTGTAAAAAAAATGTCAACATGTTTTTATAATTAATAGAGCTAGAATAATTCATTAGTTCAGTACATTTCAGTATCAATAAGACTTTCAATTCATTCTCTTTGATTTGGCTGCCAAATGTTCTATTTTTTTCATTTTTCAGTTGGAGATCCAAGTAGAAATATATCAGCATACAGTAAAATGGAGCCATCTCCTAGGAGTAACAGGTAAGATATGTACAGCAAGATGTCTAATAGTTGCTTAGTTGAAGTCACATTTTACTGGGACTTCAAAATACTTTGATATAACTTATTTAAAATTAGATTCTTTTGATATATATGCATAATTTGGAACAGATTAGCTTAGAAACTATAGGTAAATATCAACAAAACGTAATTTATTTTTGTAATCTTTAGGTTTCATGCATGCCAATTAATGTGTTTTCAGTGTTCTAATAAATTAAACTAATTTTATTTTAATGATTAGTTATGTATGTTGGTAATTGATAAAACTCCCATAGATAAACAGAGTAAATACAGAACTTTTTCAATTCAATGATATAAATACTAATGTAGTACAATTTCCAATATCTCCATTTTTAAGTTAACTAGTTGTTGTTTGTTTCTGTTACAAATGCTGATCATACATAACTAAATTGGAAGAACAGATGAAGTCCAACAGAATAGTAAGGATTTTGAGGCAAGTATTTTATGACTATAGTTCTAAATGAAATAGCAAAGTTTTCTAAAACAAATATTTTCAGGTAATATATTCAGTTGTTTTGGACTACTGGTAATTAAGACGTGACTTAGGATGACAGCCAAGATTATGATTTAAGGTGTTGACATTGTTCTATATATTTTTTTTGGTCATATCTGTACAGTCTTTTGAATAGTAGTTACCACAGTATTATTTAATTATAGGTTTACATTTTAAAGATAACAACTTGTTTTTTTCTATTTCAAATGCTCTGCATACATAACTAAACAGGAAGAATAGATGAAGTCCAAAACTCAAAAGTAACAGGATAGCAAGGATTTTGAGGTAAGTGTTTTTATGAAAATAATTATAAATAAAATAGAAATTTTTTATGAAAAAAAAATGTTTAGCAAATATATTCAGTTGTTTTGATTTACAGACCAAGATGAAATACATCCTACGGACTTACAGACCAACATAAAGTACATCCTGCAGACTTACAGACCAAAATAAAGTACACCTGCTGATTTACAGATCAAAATAAAGTACATCCTGCTGATTTGCAGATCAAAATAAAGTACATCCTGCTGATTTGCAGATCAAAATAAAGTTCATTCTGCTGATTTACAGATCAAAATAAAGTTCATTCTGCTGATTTACAGATCAAAATGAAGTACATTCTGCTGATTTACAGATCAAAATAAAGTACATCCTGCTGATTTACAGATCAAAATAAAGTACATCCTGCTGATTTACAGATCAAAATAAAGTACATTCTGGTGATTTACAGACACTTGCATGGGCTGCTTGTAATAAAAAGTGTATTTTGATGATAGCCAAGATGAAAGTTTGTGAAATTATTTATTAGCATAGACAAGAAATGAATAAATAAAAACATCTGGTAGGCCTAATTATTTTGTTTGATACCAACAAGGGAAACAAATCCTTCAGTATTCACAGATATGGATGAATTTGTTAAAACATATTTCTCCCTCACACATTTTCAGATTAATTTGATAATATATAACTATTTACTCTACCTAACAAAGCATGCACAGCAGGAGCATGCTGGGCCCATAACCCAGAGGTTCATGGATTGGAACCTCGCTATGCTACCACTTATTAAACTAGAAGAGCTACACTTGATAACCATAAATGACACCAGATTCATGAGTGAATTTATTTAGACTTTAACACACACTATAATAACAATCCAACATTCAATAACTTAGTCAAGGGGAATCATTACAGATACTTATATAAACAATGTCAACAACATGAATCAATTTAAAAAATACACTTGTCAAATAATTACTATTGATATCAAATCAGGGAAATAACTTGTACACTATTGATATACTCTTTTGGGCAGAGTTCTTCCCCTTTAGTTAAGCTTTTTTTTTCTTTTTAACAGAATTTTTATAATTTGCCTGTAGGTAGGTCTTAACTTTATTTTTAATGGTCTCAAGTAAAAAAACTAAAGATGATGAAAAGGTCATTTTTGTGGTCCACAGTTAACAAGGGTGTTGTGTGGGCAGCACATTGAACAACCAATTTTACTTTTCCCCAACTATTTCCTAGTGCCCAATTAGTATGATAGCAGTGAAAGATTCAAACTTTATAATAGCAGAAAAACATTAAAACTGTATCAATAACAGTAAAGAATTAAAACTTTATTATTGCAGTAAAGCATTTCATTTTATAATAGCAATGAAACATTAAAACTTTATAATAGCAATGAAACATTAAAACTGTATAATATCAATGAAACATTAAAACTGTATAATAGCAATGAAACATTAAAACTTTCTAATAGCAATGAAACATTAAAACTTTATAATAGCAATGAAACATTAAAACTTTCTAATAGCAATGAAACATTAAAACTTTATAACAGCAATGAAACATTAAAACTGTATAATAGCAATGAAACATTAAAACTTTCTAATAGCAATGAAACATTAAAACTTTATAATAGCAATGAAACATTAAAACTGTATAATAGCAATGAAACATTAAAACTGTATAATAGCAATGAAACATTAAAACTTTATAATAGCAGTGAAACATTAAAACTTTCTAATAGCAGTGAAACATTCAAACTTTATAACAGCAGTGAAACATTCAAACTTTATAATAGCAGTGAAACATTCAAACTTTATAATAGCGGTGAAACATTCAAACTTTATAATAGCGGTGAAACATTAAAACTGTATAATAGCAATGAAACATTAAAACTGTATAATAGCAATGAAACATTCAAACTTTATAATAGCAATGAAACATTAAAACTGTATAATAGCAATGAAACATTCAAACTTTATAATAGCCATGAAACATTCAAACTTTATAATAGCAATGAAACATTCAAACTTTATAATAGCCATGAAACATTAAAACTGTATAATAGCAATGAAACATTAAAACTTTCTAATAGCCATGAAACATTAAAACTGTATAATAGCAATGAAACATTAAAACTGTATAATAGCCATGAAACATTAAAACTGTATAATAGCAATGAAACATTAAAACTTTCTAATAGCCATGAAACATTAAAACTGTATAATAGCAATGAAACATTAAAACAGTATAATATCAGTAAATTATTCAAACTTTATAACAGCAGTGAAAAATTTAAACTTTATAACAATAAAATAAACTTTATAATACCAGTTACTTTCAGACTTATTAAAAGCAGTAAATTTAGTGCTCTTGTACTAGTCTAGATCTGGATAAGACTGAGTAGACTATATTTTCTATGTAAATTCTAGTGTAGATATTCTATTTCTATACCTAGAATTGTAGAATTTTTGAAAATATACTTCTAGAGTGACAGTGAATGGGGCTTAACTCTAGTTATAATGGTGGACAAGTAATGCAGATGATATACAGGTCATTTGTGTCTGTAGCCTACAGTAAACATTAAAACATTATTATTGCAGTAAAACATTTATTTATATTGGCAGTGAAACTATAATTAAAAAGCAATAAAACATAGAAACTTATTAACAGTAAAAGAATTACAACTTTATAGCAGTAAAACATTTTAATAGTAGCAAAACATTCTAAGCTATTGGCCATTGTGCTTGCCACATGACACACTGCTTCTTTTTTATTCTTTAAATAGTACATATATTTGAGGCTTAGAATTGAGTTCACATTTCCCTTGACATCTCGTAAGGAGTTTATAACTTTTTTTAATGTCAATTGGGAGTTTCTAAATTGTCCAAAGAACTCATTAAGAGTTTAGTACTTTATATTTCCTTTTACAGGTCATTAGGAGTTAGAAATTTGTTTAAAATAATAATTAATCAAAATAATAATTAATAATAATAGTATTAATAGTAATAGAAATAATAATAAAAAATGTATACATATCAGAGGAACAATAAGGTTGCATTGAAGAGTCGATGGGCTGTAAATTACATCTAACCATAGATGATACTATATTGCACCAAGCTAATAGAAGAAAAAGAAACTTAACATGTGCTACATCGACTACAAAAAAAAAAAAAAGCAGCTGATTCAGTTCAGCGAGAGTCTGGATAACTGGAAGATAAATCTACATCCGAGTTTAACCCACTTCCGGTATCTAAATTCCTCCATTTGCACTACGTATGGACGACAAGGTAGACACTAAATTTAGAAAAAGTAAATCTCGCCTATTATACAGAGATGATTTAAATCTATATGCAGAAAACGCGCAGTTACACACCATAAATAAAACTTACCTGACGATATGTTTCTTTTGACCTGGATAAGTAGACCCTATGGTATAACCATTGTAAAAGTGCGAGGCAGCCAACACTAACATTGCATTTGAAGGCATCGAGGGAATTTAACTCTGCCTCTCTTTATAAATATCTTGGAATAAACCAGAATGCCACAATAAACCATAAAAAATTAAAAAAGGACTGTCTTTATAAATATAAGCAAAGATTAAATAAATCCTCAACACTAAACTGTCTGACAGTAACCTCATCACTGCAATAAATAGCTGGGCCATCCCGACCGACCTACATGACCTCTACAGACTATCGAAAATACTACGAACCAAATTTCGATGTTTAACCACAAGTCCTCATCCAAAAGAGATTCGCCATTGGTAAGAAAAAACACTCCACGGAAAATTCCCGGCATTATTAGATAGGGAAAACATTGACCTAAAACTGGAGGCTTTGTTACAGCAATACAAGACAGAGTAATTAGGACAAAACAATTACGAGAAACATATCCTAAGACTCAATTGTTGACTAATGCCGAAAATGTGGGTGAGTCAATTGAACACATAATGGCAGGATGTTCAGCCCTATCGGAATATGCCTACCTAGGTCGCCATAACCATGTTGCAAAGCTAATACACTAGCACTTGGAGATTAAGCGTTTATGGAAGTTATCTAAAACAACCATGTACCCCATTGTTATATCAACCGAAAACCGAAGGGATAATAGAACTGACCTCACAGATACTTTCAAGACCCTTGGTATTCCGTTTGATCGTCTAAGAGCTGAGCCGAAGGCTCTTCGAGCTCTAAGTTTGAAAAAAAAACAACACTGTTTGAGCGTCAAACATTAAAAAAAAAAAAACTGTGTGAACGCACAGTTCTGTCTGGAAGAGACCAAAGTCAATGCCTATGTAAAGCATTGCTATTTCCGATGCATCTGGCCCCCGACGCATGGGCTAGACATGGCCGAAGGCCGAGTGCACCGGGAACCTCCGCCATTTTCCTATGTTGTACCAAGCTAACCGTGGAGGACTCGCCATTAGTGTAACGGTCCCTTGAGGAACGGCGCATGGATTATCGACAGGACCGTGAGGGCTCTCTTTCAACCCCGCTTCGTGCAATGGGTGGGCTCTTGCCAACCCGTGATCACCCCCACGGGGGTTTTGTTTTGCTACTCGTTTAGCCTAAGTCTATATAGCCTAGATCTAAATATAAGATCAATATTATGTTTTGTTCTGTTGTATTTGAGTCACTGGTAAAATAGTAATCCTGTAGCAGTTTCTAATATTTAGGTGATTTTGGCCAATATAGAGCGTGAAAGGATGACATTGTGACCCGCTTCTATTGAACCACGGATAAAAGAATCGGCAAGGCTATAAGCCATTTAAGAAGAAAGTCAAGCTGTAGTAGGTAGGGATCTCCGCCTCGAAGGAGTCCACACAAGCCAGGTGGTGGTTCTTCTACCAAGAGGCCCGTACAAGACACTGGCCCCAAAACACCCCAAAAACTCTATGGAGAGCTCCCTGATTTGGAAACCACTTCGCAGTTCATCTCATATATTGGTATAGTTCCATGGTCTAGTCATCTGAACGCTCTAACATAACAATGAGAACGAAGAACAACAACAACAACACAAGTATTGTTGTTAAAAATGCGACCCCCCCCCCCCCCCCCCTGTAGAAATAAGGTTTGCTACACATGTTCTTTGACAGAATGAATTACATATCGTTGCGTACCAAGAGTTGCGATGACATGGAGACCAATACGAGGAAAACGCAAACAGGGACGTTCTCGGATATCTTGGGGCCACACTTTCATGGAGGACCATGTTGGAAAAGACACCGAATGCTCCAAATCGAGCCCTGCACCTGGCAGGGGCCCCGCAATTTGTATATCACTATCATTCATAGCTCTTGCTAAAATTTTTAAAGATGTAGGACTATTTATTTTATCAAACGATTGACGTAACTTTAATTCACCCACTGCCGCCTATTGCATTGTGAGTTGCTTCCTATGCATGGTGCATAATAAATGTTGATAGTATAATCTAATTAATAGTAATAGTTGTTATTGTAAACACAATTTAGAAGAGGGGACTCGCAAGCATCCATTAAATTGAGCCCCACAATTTGTAAGGCCGGCTCTGGAAAGAGGCTTCAGACATTCTCAGTGACGGCTCCTTATGGAGACACATTGTTAAACGGCGCGGGAAGATCTAAGTAGCCTAAGTCTAAGTAACCAATGTGTACTGTCGTGTGCAGATGTGCTACTAACATCCGATAAGCTCTGACGGAAGACTATTAGACTAGCATATGCCTACTAAAGTTTTTTTTTTTTTTTTTTTTTTTTGTTAAAAGGTTTACGACGTTTTTAAGTTTAGGATGTTTTTAAGTTTAGGATGTTTTTAAGTTTAGGATGTTTTTAAGTTTTGGATTTTTTTAAGTTTTGAATGTTTTTAAGTTTTGGATGTTTTTAAGTTTTGGATTTTTTTTAAAGTTTTGGATGTTTTTAAGTTTAGGATGTTTTTAAGTTTAGGATGTTTTTAAGTTTTGGATTTTTTAAAGTTTTGGATGTTTTTAAGTTTAGGATGTTTTTAAGTTTTGGATTTTTTTTTAAGTTTTGGATTTTTTTAAGTTTTGGATGTTTTTAAGTTTTGGATGTTTTTAAGTTTAGGATGTTTTTAAGTTTTGGATTTTTTTAAGTTTTGGATGTTTTTAAGTTTTGGATGTTTCCTCAGAAGTGAAGATAATTACGTCTTAGCCCAAACGTCCTGCAGGAGATGCAGGGTTCAAACTCGTGACTATCGGACAAATGTCCGAATCGCAAATCAATCGGCAAGGCACGGGTGCACATTATGGCTACAGACCTATAGGCCAAGTAGGCCAAGTAATTTAGAAACTCGTTTCCTGGAGCCCAAATTGAGTAGCTTGAAGAGAAAACACACTATTAATCATGTTTTCATGATTACGGTATTATTTAGTAAGTCATCACATATATTAACCATTAATAAAGTCATGAAGATTATTGGTACTTCTGGCTAGCCCTGGTTGTTCCTACATTGTACTGCCATTACCGTGGGGGAGCCGTGAATGAAAAAAAACGTCCCAAGTGGAAAATTTTTGATCTAGGGATTGACGCGCCCTTCTAACATCCCACCATTGCAATAGATTAAAGTGATTAATGCTCATAGCGAGTTATGATTGGTTCCTTCCTGTAGGCCTAATCGTATATGACGTTGACTCCCGGGGCCACCACGAGAAGGACGGAAAAAATACACTGGCATTAAATGACCAACATGTACCGTGGCAATAGACATTCATATTATAATGCTCGTCAGCACACGTCGAAACAAACAGCGCTCTAAGAGCTTTAGCGTCTCTCCATATATGACCTTATCCGCATTCATCTTATCTCGCATCTACTGTAAACCCTCTCAAATTCAACTTTCTATTATGTTGTTACTGTTGCATCGTAAAAAAAAAACAACAAAGGTCAACAGCCAAATGAAATAGGCGCCCTTAGTGCTGGATCTTAGTAAGTGGAGGACATGGCCAGATTTTTGTGTGTGTGGAGGCCTCTGCCCTTTTCAAGCTTTTCCCTTAAATGAAAATTTGTTGTAGATTTGCATTGACATGATATTTTTGTTTTTATGTCTTTGATTTGTTATGGCAAAAACAAAACAAAATAAACAAAAAAAAAACTATAAATAAGTTTCACTCAATGCTCGTACAGAGCCTGTACCCTTTGGACTCACGAAAGAACAATAGTAACTAATATCCACATTGATCTACTCAGTTATCTTGAAACGCGACATGAAGCTCTTCAAAATCGACACTAGCAGCTGGAAAAAAGTGGCACTGGATAGATCCACATGGAGAGAGAGCATAAAGGAAGCGTCCCGGATTGCAGATGTCATACACAACAGAAGCAGAAAGAAGGGTGAAAATGCATAAGGCGCCTGGTGATCACATATGCCCAACCTGCGATCGCAGCTGTGTATCAAGGATTGGCCTCTTTAGTCACACAAGAAGTTGCAAAGGGAAAAGATCGTCTCTCGAGACGTAAAATGCCACAGAATATCTTTGAGTGGATCATGCTGTGATAGGCCTCAGAGAACATTAGCTCTTCAACGGTCTATTGTGATGGACATCCTCTTATTTAAAAAAAAAAAACTGGTCCTTTTTCTTTAGGAACAACCCTCCCCCCCCCCCCCCCAACCTGTTTTCGGTAGCTAATAGCTTCGTTTTCTTCTTAAAATTCCTTTGAACGGAATGTACCGGATGTGCTTGAAGCATCTTTTAACAAAGCTTATATTAAGTAGCTCTGTCTGTCTGGTAAGAAGTTTAAAACAAGTAATTTCTTCTACACCCATTCTTGGATTAAGTAGGAATTTCGCACAATTATTTCTTGCACCTGATAAAACAAGAATTAAAAAAAAAAAACGTTAACCAGTTAGTTAATTAATAATTGGTAAGTAATTATTTTTTTTGGTATCGAACAAAGGAAATAAATTGTACTGACTGATGTGGCGATATAAGTTGAATTAGTCCCCTTTATATTTTGTCCCTTAAAAGCTTGAACCTAACAATAGATAACTATAAAACCTTCGATTTTCATAAGCACTTCACTGGCACGGTGGTTAGAGTATTTGCTTGGGGCGGCTTAAGCCCTCGAATTCAAATTCAAGTCGTAATTTTTATAAAAATATAAAATGCATTTAAAAAGCTATCTCTATAACTGTGAAGAAACAAGTACTTTTAAGTATAAACTGCCTTTTATTGTGAAGCATTCGAACATAACATATTGACAAGGCGAACATTCTCGACAGATGACCAACTCCACTAGATGATGACTTCCTTTCTTCCTGCTTACTACACACTTGACCGTGTGTCACGGTTGACCACACATAGTAGCCGTGTCACAACAATAACCTTGACACAGATACCTTCTTCTTTCTCCAACTTATTGATACAATTAAACTGAACCGAAGCTTTTTTTTTTTTTTTTTTTTTTTGAAGTTTTTTTTTTCTTTTCAATTCATTCTCAGGTGGAAACTTGTAATTGTAGATTTTTTTTTTTTTACAGCAACTGTTATCAAACTATATATAATTTTGTCTGAGAAAAATACTAAATGTCAATTGGCAAGACAAAATACCAAATACTGAAGTCCTTCGAAGAGCGTGTCTGCAAAGCATCCACACAATTCTGATGCAGTCCCAGCTGCGATGGGCAGGTCAGGTCTACAGAATGGAAGACCGCCGCATCCCTAAACGACTCTTGTATGGCCAACTAAGCGAAGGAAAGCGCTCGCAAGGTGGTCAAAGAAAGCGCTTCAGGGACACCCTCAAAGCTTCTCTGAAGGCTAATTTTGTATATTTGCGCAATTATACATTGTTCCATCGTTCCTAACAAAGCATGCATCAATAAAAAAAAATTAACCCATTAGTTAATTTACTAGTGGTAGTTAATGAATTTAGTTTAGCATCCAAAAAGTGAAACACGTCTTACATTATTCAGAGATATGGTTGTAAATGTACAGTTCTTCCCATTTAGACGAGCTTTGAAGTTTCAACTTGATCGAAGAATGGATGTGGGAGGAATAACGTGTAGGCCCTACAATTATCTCAGAGGACAACAACCACACATATTTATTCACATTTAAATTATTTTTTTTTAAAGGCTTTGAACAATAATAATGGTCAAACCAGAGTTTTCCCCGTGTGGCCAGCGAGTTTAGTGATTCTTTTCCCAACGATATACATCAACTGTCAAATCTCGGAAAATCTTTAAGGCGGTTTTCGAGAATCACGTCCTCCCACCCACCTTTGGGCCAGAATACATGAGTTTGTGACTTGAATAGAGGTATTGTAAAAATTGGTGGATAAAGTGCAATTGAATGAAAGAATACCTGCTGGAGAACAAGACAGTTCTTCAACTTCTAGCTAGCTTTTGGCTGCTAAGCTCAATTGCAGCCTGTGCCAAGGAAAAATAGTGCTGTTTTTTTTTAGTTGTTCAGCACTGCCATACAAAGTGTGAGGACAACACACACACACACACACAAAATAGGGCCATGTCCTCCTTTGGCCTGACACCTGGAAACCCTAATTGTCATGGGGTTGGGTTCATTGAACCATTTGGTTGCTACGCCACGTCATCTCACACTGTCATAGCTATTTACAAATTGTAAGAAAACAACACAACAAACAACAACCCTCCACGAGTTGATTACCGTACGGTAATATATGTTGTACTCATAACAACTGTTTGCAAACATCACACAAATGTGTACTACATTAGCTTACTAAGAGCCAGCGGACATTAATTAGCTAATGACATAAAGCTAGAGTATGTGTAATTGGGTGTGCATTTTTTTCCCGAGTAAGTGTGTGTGTGTGCGTGAGTATGTAAGTGTGGCTGCATGTTTCATTTTTTTTCCCGAGTAAGTGTGTGTGTGTGCGTGAGTATGTAAGTGTGGCTGCATGTTTGTGTATGAATGTTTTGATGATAAAATCTCCGAGTTTTCCGTTTATTTCCTAGGAAACAGCGGTGAAGACAGTTTCTAGAAAATAAACGTAAATTATGAATGTACCGTTGGGCTATCCACAAATTCACTTCCGCAACTTGGTGAGCAGGGGACTTGCAGTTGACAATAAATTCCATCTTTAAATTCGTTAATTTTTATGAATTTCTTATCTTATTGTTGGAATGTTCTCGAAAGAGGTCGTGTGTTCTAAAACAAGACACATTTTTCTTTAGCAAGGTTTTATTATGTACGCTTTTTTCACGTGTTTGCGATTCGATCATGGAATGGATTCTCTGAAACATGAAAACTCACCCTTTGTGCAGTTTAAATTTAGCGATTGGTTGTAGATCAAATATTTGTTAGCTACAGTAATTGAAATATATATTTATGGAGGAACCTCTTTATGCTGTAAACATTCTAATTTATCTATAGTATTGTGATCACGTTAGCCTGGTAGTTATTGTAGCTATTCACACAAGCGTTTTTAGATATTGGAGATTTTCAGACATTGGGGTAAAACTATAAATAAATATCATTTTGGTGTATCCGGTGTAACGGAAGTGTTGATAAGCTAGGCTTTTTTTACAAGGCAAAATGAACATTTTGTGTGCACTATTTTTTTTAGCACGACAGAAGCATATTTTTATAATCTAGTAGCACAGACTTATTTCAATTTAAATGAAGTATTAGACTTTAACTCTATGAATTGAAACCGAATTGGCAACTAACTAGCAGTAGCAAAGGGAATGTAATACGAAGATAAACTGTCACGCATTGAGATGGCGTTGAAAGTAGAGCTCAATTCGTTTTTTATTTAGTTGGCAACAGTGAAGCTCAATTTAGGGTCCTTGACATTGGTTATCTAGCTTAAAGTGAAACTCTCCAATGGGTCTAGGATATCTGTCTTATGGGAGATGTTCACTACCAACTAAACAATATAAATGACGCTAATGTAAACCTCAATGCTGCCAACTAATATACATATTCACCCGAATTACAAAGAATGTGAAAATTATTTATTGAATGCACAATTGTTTTTTTTTTTAAATTTAGTCTGAAGTTGCCCCACTGTCATAGAGTGAAAGTCTAAAGCTTCCTCATGTGGAAATGATTTTGTGATACAAACAGATGAGGTTAGAAAAATTGGATTCCGCTTGCTAAAAAAGTGCAACAACATTTTTATATAACTTTTAAATAACAAAGCTTCTCAACACTTGTAGTTTGGATTTCACCATTAACAAAAATTTCACAAGAGGAAGTGCCAAATGAGACACTAAATTCTTACTATGCAGTCTAGAACTGCCTCAGAAAGTTTACGGATTTTTCTTTTGTTTGGGCGTCTTAGATTTTGCGTACTAGACTCTTGACATTGCTTAATATCCTAATAACTCATAAGTGGCTGGCCGCCAGTATGAAAAATAAAAGCCATTATTTTGAATGCATGAAACAGAGGCAGGGTAATTTAGACACAGAAACTCAGCACTGGAAGGAAGGAGTTCGATGCGAAATATGTTTGAGACTATCTCGAATTGGTGTTCCCCACTAAGTTGTATTGTTTATATTTTAGGTGCAGGCCTGATTCTTGAAATCTGGATCCCATGGGAAACAGAAACAGCACCAGTACCAGTGTGTTGTATAGACCATCTTTGTCGTTATTGGAGTTGTAAGTTTGCTCTCTCTAATGTTTAGTTTTGTTACCATCTCTAATGTTTAGCTTTATTGCCCTCACTAATGTTTAGTTTTGTTACCATCTTTAATATTTAGCTTTATTGCTCTCTCTAATGTTTAGCTTTGTTATCATCTCTAATGTTTAGCTTTATTGCCCTCACTAATGTTTAGTTTTGTTACCATCTTTAATGTTTAGCTTTATTGCTCTCTCTGTTGTTTAGCTTTGTTATCATCTCTAATGTTTAGCTTTATTGCCCTCTCTAATGTTTAGATTTATTGCCCTCTCTAATGTTTAGCTTTATCGCACAGCTAATGTTTAGTTTTGTTACCATCTCTAATGTTTAGCTTTATTGCCCTCACTAATGTTTAGTTTTGTTACCATCTTTAATATTGAGCTTTATTGCTCTCTCTAATGTTTAGCTTTATTGCCCTCTCTAATGTTTAGCTTTATTGCCCTCTCAAATGTTGATTACCCTCTCTAATGTTTAGCTTTATCGCACTCTCTAATGTTTAGCTTTGTTACCATCTCTAATGTTTAGCTTTATTGCCCTCTCTAATGTTTAGCTTTATTGCCCTCTCTAAATTTTAGCTTTGTTACCATCTCTAATGTTTAGCTTTATTGCCCTCTCTAATGTTTAGCTTTATCGCACTCGCTAATGTTTAGTTTTGTCACCATCTCTAATGTTTAGCTTTATCGCACTCTCTAATGTTTAGCTTTATTGCCCTCTCTAATGTTTAGCTTTATCGCACTCTCTAATGTTTAGCTTTATCGCACTCGCTAATGTTTAGTTTTGTCACCATCTCTAATGTTTAGCTTTATCGCACTCTCTAATGTTTAGCTTTATCGCACTCTCTAATGTTTAGCTTTGTTACCATCTCTAATGTTTAGCTTTATTGCCCTCGCTAATGTTTAGTTTTGTCACCATCTCTAATGCTTAGCTTTATCGCACTCTCTAATGTTTAGCTTTATTGCCCTCTCTAATGTTGATTGCCCTATCAGATCAGATGCTTTGGTTTATTAACCTCTCTAATGTTTATCTTTATCTAGTAGAACTAGAAGGGATTTGTATATAAAGAACATTAACATCACTCTTTTCGCAGGAGTAGGTCACCAGAGGAGGATGAAGCCAATTACGTAAGAGAAAGAGAGGTAGACAAATACATGACCAAGAAACTGGGTAAACTGCTGCTGACCTGTGACATCTGCTGCAATTTGTTTGATTTCGCGGAGCACGCACCCAAGTCTTTAAGCTGCCAGCATACCATCTGTTTATACTGTTTGAAGAATATCCACGAGAGAGATGGTAGAAACAGAGAGCTGCCTTGCCCCAAGTGTCGACGTGTCTTCCGATGGGAGGGCAGCCTCAAAGATGTCCCGAACGACCACAAAATTGTGAAGCTCATAGATTTTCTAGCCGAGAATGCTAAGGGCAATGTCAATGTTTGCTTGTCTCATGGACTGAAACGTTTGAAGCTATTTTGCACTACTTGCGAGGCCCCTCTTTGTAAAGAGTGCAGCACCACGAATCACACAGCAGGTCACAGATTCGTTGCCATTGAAGAAGGGATGGCGCCTAAGCTAGAAACAGCAACGGAGATATTGACGGAGGCCAGACTAGTTTTGTCAAAGCTCCAGCAGCGACAGTCAAGTCTTCTTGATATGATGGGAAATATCAACATAATGAAGGACATTAGTGAAGTGGAGATCGATGAAATATTTGAAGGACTTAGACTGGACCTGGACATTCGTAAAAACCAGCTGAAAGATATACTCCACGAGAAGTGCGCCTCAAGCAAAGCCAAAATCACCGAAAGACGCAAACAGCTGAGTCACATTGAAGGCGTCTACAAGAAGCAGGCAATGAACCTCGCAACTGCGGTGGAGAAGAAAGATTTCGTTCGGCTGTGCACGCTGATGATGACCTCTCAGCAGGTTCATGAATCCGTGTGGCCCATGGCCGACTATGATGATGAGGATTTGGAGCCGCACATCGCCTTCAATATTCCCCAAAATATGCATCTTGTCACGCAGCTTAAGAACATTGGTGAGATTGAAGAAAAACCGTTATCGGAAGACGACATTGAAACGAGCGTACTGGAAGGGTAAGCCAAATCCTTAGCTGCAACTGCCAATATCTGTTAGAAAAAAATTTGACTCAAACAAACAAACAATATACTTTCCATTATTAAATCATGAAATCTTTCAGACTGTACTCAGGCCTATATTGCAGATTGCCACTAATAGGGGATAACTATAAATAGAAAGCTATGTGGTGTATCTGGTGTACAGAATAAAGGAAGAGTTAAAAGAGTTTTAAAAGTTTATAATGATTTTTCAACTCTAAGATGATAAAAATTCTCTTCGCAAAGATAGTTTTATACTTTAACAAATGAACATACTAATTATAGTCCATTCATTTCATATTTTAATCACATTAACATTAAAATTAGTTTTTCTAAAGCATTTTTCATTCTTTCGTTCACTAAAGATGCGAAGCCGTGTTGAGATATATTCTAATAGTTTCATTCATGAATCGCGTAATCTAATAAAAAAGGTCACGCATGCGCAGAATGGACTATATCCAAGATAAGTCTAGATCTAGATCTATGTCTAACTCAAGATCTACTTTATACTTTAACACATGTACATACAAAATTACGTCTATTCATTAAAAATTTTGACCCAATATCTGTAGGCCTACAAGCAAATGTTTTTATTTGAAAAATGAATTTAAGTCGATAAGCTATTTTGATAGCTCCATTCATACTATTTTTACATACAGGCATTCACGCATTCGCTTTACTTATAAAATTATTATTTCGTTTAATTGTTTACAAATCACTCTCAGTGACTATATCGAAAGTGATACGCAAATTAAGACCCGCGGGTAACATATGGCTAGTATATATATATATAATAGGTGCCGGTACTCATTGATTAGGTGCCGGTACTCAGTAGCTGATTTTAACTTTTAACAACTACAAATTAATAATATACGTTAAAATACAAGAAAAGTAATAATTTATTCAAAAAGGTGAGTACCGTCACAAAACAAAAAAAGCCTGTGTTCTGGCCCAACTTCCGGGCCAAAACTATTTTTTGTATTATCTCAAAGTGTTGTTTTTTTTTTTAGTCACTTTCTAAGTCACATACATTTCTTCTTATAAGATCACAAAGATGTAAGTGTACATATGTAAATAAGAGTACATTTTCTTTCCCAGGTCAAAGCTGGATCACGCCTTTGGAGTGTGCTTCCCATTCATTACACCGGAGTGATGCGCTCAAGGGTTGAAGTGTGTCAGGGAAGGTCGGTCTACATATGGACGTGTGTCAACGGAGTAGCCACGACAAACTTCGATGTACATAAAGTTCAATTTAATGTTTTAAAAAGCTGATTATATCCCTTGATATAGATACAAAGATAAGAGAGAGGGAGAATGATAAGAGGGAGGGACAATGATAAAAGAGAGAGAGAGAGTGATAAGAGAGAGAAAGATGAAGGAGAATGATAAAAGAAGGACAAGAGAAAGAATGATAAGAGGAAGAATGGTAATAGAGGGAGAATGATAAGATGATGATAAGAGAGAGGGAGGATGATAAGAGAGAGGGAGAATGATAAGAGAGAGGGAGAATGATAAGATAGAGAATGATAACAGAGGGAGAATGATAAGATAGAGGGAGAATGATAAAATAGAGGGAGAATGATAACAGAGGGAGAATGATAAGAGAGAGGGAGAATGATAGGAGAATGATAAGAGAGAGGGAGAATGATAAGAGAGAGGGAGAATAATAGATAGGGAAAGATAAAAGAGAGAGGAATGCTAAGAGTGAATGATAAGAGTGAATGATTAGAGATAGAGAATGATTAGATACTAAATGATAAGAGAGGGAGAATAATAAGAGAGAATGATAATAGAGAATGATTATATATCGAATAATAATAGAGAATGATTATAGATAGAATAATAAGAGAGAGAATGATAAGAGAAAATGATTATAGATAGAAGGATAAGAGAGAGTGTGATAAGAGAGAATGAATAAGAGATGGTACATGAGTGAGAGAGACACATAATCAAAAAAAAATAACGTGTTCGAGACTTGAGACAATGATGAGCAAACGTCAAACGATATCTACTTAGCAAAACAAAAAGACAGATAGAATTTAGCTCATAGAAAGTGAGAAAGAGAGAGTGAAAGAGAGATCAGACCAAGTAAATTTTGATCAACTTCTGTAATTTATCGATTCATGCTTTGACACAGATAATCAATGTAGATCAAATCTTCTCAACACTCCCAATAGTGCCCAACTTGACCAAAATGACTTGTTATTTAGTGTTGCCTATTTATGCTTCCAGAATGAATGGAGTGACTCAATGGAGTGACTCAAGCGTGTTTGGCTGACACATTACTGCATTCCTTTTTTCCTTGACTTGGAAGAATAATCTTTGTTGTAAAGAAAAGTAAAATGAAGTTCCTCTTTCACACCTTTCAATCTATAGGGCAGTTGATGTAAAGGTCATTTGATACCATGGTGTAACGAGGATGTCATGTGGCCAGCACAACGGCCAACACAATAGAGTTGGGCGGATTCCTAAAAATCCCGAAATTCAAAACCCCAATGTTCACCAAGATTCGAACCCAAGTCCTTTCGGTTCGGGAAACAAGCGCTTTACCACCCAGCCACTACTCCCCCTAACCTCTTTATTTATAATTGTCATTAATTAGACATTAATTAGACATTTTTTTTTCCTAAACAGTGAATTAATAGTTTGGGGCAGGGTGTTCAAGTGGTCAATCACGAGTTCGGGTCGTGAATACTGGGGGGGGGGGGGGTTTAAGGTTTAGGATTTTTATGATGTCCCTGAGTCCGTCCATGCCTAATTTGAATGTGACAATTAGTTGACGAAAATAGACGCGGTCACACATTCAGCTATATGAATGACAAGCTTTGAAATGACCGGGGGATGAAGTGACCGGGGGATGAAATGACCGGGGATGAAGTGACCGGGGATGAAGTGACCAAGGATGAAGTGACCAGGGGATGAAATGACCAGGGGATGAAATGACCAGGGGATGAAATGACCGGGGATGAAGTGACCGGGGGATGAAATGACCGGGGATGAAATGACCGGGGATGAAGTGACCGGGGGATGAAGTGACCAGGGGATGAAATGACCAGGGGATGACATGACCGGGGATGAAATGACCGGGGATGAAGTGACCGGGGATGAAGTGACCGGGAACCGAAAACAATTTATGAGAGTCCATCAGTGCTTTTGTTTTCTGTACACCGGATACACCAATAAAGAGTTGCCTCCCATTTTCATGGAACTCTTCAGTCTACTTTTAAAATGTCAATTGTTCAATATTTTCATGTATATGGCGTATTTTATTCTTGTATTTATTAAGCACCCAGCATGACACCTGTACTGGCATAATTACATCATGTACAGTAAAAACGAATTGATTTATTAATGTGTGTGGTTTTTTTTGTGTGTTTAAGTTTCTATATTTTATTGTATTCGAGTATCTATCTATCTATCTATCTATCTATCTATCTATCTATCTATCTATCTATCTATCTATCTATCTATCTATCTATCTATCTATCTATCTATCTATCTATCTATCTATCTATCTATCTATCTATCTATCTATCTATCTATCTATCTATCTATCTATCTATCTATCTATCTATCTATCTATCTATCTATCTATCTATCTATCTATCTATCTATCTATCTATCTATCTATCTATCTATCTATCTATCTATCTATCTATCTATCTATCTATCTATCTATCTATCTATCTATCTATCTATCTATCTATCTATCTATCTATCTATCTATCTATCTATCTATCTATCTATCTATCTATCTATCTATCTATCTATCTATCTATCTATCTATCTATCTATCTATCTATCTATCTATCTATCTATCTATCTATCTATCTATCTATCTATCTATCTATCTATCTATCTATCTATCTATCTATCTATCTATCTATCTATCTATCTATCTATCTATCTATCTATCTATCTATCTATCTATCTATCTATCTATCTATCTATCTATCTATCTATCTATCTATCTATCTATCTATCTATCTATCTATCTATCTATCTATCTATCTATCTATCTATCTATCTATCTATCTAATCTATCTATCTATCTATCTATCTATCTATCTATCTATCTATCTATCTATCTATCTATCTATCTATCTATCTATATATATATATATATATATATATATATATATTGCCTAATACATTAATTGCGCATTAAAATAATTTACTTAATTACCAGGAAACAAGTACACTTTTCAAATTGCCTTCCTGTTTGCACACGCCTCACAATTAGAATATCCTAGCCAGAATATTTACAAATGTACAGTTATCCTATTACAAGCCATTACACAGTCAACACTAATGGGATGCGAAAAAAGATTATTTGTATTTTTTTTTAACAATTACTTTTTTTTAAATTGCTGTCAAATTTCAAATAAAAAAATAAGCATTGACAAAGTATGTGTAAAAATAGTATGATTCTTTATAAACATTATATACATGTAAACAAAAATTATAACACACAAAGAGGACAGGAAATAACAATTCATAAAATAAAATAATGAGTTCTCCCTCATAAATTGATTTGAGTACAATCCCCTTATCTACAAAACTAATACTAACCTGATTAAAACGATTACGGGATTTCTTTTTCAACTTGATATTTGATGACTTCCGGAGTTTATTCAGCTTAAAACTTGGAAAAGAAAAAAGGGGGGGGGAGGTAATGACCACAAGACACTCTCATAAAACAATGGTTGCAGAAATAATTCAGTAAGTTAAGGGCTAAGGGTACTATATTTTGTCTTTTGTGGAGCCGAGATGAGTGAAGCTTTAAATCTCAAAAGTTGAAGAGCTGCTTAGATCTCAAAGGGTTAAATAATAGTTGCTTAGATCTCAAAGGGTTACATAATAGTTGCTTAGATCTCAAAGGGTTACATAATAGTTGCTTAGATCTCAAAGGGTTACATAATAGTTGCTTAGATCTCAAAGGGTTACATAATAGTTGCTTAGATCTCAAAGGGTTACATAATAGTTGCTTAGATCTCACTCAAAGGGTTACATAATAGTTGCTTGATCGTAATTGTATGAACATTCGTGTACAAGACGAAACTCCAACAACTATGAAAAACAGAATTATGGAAGACATGAAGAGATGATGAAAAACATGAACAAATTATGGAAGACATGAACAGATGATGAAAAATATGAACAAATTATGGAAGACATGAACAGATGATGAAAAATATGAACAAATTATGGAAAACATGAACAAATTATGGAAAACATGAACAAATTATGGAAAACATGAACAAATTATGGAAAACATGAACAAATTATGAAAGACATGAACAGATGATGAAAAACATGAACAAATTATGGAAGACATGAACAGATGATGAAAAACATGAACAAATTATGGAAGACATGAACAGATGATGAAAAACATGAACAAATTATGGAAGACATGAACAGATTATGAAAAACATGAACAAATTATGAAAGACATGAACAGATTATGAAAAACATGAACAAATTATGAAAGACATGAACAGATTATGAAAAACATGAACAAATTATGAAAGACATGAACAAATTATGGAAAACATGAACAAATTATGGAAAACATGAACAAATTATGGAAAACATGAACAAATTATGGAAAACATGAACAAATTATGAAAGACATGAACAGATGATGAAAAACATGAACAAATTATGGAAGACATGAACAGATGATGAAAAATATGAACAAATTATGGAAAACATGAACAAATTATGGAAAACATGAACAAATTATGGAAAACATGAACAAATTATGAAAGACATGAACAAATTATGGAAAACATGAACAAATTTTAGGAGACATGAACAAATGATGAAAATCTCGAACAATCTACGAACAAGTGTGAAAAGCAAAAAGCTGAATCTATTTCATTTTTTTTCAAATTAAAAAAAAAAATATTAATAATAACATAAAGCTAAAGATGTAGTTTTTGTTGAATTATAATTTAACGTGAGTATAATATACCAAGTGTATACAATAATGAAATTTAAAAAAAGAAGATTAAATGTAAAAGCAATTACATAATTGTTTTGTTTTCATTTGCAAATAATTGTAACTACAAATTGCAGTTTGGTTGGGGCCTTATTTTGGTACAGGAAACCAACAAAATAAATATTGTGTAAAGTCGATAAGTTCTTCTTTCAGACCTTGCGATCAACGACAGGGCAGATGACGTTAAGGTCATTTGATTCTTTGGCCAACGGTTAACGAGGTATCATGTGTCCAGCACAAAGACCAACCGCCTTTACTTTTCCCCCAACTAATGTAAAGTACCCATTATAGTTGGTTGGGCTTAGGGGCGCTCTAAAAATCCCGAAATTCAAAATTCCAGTCTTTTACAGAGATTTGAACCCAGGACCGCAGGTTCAAGCGCTTAACCACTCAGCCACCGCGCCCCACTATGAAGATCGATATCACGAAATAAGATGATGAATATAAGTCTCATGGGTAAAGACTACAAATATTGGGATCGACTGCAGGAAAGATGCTTTTATAAAAGACATCATTGATTTAACATTACACATTGAAACGGAACTACTTGCGGTGGCGTACCTAGGGTACTTGATGCCGAGTGCGACAGCTCCTTTTGATTCATCCTAATTAAATCACCGAACATATTTTTAATGTGATGCCCACATAGCACTACATTTTTCAGTTATGGGGGTCTGTCTATGGTGTCGGTCTGTCTATGGAGTCGGTCTGTCTATGGTGTCGGTCTGTCTATGGTGTCAGGCTGACCGGACATGATCTTTTTAGACGCAGACCAATAAATCGGAATCTAGGGTCCTTCTTATTCTTGCCAGCTTTTTGCTGCTGAGCTGTCAGCTCTTTTGCAGACTGTACCAAGTAAAAATAGTGTGCTGTTTTCTTCAGTTGTTCAGCACTGCCGTACAGGGTGTTGGTTATGTTGGGCTGAAGTGGTAGTAGGGTCTGCCTAAGGTGGATTAGGAAGGGGCATTCAAAAAGGTTATGGTTTACGGTTTCATAAGGGTGGGCGCAGTTTCTATAAAGGGGGAGTTGTGTGGGATTTATTTTATTGAGATGGTAATTTAACAGAGGTGTGTGTCCTGTCCTTAGTTGGAAGATTGTAGATTGCTCTTTGCGGAGGAGGAAGTTAATACTGTCCAGTTTGTTAGGCATTATTTCTTTGTACATGGCTCTGCCAGTGTTTCCTGTTGCCCATTGGTTGATTGTTGATTAACATTGACCTTAGGGTGAGGTAGTTAACAGGTCTATCTGGTTTTTCCATAGATGATTCTGCTTTTGAAAGCTTATCTGCCCTTTCATTTCCCATGACGCCAATGTGTCCAGGGATCTACTGTAATGTAATGTTGATGTTTAATTTGATGCCCATCACCACCAGATGCCCAGTGCGGCCTGCACAGACCACACATTGCTAGTTACGTCTTTGCTTTCTGCAGATAGAAGCTGACGGATAATGTTAGCAGTACTATAACTATGTGTCAAATTTGAATAGAAAGCAACTTTCTAATGGCAACAGCTGCAACCACTTTAAAGTTTATTGCAATATTGTCATAATGCAATCGAAAACTTGTTTGTCTGGTATACTGACATACATCACATAAATGATGAACCTTTATAAGTAGAGTTCAAGACATGACTAGAACAATGGAATTCATATCAGAAGAAACCCTCCAGGACAATGGTCATTGCAAATACGGAACTATCCTTAGACGTTCAAAAGTTCTAGATCTAGCTAGAATTAGCAACCTCTCGGACAGTGACATCGTAGACCTAGCAAGGCTTGTCAACAACTTTCGTCGTTATAGGCGCTTTGGGTCCCGACTTTAGACGAGAGAAACGGAAATTACCGAATTCGTTGGCAATGCCTGGAGTTTGCTAACATATATGTATGATGCGTGTGTGTCGATGTTAAGTGCACTTCTCTTAAAGTATTAACAAAACACAAAAAACACACACATATTGACAAGGTATTAGAGGAAAAGAAACCTTTACAATTGTTCGTTGACAAAGAAGGTTGGAATCAACTTTTTCACTATTGTCTTTGCAAGGTAAATATCGCCCCAGTCGAGCCTACTGGATTCATAATTGTTTTGTTCTTGTGTTTAATACCATTGTTAATGTGTGTTTAGTTTAATTGTTTGAATGTGTTTAATGAAAAGGCTAGTTAGATTTTAATGTAATTGTCCTATTGTGTTTAAGGTATGTGTTTAATGTAATAGTTATATTGTGTTTAATGTAATTGTTTAAATATGTCTAATGTAAGTGTGTTTAATGTGATTTGTCGTGTATATTCGTTGTGACTTTGTTCGTTCCATGTAACGGCTCGGGTGCGTTTAATGGTCACGTGTGTTTAATGGTCACGTGTGTTTAATGGCCACCGTGTGTTTAATGCAGATTTGGTCATGTCTTTAACTCAAGTGTTCGTACACTTGTTCTTCAGCGAAATTTTTGATACAACAATCGTAGACGCCGTCATCTATTCTCTCATAAATGTTCTCTTGACCACCAGACATATCAACATACAGTTTGTGGCAGCTTTCAAACGATTGGCCGCCTAGTGGCAGCTGTCCCTCTGACCAGCATGCCGCTCCCGCTGATCCTTGGCTTTTCCCTTTGCATATCGCCTCTCCTGATCCTAGCAGTAAACTTTTGCTTGATTCTTCCGCTGGCCATGAGCTGCAGACAGGCTTCTCCATTGTTAGATCATAGAAGGTATTGTCAAAGTTAAATCCTGTCAATAAGGAAAAAGTTACTTAGAATAGTAACAAGAACATGAAAAACATTTTAAAAATACGTTTTTAAATAGGACAATACATCCTTTATTACACTTACAATATAATAAATTAAAATATAATTAAAATAATATTTGGTTCAAACCGGGTATCGAACCCGTGACACCGTCAGCTGCTAGAAAGTAAGCTGTTTCTGATTGCGGACAATGCACACTTGTGCGAATATTTATTGGTATGTTCATGATTTGGACATCTAGATCCAGCACTAGATCTAGACTTCTAATTTTGAACCCTTAAGATCTAGTTTAAATCTAGAATCTAGATGTAATCTACATGAGATGGATGCCTGGTCGTGCGATTTGCTGCGCCTATGCCTAAGGCCGGCCCTGACCAAAAGCCTCAAGAGATGGCTTGACTCAAATGTCAATGGATAATCTTCTTAAATATTAAAACTCACCATTAAAATGTTCCGAATGTCCTCCTGAACTTGTCCTGTCAATAACTTGTATATAGGCGTTCTGCTCAGACGGAGTCCTTTGATACGTCACGTGACCAGTCCATTGCTTCTTGCACCTGCTTCTGTATTTGACGATGACAATCGCTGCCACGACCGTGAAGGCCAGAGAGATGACCAGAGCTATTATCACTAATGTCCAGTTGATGGAATCCGCCTCCGCGTTCAGGACAGTGGACGTTAGTGCTGTATAGGAAGAACGACCCAAAGTATCAAGAATTGAATCTTGTAGTATTTTTGTTTTCAAGTAAAAAACAACGGTAACAGTTTCGAAAAGTCAATTTATTAATAAATATTGCTAAATAAATGTAAAAAATGTCAGTGTACTGTTTGGGGGCGCGGTGGCTGAACGGATAATCACTTGGCTTCCGAACTTGGGGGTCCTGGTTTCGAATCTCAGTGAAGATTTTGAATTTCGGGATTTTTAGGGCGCTCCTGAGTCCACCCAACTCTAATGGGTATTGACTTTAGTTGGTGAAAGTAAAAGCGGTTGGTCGTTGTGCTGGCCACATGACACCATGCTCGTTAACCGTTGGCCAAAGAAACAGATGACCTTAACATCATCTGCCCTGTATATTGCAAGGTCAGAAAGGGGAAATTTACAGTGTATTCTTTAGTACTAGTACACATTGCCATTCAGCTGTTACAACAAGTATAGTTCTAATAGTGAGAACTACGACACTAAAACCCAGGGAGACAGAAGTCCCAAGAACCAAGACTATCTCCTAAATTATTTTATGGGTGCGATTCAATAATGAGTGTGTTGTGGGCCAGAAAACTATGAAATATCACCATCACCTTGAAATCTAGTTCTAAAAAAGGTTTATATGTATATATGTTAATATGTATATGCGATTTTGAATATACTATTAACAGTTTGTGATGGTTGGATTATATTAAACTATGATTTAACTACATGTTTTAAACATGAACCGCCTTTCCCATGGTTTTAAAAATGGTGAAAATGTGTTTGAATAAAATATATTTAGTCCATTTAAGAGTAAGACTAAAGTATTTGCAAATATTTGAGTAATATGGAAAACTGTAGTAGTAAAAATCGCATATTTTCCATATCTGTCAGAACACTTACAGGTTACTATCACAACGATGTTAAGGTACTGTCTCTGCAGTGAACAGGTAATGTCAAAGCACTATCAGGGTACTAAAATAGCACAGTACGGGTTATGTCTCTGAACTGGAGAGGTACTGTCACAGCACTATCAGGGTACTATCACAGCGTTGTAAGGGTACTGTCTCTGCAGTGTAGAGGTACTGTCACAGCACTATCAGGGTACTACCTTATCACTGTAGGGCACTGTCTCTGTACTGTAGGGGTACTGTAACAGCACTATTAGGTTACTGTCGCAGCACTGTCAGGGTACTACCATAGCAGTGTAAAGGTACTGTCTCTGCACTGTAAAGGTACTGTCTCTGCACTGTAAAGGTACTGTCTCTGCACTTTCAGGGAATGAGCTAGAGCAAAGTATTTTACCATGTTGACACATAATTTCACTGTTTGGATCTACGCAGTCGGCTGGGCACGCTCCAGTCACGGGATGGCAGGTTGGTACATTGCAGACGTCACTACAGTTCATGCTACAGTCCCGACCATAGCTTCCGGAAACACAAACTGTTAATACAAAAAATGGAGCATTTTTAACGAAACTAACAACCAATTAAATCTTTCAAAACTTTCAGTCTTTGTAAATATCAATAGACAGACACTGAAAATATTAAATTCCCACAAAATTCATCCATATAAAAGACGACTAATCAACGTTTCAATCTTCATATGCAAAAAGTCAACCACTTTAATAATGTCTATTGCTTTATACTTTTAAGACGTTTCTTCAGCAACTACAAAATGGAATAGAAAACAAACCTCTATAGCTATACGAATGAGATGACAGAAGAGCAAACCACACTACGCTAAGCATCAATGTTGTGAAGGGGCTCAATGAGCCCAGGCCCACGACCATTAGGGGCCCACAGCCTGTGGTATAGCAACCATGGCTCGAAGGGCCTCATTGCGCGTGACCCCATGACTCATGACCAGTTGGGGCCCACCTGAGCCCTTGGGAATGACTTAGACTTACTTACTTAGACTTAGGTCCTCCCGCGCCGTTCGGCGCATTGGGCGGCAAGCTGTCTCCATAATGATCTGTCACTGGCAATGTCTGAAGCCTCTTCCCATCAGTGTCCACTGTTCTGAGGTCCTCCATGAAGGTGTGTCGCCAGGTAATACGAGGACGTCCCTGTTTGCGCTTTCCTCGTTTTGGCTTCCATGTTATCGCAACTCTTGGTGTGCGTAATTCATTTTGACGTAGAACATGTCCCGCAAACCTCATGCGACGCTCAGTCACAACCTCACTAAGTGTTCGACTCCCAGTTCGGCAAAGGATTTCCTTGTTTGAGATCCGGTCTGTGTAACTGACTCCCAAAAACGTCTCAGCCATCTCTGTTGAGCCACATTTAGTATTTTCTCAATTTTGACAGATGACTTCCACGTCTCACATGCATATGTAGCAGTTGGAATGACGATTGTGTTGAGAAGGTGTATTTTTGTCTCGAGTCCAATGTCTTGGCTAGTCCAAATAGGCTGCAGCCTTTGGAAAATGCTCCCTGCCTTTCCTATTCGGCACGCTACATCATGGTAAGCATCTCCATCATTTGTTATGATGCTGCCAAGGTACGTGAACTTGTCCAGCTCTTCAAGCTTTGACTCGCCAAGTCTGACGGGGACACCCTTTGCCTTATATCCCACTCGCATAATTTTAGTCTTATCCAAGTTTATGCGGAGGCCAATTTTGGGTGCCTCTCTGTCTAGGCTCTCCGTCATTCCTTGAATGCATTTATTTGTAGCCCCGAGTAGTGCAACATCATCAGCAAAGTCCAAGTCCGTCAATCGGAGTTGTTCATGCCATGGAATGACACTTAAGTTAAGAAAATAATTGCACTTCTGTAAAAACCGATTTAAAAAAATATAATCTAATAAGCTCCCTCAAAAGTACCACTAACTACTGTGAACAAATAAAATTAAAAGTCTTTGCATTTTAATGTCTTTTTGTAAATGTACGGATACTCTCAGATTAATATTTTTTTTTTTTGTCACACAAACATTTTTCTTCAACCCGCGGCCCACTGGAAGCCTGCTACGCCACTGCACACTACCAGGCATCCATCCATGCAAGATTTTACTTAGATCTAGACTATTTTACGCTTTATGATCTCAGATACATGTATTTAACGATATAGGAAAGCTTTGTTGATGTGTCAATTTAGTTCGAGGGAGTTGGGATGTTGCTTTGAATATTAATTTAGTAAAACCGACCTTAGTAAAAACCAAATATTGAATTAAGCTTATGCATATTTATTATCTTAGCAGGGCCTTTCAAACTGTTTTAGATCGAGGCGTCTGCAACAAGATCGATTCCAAGCGTACTTTTGAAGAAGACATTTAAGCAAATCTTCGTTAATACGCTTCTAGAGTCAACCCGTCTTTTTTTTATAACAGACCAGTAAAATTTCTCCCGTTGTTCAGTGGACGTCAAGTGGACGTCAAGCAGACGTCTTGCTCAGAACGAGGGTGATGACATGACGTTAAAGCTATTTATAGACTAAACGTACGTGGACTACTGCCTCAAATGTTTCTCACACTTCAGTGTAGTTAGCGTTCTTGTCCTTCGCTCTTCTGTTTAGGAGATATTTTACATTGCAGACGCCAGGAGAATTTCTGAAGCTCTGACTGAAGAGCTCGGGGCTGACTGGCTAAAAAGGGGGGGGGGTGCGAAAATATAATTTGGGGCCGGGAGGGGGCGTCATTAGTAACAGTTTGAGAAACACTGCGATAAACTGGGCCTACACAAGAAATAGAAATATAGATGTAAACAGTAGTTTTTAAGACTTTTGTGAAATTCATATTTAGTGGTTCACGTGGCTGCTGATACCTTGATCACACGCGTCGCCATAGTATCCATCTTGACATCCCAGACACAGGCCAGTGGTGACGTTACAGTGGCTGTTGTTGCACTGTTTGGGGCACGTCTGACTGCACAGGGCGCCGTGAAAGCCGATGTCACATGCTGTGAGGGGGGGAAGACAAACAGTTAATTCAAGTTCAGAATGGAGGAGGACTTCAAACCAGTAGCTAACATAATGTTTGTTTGTGTGTGTGTGCATTCGTGTGCTGGTTTCTGTCTGTGTGTTTCCTCTCTGAGATTGTAATGTGCTGGCTTGATTTTTTTTTCCCTGTGCATTACTGAGTGTGTTACTGTGTCTTCCTTTCTGGGGATGGCTGCCTGGTCGTGCGGTTTGCGCGCTAGACTATCGTTCGGACTTGTCGATGGTCCAGGGTTCAAACCCCGCCCGCTCCCATCCCCCGTCGTCCTGCGGGAGGTTTGGACTAGGAAGTAATTATATTCAACTCTGAAGGAACATCTGAATTAAGTAAAACATTTTACAAACATTTTACATTCTGTGTAGGTATGTGTGTGTTACTGAGTGCCTCTTAGTGTGGTTAGATACTATTACAAGTCTTGGTATTTTCAGAACTATGCCCGATGACCTTCACCGTGTTTCCGGAAATACTTTAATTTACGAAAAAAAAACAAGAAATTTTATCTTCAAGATGAAAAAACGACAACGTTTGATGGTGCTCTGTGACATTTCTCTACATTATTTATTACTCTAGTATTCATTCAAGTGTGTTTTAGTTTATTGTATTTAATATCATTTAAATAAACAATGCCTAGACCACGCAAAGATCGTCTTAAGAAGTTCCATGGTAATAGGTTTAAAAAAAAAACAAACTTAGTCTAGATCTAGATGATACTGAAATTGAGTCTAGATCTAGCGAGACTGAAGTCAGTGAAATTCAACCTGTAAACACTGTTTCTGAGCACATATTAGAGCTAGATCAAGTCAATCCTGATGCTACTGACACTGGGAATGTTCCTGAAAGTAGTTCATTTATTAAATTAAATGATAGTGTTCAACAGGACAACACTTATTTGGATGATATGACTGGATACCGCATGTTGGATGTTCAAATTTTATTGTGTTTTGTGAATCAATTTCCTTGCTGTAATTGTGAAAAGCATTGTGGTTTTCAAGCTACGGAAAGAAACACTGGACTTAACTGTACTATATCCTTTGTGTGCCTGAATTGCAAAAATGTTTTTCTGCTTCAAAAATATATCAAAAATGAAATCCAGGTGTAAAAAAAACAACATTCATTCAAATGCTGAGGATGCTAGGGATTAAGGATATTTACCAGGAGGCTTTTAATTGTAAGTTTTTGTTTTTATTATTCATAGATGTTGTGGTTTTTCTTGATTTTCTCAAAATCTGCTTTTTCAAAATGTTTTGGTTGGTTTTGTCAACTTTCCACAAAACAAAAACTATGCTAGCTAGAGCTTTGAAATTTGGAAGTTTTGTTCTATGTCCATATTGAATCAAAACATGCAACAAGAATTACAATCTATTAAGTAGTTTTAAAGTTATGGTCTCAATACTTACCCCTACCCCAACCAGTTTCGACAGTTTTATGGTTCCCACACAAAATAATTCATTAAAAAAAAAGATTTCTCTCTGATTGTAATAATTGTTGATCAATGTGATTGGAATAACATGCTAAAGACACTGTGCAAATATCATTTGAAGATATTAAATAGATACTAAAATATCTTGACATGTGTGTTCATGTATTTTTTTTTTATAGCTTTTTTGACAATTTTTGTGAAAAATGTCACTTTTTAAAGTTTTTTTTTAAAAATATTTTTTTCATTATTAAATGATCCATCCAAACATACAGACACTTAAATAGTGACAGATTTGTTGATCAATTTGGGGGTTTAACCTGCCCTTAAACACATACTAGATTTAGTTCTATATTTAAAAACGCAAATATAGCTTAATTTAAATAGTAGATTCACAAAAGTAGACATAATATGTAGTATACAATTATTTGGACTGACAGACTGAATCTCGCTTATTATCTTCTGCTTGTATAAAGACCCATTCTCTAATTAGCCTTCCCAACATTTTGAGACGAAACCAGCAATCTATTTTAGTATTATGTATTCTTCTGTCTCTTTTATTTTTAGTAACAAGAGAACTGTATCGTGTCTTCTTGAAACTAATGTATGGTTAACATCTTATTTAAACATAAGACGAGACCTTGACGTGTACATAGTGTGTCACTGTGTGTATGTGTTCCTCTCTTTTCTCGTTCTCATTGTTATGTTGGAGTGTTCAGATGACTAGACCAATATACGAGATGAACTGCGCAGTGGTTTTCAAATCAGGGAGCTCTCCATAGAGTTTTCTTTCTATTGATGTGTTTTGGGGGCAGTGTCTTGTACGGGCCTCTTGGTAAAGAGAACAGTTTTGAAGGACATGGTCAGGGTCAGCGTTCTCTGGTAACACTCCTCATGGGTAGATTTAACTGATTCCAATTTTGAGCTTCCGGTACATATGTTGTCTCATTCTGTTGTGTCCGGTCCTGAGTCGAATGATGAGACGTTGATCTTGTCGAGATAGCTTATAATAGGCATCATCTTACTTGTGATTCGGATGAGAACTTGTCCATTTCTCATTTATTTTTTTACTATTAGTTTCTTCATTTCTTCTGGATAGAATGCAAATGTTTAGTTGTCCCTCTCTTTGAGTATGTCCTTAAATTAGTCCCTCCTCCATCTACTATATAGGTGAAAGAGAAAGAGAAGAGTGTGTCTTTTTGACTCAGTGTGTGTCTTGACATGTGCGGATGTCACCGTGTGTCAGGGAAAGTGAGAGATGAGTGTGTGTCATGGTGTGTCTTTACATGTGCGGATGTCACTGTGTGTCAGGGAAAGCGAGAGATGAGTGTGTGTCATTTTGTGTCTTTACCTTCTTGGCATTTATCCCCTCGGTAGCCAGGGACACACTGAAAACACTGACCAGTACTGGCATGACATGTTTTATTTTTGCAGTTCTCGGGACAGCTGTAATTGCACTTGACGCCATAATGACCTTTGTTACATTCTTTGAAACAGAAAGTTAATTAGGTCATTCTTTGAAACAGAAAAAGTTAATTAGGTCATTCTTTGAAACAGAAAGTTAATTAGGTCATTACCATGTGCTAATAGACATGTAATAGTGTCTAAAGAGATGTCTAAATGGGTCTTAAAATTTTCTGAAATAAACGTCAGTAAATTAGATCTATGAAAATCTGTGTAAATATGTATTTAAGTATTTTACAAATGGTGTGTGAAAAGGAACACTCAGATCATAAAGAAATATTATTGATATTTTTCTCTGTCATCTCTAGCAGGGCCGAATCAAGACAGCGCAATGCCCTGATCCCCAAGGACTTTAAATTGAAGCATGAGGTGCATGTTCTACAACACCCCATTTTAAATTATCATTGCGATGTCGTATCCATTTCTCACAATTTAATAATATAATTGTTACCGAAGTCATAGTTTAAAATCATAAAGGGATACAATCCAATATATTTTTTAAACTGTTATTCTCAACGCAGTATCGCCCCTTTATTCGAAACATGATTTTAAGTAAATGAATTTATTCAGTGCATAAGCCATGATGATCAAAAGACGGTACGGCCAATATTTTATACTTGTCATATCTTCTGTAGAAAATCTATGTAAACTTTAACTAAGATACAACAACCTAATATGCAAAAGACTATTATCAGTTCTATGTTGTATTACATAATTCACACACCAGATAGTGCATAAGTATGAAAGTGGAATCAGTCATTTCCCTTACCTTGTTCACAACGGACACCCTGGTAGCCACTGACACACGCGAGACAGTGTCCGTCAACAGCGTCGCATCGCATATCTTGACAGTTTTGGGGACACATATGGACACAGTTCGGACCATAGTAGCCTTTGGCACACACTGCAGAATACAATAAAACATCGTTGAGCATTACACACACCACACTCATTGAGGTGGAAACTGTAGTCGATCGCATACCTCTTCATTTCAGAGCGATAAGTTTAATATTGTTTTAGATAAAGACCCTAAAAGCAGTTTCCACTACATCTGTATGCCAGGAACTAGATCTAGACTGTATTTTATTGTTAAAAATGACTAACCTAAAAAAAAAAAGTTACCCCTTAATCTTTGTAGCAATTAATTCGTGCAACGCGACAAAACTACATTTGACAGTATATCGGGATGTATCTTAATGATAATATTTCCACTAAAGTATCCAGCGTTGTTCAGATGTCAGAATTATTATTTCGCAATTTCCAAGGAAGTTGAAAAATGTTTGTAAAGAACTTATAGCTACTTCTTAAAGGTTTATCGGGGAGTCTCAAACTTTGTCATTGATTACATACCTTGATTACACGTGCCTCCAGTGAACCCATCGACACAAGAAACACACTGACTGGTGGTGCCATTACATTTCTTGTCGTGACAGTTTGGTGGGCATTGTTCATTACAGTCGACTCCATGTTGACCTGGGCCACAGACTGTTCAAAGAGTAATTAAAATTCGCTCAACCTTCCAGGAAACGTAAACTTGTGGTAGTCATAGTTAGATTCATATATTAATTAAACATAAATGAATAGCAGCACTAGGGACCAAGTTATTCTGAAGAGAAAAAGTAGTGAATTAAAATGCTACGAAAATAAGAGACGGCGCCGAACCACTCTGGAAACGACACCACCGCCTAGCGATAACGCACTAAGCGAACTTAACCTCTAGACCATCGGAATATCCTAAAAAAACATTCTTCTGGCCCAGAGCCATTTCGCCTGTATGCAAATTACCACCCCAGTGGTCAAAGGTCATAGAGAGACGAAACAAAACTGGTACTTGATAAAACTAAAAATATAATCATCTTAAAATTTGGTCTAGAATTTTAATTATATATAGAACACACGTCAGTGAACATTCCGTTCCGGCAAAGAGTTAGATACGAACTCAGACGTTTAGGGACATTTTGCGAACCGTGTTATGTAGAACTCAGTCTAGACCACTGTCTTTCAATGTTTCCAAGTCTTGATCTATATAACCAAACTAGAATTTTCCATTTTCCTTGGGCGTAAGCAGAATTTTGAGGTGTGGAGAATAGGGGAGTGTTCATTTTTTTTAAAATCTATTATTTATTACTTATTAAGAGCAACTGGGTAGACATAGCCCTAGACTGCAATAGTTGGAGAGAGATGGTGACAAAGCTAGGGAAAGCGAGAAAACTCGGGCCTCAGCTCTGGGGGAGAAAAGCGTTCCATGCGAAAAATGGCCGCCTCATCTACCACCAAAGCGAAAGCTACCCTGACCTTCAATATATGTGGACGGGAGTGTCTCTCCAAAAAAAGGGCTCCACAGCCACATGAAAAAGTGTTTGAAATGAGCCATAGTCGCTCTACACTGAAGGAGGCCAATGAAGAGTATTCGCTCGTATAAAATTATTATTAGTTCACAATGGAGGAACGGTCTTTAATAAAAAAAATATGTTACTTGTTTTCTGTTATCTCTAGCCGGGACGCGATGCCATGTGCCCTTTGTACTTTAAATTAAAGCAAAAAGTGCATATTTGTATCATAGCAATGTCATGCTTCATAGAAAAGAATAATGTAATACTGTTTATGCCAAAGTCATCGTTTTATAAATGTAAAAGGGGCACAATCCAATAATATCGTGTTTTATTTTTATATGAGGATAGTGTCCCTTCTACTTGACACACACGTGTATCTGTTAATAAGTTAATTGAGAACAGAAGCCGTGTTTATACTTGTCCTATCTCTTGTAGACAATTTATGTCATTCTTTGGTGAAGGCATGGAACTACGGAATGAAATTGAAATGAGTTATTTCCCTTACCTCGTTCACAACGGAGTCCCTGGTAACCACTGACACACGTGAGACAGTGTCCGTCAACAGAATTGCATAGCATATCGTGACAGTTTTGGGGACACGTATGGACACAGTTCGGACCATAGTAGCCTTTGGCACACACTGCAGAGTACAATAATATTGTCACAGCTTTCCTATTATATATTTATAACTCGATAGAATCTACCTTAGGTCTCGCTACGTCTAGGTGTCCCTGGTTCAGTTCTAGTTAACGAAATAAAACAATGAAACCACTAGATAAAACACATAAACTTTAATCAGCTTTTACTGCATATCACACAAGCTGGTCTCCCTCTAACAACAAAACACTTCCGGTCAATCGCGCAGATTGTAAAAATAGATTATACATACCATGGGCGTAGCCAGGATTTTTTTTCGGGGGGGGGGGGGGGGTTTGGGGGGGATTTTTTCTTCCCCCCCCCCCCGAAAATAATTATGTATATATATATATATATATATATATGTTTGTATGGATGTGTATGTATGTACATAATTAATCTCTATTACATTCTGACCCTTTATTCTTTTGGAAGACGTTAATTGTGCCCAAGAATAGGTTCCCTCCTGGAGTTAATGAAAAAATTGTAGACCCCTCGCCCTTGCCAGCAAGGGGTCTGGGGGAGCGCTGAGAGCTCCCCCCAGCGCGGGGCGAAGCCCCGCCGCCAAGCACTATTTCTGGTATTGAAAGCCAACTAAATGCATATTCTGAGGTACCTACAGTGCATTATTTTGCTATTTAAAAGTTTTATTTCAAAAACCTAATGTGCTATTCTTACTGACTTAGACTCTCCCGCGCCGTTCGGCGCATTCGCCGGCAAGCTGTTTCCACAAAAATCTGTCACTGGCAATGTCCGAAGCCTCTTCCCACCTGCTCTGAGGACCTTCATGAAAATGTGGCGCCAAGTTGTACTAGGATGTCATCGCAACTCTTATTATGTGTAATTCATTTTGTCGGAGAACATGTCCCGCAAACCTCATGCGACGCTCTGTCTTACTAAAGGGTCGACTCCCATTTCGGCATAGGATTTCCTTGATTTAGACCCGATCTCTATAACTGACTCCTAAAATCCGTCTTAGCCATCTTTGTAGAGCCACAATCAGTGCTTTTCAATTTCATTGCACTTTATTAATGGAGCCCAGCCACTGGTAGACGTGTAACTTCTCTTGATTAGGTGACTATTTTGCTTTCGCTGTTATATCGAAAAGGGAAGTCTTATCGTCAAAATCATCTGTTGGGGGTTTTTAATCTAAAATATATCTGGAGTTGTTTTTTTTTAAATTCAAAACCACATTTAGCTACGGCCATAGAATTTGGTGACTGTAGAAATAATAGAAATAATATTGAAGAGAGAGGCTTTCAACCTTAAAACGCTCTGTAGGGGGATTTTAAACTCAAAACTATCTTGAGGGGTTTTAAACTTTAACAAAAGCCATCTGGAGGAGAGGGGTTGAAACTCAAAACCCCCCATTGGCTTGGCTACGCTCAAAGAATTTTAGTGTGTAATTTGCTTTTTTTTTTATATTGAAGAGGTATTTTTTAGCATCAAACACTCTGAAGGGAAATTTAAACTCAAAACACCCAATAAGCTTGGCTACGCTCATAGCATTTTGATTGCGAAATTTTTTTTTTTTCTATTTTGAAGATTTATTTTTTAGCTTCAAACCCCGCTGGCGGGGAGTTTAAACTAAAAAATACCTTTGACTATGCTCATAGCATTTTGAGTGCGTAATTTGCTTTTTTTTATATTGATGAGGTATTTTTAGCTTCAAACCCAGCTGAAGAGGGGTTTAAACTCAAAACCCCTTTGGCTACTCTCATACAATTTGCTTTTGTATTTTGAAGAGGATTTTATCGTAAATTTTGGAGAGGAATTTAAAATCAAAATCTTTCTTAGGTGTGCTCTTGGAATTTTGGGATTGTCGTTTGCATTTTTTGTTTATAGAGGAGGGGAATTTAAATGCAAAACCCCCTTGTAAGGGGTTTCAAACTCAAAACCCCTGGTAGGGGGTTTTAAACTAAAAACCCCCATGGTATGGGGTTTCAAACTCAAAACCCTTTGGTAGGAGTTTCAAACTCCCCTCTAAACCCCCTGGTAGGGGGTTTCCAACTCAAAACCCCCTGGTAGGGGTTTTTAAACTCAAAATCCCCTTGGCTGTGCTAGGGCAAGTGATAGTTTAGTATAAAATTTCACCTAAAATAAACAAAATTAAAGCAAAAGATCAGTCACTAAACTCCGACACCCCCTCCCCTGCGGGGGGGGATTTCATTTCGGGGCTACGCCCATGATACATACATACACACATTCATCCGTGACAAATATGTTGTTCAGTATGGCGCTTGCCACAAACATATACAGTGAGACTGGAATCAATCGCATATTTTCTGTATTTCACAACGAAAAGTTTGTTTTTTTTAAATATTTTTAATGTAGTAAATCTGAATGTCTGGATTTAAATCTGGACTGTTTACTATTGTTAAACATAATAAATAATAATAATAATAAAGCTTGTCTAACCTAAAAAGTTACTTTTTTTTTGTTTTGATTTTGCAGCAATTAATTCTTACCACGCCACAAATTACGCTTCAAAGCACATCGCGATAATAAAATTTCCACTAACATCTAAATCTAACTACTACAATCCTTGTTGAGATGTCAGCCATAATATTTACTGATTTACCAAGAAGTAAACATAAATAAACAAAAGGACTGTAAAGAACTTCTACTTCCTGTTGGTGTACGGAAATGGAATCATGGGATAGTGATTTTAAATTAGCTCAACGAACAGGAAATTTGCAGAATCAGTGACAGCCAATATGTTTTACTCTCAATTTACAAAGTATATGAATACTGGTGAATATAAATAGTTTTATTGGATAGTCTTATTTGATAGTCTTAATGGATAGTCTATATTTCTAAGTCTGCGGCACAGGCATAATGATCCTCATTCAGCAAAACGAACGGTCACGTGATAGCCATTGATAAAACAACGGGGGGGAAAAACTGTCACGTGATAACCATTGTTTATTCGAATTAGGTCGCAAGAAGAATTAGGGAAGCTTCAAGGCTCAATTTTTTATTATTTTTTTTTTTTACTATTGGTGAATGAGGTCCATTTCACGACTAATGTGATGCAGTTTACAAATAGTCTCACACTTTTGTTATTGATTTCATACCTTGATTACACGTATCTCCAGTGAAACCATTGACACAAGATAAACACTGACCAGTGGTGCCATTACATTTGTTGTCGACACAGTTTGGTGGACATTGCTCTTTACAGTCGACTCCATGTTGACCTGGGCCACAGGCTGTTCAAAGAGTTATTAAATTCGCTCAACATTTCATGAAACGTAAACTTGTGGTAGTCATAGATAGACCAAAACAAGCGGATACGTGGAAAAAACTCAAAACATAGTTTTTACAAAGCTTATATCAACTCACCCTGTCTGTCTGGTAAAAAGTTTGTACACGTTATTTCTTCCACAACTAATCGGATCAAGTTGACATGGCGGCAAAGAGTTAAATATTTAGACGTTTAGGAACATTTTGCGCACCGTTTTATGTAAAAATCTTGACTACTGTCTTTCTTTGTTTTTAGATCTGATTCTGAAGCTATATCCCAGAACTAGATTCTTCTATACCATATCTCTAGCTCCATCAAGTATACTGATGTAGACTACTGTCTTTATATGTTTCCAAGTCTGAATCTATTTCACCACACTATAATTTTCTATATTATCAGAAGATTTATACTTGGGTGTATATAAAGTCTTTTGTTGGTCCGGGGGGGGGGGGGGTTTGGGAAGTGTTTTTTATGTATCATTTATTATCAGCTTCAGAAAGGAGGAATTGTCTTTTAAAATAATAAATTGTTACCTGTTTTCTGTTTTCTCTAGCCGGGACGCGGTGCCCTGTACCCTGGGGACTTTAAATTAAAGCATAAAGTTTTTTTTTTTTCACGCCCCGTTTTATTTCATCCTAGCAACGTCATATTGACGTCATAGCAGGGAATGAAGTTCTATAATCCAACTTCGATTTTGTCTCTTCAACTCAAAGCACAAGTTTAACTATTAATAAATTTCTCAGAACAGAAGCCGTGATTATACTTGGCCTATCTTTTGTAGACAATTTATGCCATTCTTTAGTTAAGATACAGTGATCTAAGTTGCAGGCCGTCTAGCTATTATATACTACATGACTTTTGAGATTCTTCAAAAAGTTACATGTTGAATTGCGTAACTTAATCATCTGTAAGTTGAAAAGTAAGAATGTAAAATGAGTTATTTCCCTTACCTCGTTCACAACGGACACCCTGGTAGCCACTGACACACGCGAGACAGTGTCCGTCAACAGCATCGCATTGCATATCTTGACAGTTTTGGGGACACATATGGACACAGTTCGGACCATAGTAGCCTTTGGTACACACTGCAGAGTACAATGACAAGTTGTTGAGTATTGGGTGGACCATCGACTGATAGAGAGACTGAACAAGACTTCTACGCCATCCGTTGCGTAGCTTCTTTATTTCAGACCTATATATGTTTTGTTTTTTTCAGATATAGTCTTGAAAAAAAAATCCACAGTATATGCTATGATATAGAATAACAAAACCTACTAAAATACTGAGAAAGACACAATGATAAAGGGACATTTCTTGTTCCATATGCTTGGACAAATGCGTACGAATATTCCTTCTTCCCTAGTGCTATTAGAGCATGGAATGGGTTGCCTGAGCTAGCCAGGAAAACCGGTGACTTGGGAGAATTTAGGTCATTGGTTAATATGCATGACTAGATGCATGACGCATAGGACGTAATCATCTTCATTCTTTAAGTAACGTCTGTATTTTATAAGATAAGAAGATAAGGATCTAAAAATAAACTGTACAATATTTTTTTAAAATAATTAACCTAATTAAATATCCCTTGATTTTTGTAGAGATTGATTCACGTCACACGACACATTACGCGCGAGAACATATTGAGGTAATGGTCCTGTAAAATTTCGACTAAAATCTAGAGCTAACAAACGCAAGCGTTGTTGATATGTCAGCCATATTATTTCACGATTTCTCCAAAATTTAAACTTGTAAAGAACCTATAGCTGCTTCTTACTGATATACTGACCGGGAATATCAAGATAGTGTTGGATTTCTTCTTCTTCTTCTTCGTTCTCATTGTTATGTTGGAGTGTTCAGATGACTAGACCAATATATGAGATGAACTGCGCAGTGGTTTCTAAATCAGGGAGCTCTCCATATAGTTTTCTTTCTATTGGGGTGTTTTGGGGCCAGTGTCTTATACGGGCCTCTTGGTAGTGTTGGATTTAAATTCATTACGCTAACGATCACAAGATTTCTCACCGCAAAGGGAATTCGCAGAATTCTTCACATCCATTGTGTTTTTACTATCGACCTACATAGCATATGCTGGTGAATATTGTCTGATTGAAAAGTTAATATTTATATGTCTACTGCACGGGCCATAGACCTATAATATATAAAGGTATTTGACACTACTGAGATATAGTTTAAAACAATCTCAAACTATATGCTGTAGTTTAAAACAATCTCAAACTATATGCTGCAGTTTAAAACAATCTCAAACTATATGCTGTAGTTTAAAACAATCTCAAACTATATGCTGCAGTTTAAAACAATCTCAAACTATATGCTGCAGTTTAAAACAATCTCAAACTATATGCTGCAGTTTAAAACAATCTCAAACTATATGCTGCAGTTTAAAACAATCTCAAACTATATGCTGCAGTTTAAAACAATCTCAAACTATATGCTGTAGTTTAAAACAATCTCAAACTATATACTGTAGTTTAAAATAATCTCAAACTATATACTGCAGTTTAAAACAATCTCAAACTATATGCTGTAGTTTAAAACAATCTCAAACTATATACTGTAGTTTAAAATAATCTAAAACTATATACTGCAGTTTAAAACAATCTCAAACTATATGCTGTAGTTTAAAACAATCTCAAACTATATGCTGTAGTTTAAAATAATCTCAAACTATATGCTGCAGTTTAAAATAATCTCAAACTATATACTGTAGTTTAAAATAATCTCAAACTATATACTGTAGTTTAAAATAATCTCAAACTATATGCTGTAGTTTAAAACAATCTCAAAATATATACTGTAGTTTAAAATAATCTCAAACTATATACTGTAGTTTAAAACAATCTCAAACTATATGCTGTAGTTTAAAATAATCTCAAACTATATACTGTAGTTTAAAACAATCTCAAACTATATACTGTAGTTTAAAACAATCTCAAACTATATGCTGTAGTTTAAAATAATCTCAAACTATATACTGTAGTTTAAAATAATCTCAAACTATATGCTGCAGTTTAAAATAATATCAAACTATAATTGATTACATACCTTGATCACACATGTCTCCAGTAAAACCATGGACACAAGAATGACACTGACCAGTGGTGCCATTACATATCTTGTCGACACAGTTTTGTGAACATTGTTCTTTACAATCGACTCCATGCTGACCTGGGCCACAGGCTGTTAAAAAGTAATTAAATACTCTCAATCAATTACAGTATAGGCAAGACAAGCATGTTAATGGGTCCACTGGTAGTTTAAACAATGAAATGCAATTCGAGAGAAAAAGAACTGTTATCAATATGGAGAAACACCTTGGCGATATAATGAAGCCTAAAAAAAAATTCAAAACCCTCGAAGTTATTGTCTCAGATGAGGGAACGAAACCTGAACTACTGGCCCGAATCGCACATTCCACAGCAGCACTTTCAAAACTTAAAATAATATGATGCGCTCCCTGATCATGGCCACATTTTTATATGCTTGTGAGTCTTGAACGCTGACTGCAGAGCTAGAGAGGAGGATCCTAGCAATGGAATTGAGATGCTACAGAAGGATCCTAGGTTTCACATTTAAAGACCGCATCAGAAACCAAGAGATTAGAGACCAGGGTTACTGCAGCGATAGGACCCCATGGTGACCTGCTAACTATCGTAATAAAACGTAAGCTTAAAATCTATGGCCATATTACAAGATATTCCGGGCTCGCAAAGACCTTCTTTCAGGGAAAAGTACCAGGAAAAAGAAGAAGAGGCAGAAAAAGAAAGCAATGAAAGGTCAACATAAAAGAATGGACGGGCCAACCATTGAAAGAGGTTTTTACTAAAAAAAAAGACAGATAGGAATGGAGAAAGTCGGTCGACGAATCTTACATGGTGCCCCAACGGTCCTACAGACTAAGGGATTGGTAAAGGTAAAGGTAAAAAAATTAAAGACGTGTGGTTGGGATAGATTTTGAAAGAAGCACAAAATGAAAATAATAATAATAATAATAATAATAATAATAACAATAATAATAAAGGTCACTATTTTGAAAGTTTGCTGTTGCCAACTATATCATAAAAATTAATATTAATATTCCTTTATGTTACAAGTAGAATAGCTTAGATTCAGCGGCTCTCAACCTTTTAAGCCCGGCGACCCCTTTTTACAATCCCCCACTCTGCCGCGACCCCTCCACATACACACTCACATACAGCAATAGAAGAATAGACAAAAACAATCCTATTTTCGATGGTCTTAGGCTACCCCTGACAAATCGTCATTCGACCCCCCCAGGGGGTCGCGACCCATAGGTTGAGAACCCCTGGCCTAGAAACACGATCGCAAAGCCCCAAAATGTGCACAGAAATTATACGTTCACAAAAATCTAACAAGCTTGTCAGTACTCACCTTGCGTGCAACCTTCACCTTGTGTTCCACGAGCACAACCAGACCGACACTGACCTGTGCTGACGAAACATGTCTCTGTGGCATTGGCACAGTGACACGGCATGTCACAGTCCAGCCCGTATGTACCGGTGGGGCAAATGACATCTACAGAAATAGAACTAAGCGTTTATGTATCAAATATATATCTACAAATAAAAAGAAGATTGGATTATTATCATGTTACACACACAAATAAATAAATAAAGATCCGTTCAACTTTTCCTGGTAGATTCTAAACTCAGAGTCTACTTGTTGTTACTTAGGCTCTCCCATTTCATAAACATACACATGTCAAAGGTCATGGGACCAATCCAACAGAGAAAAAGTGAGGGCACGGATTTTCTGTACTTTGTGCCCACGGTTCGTCGGGCAGGACGGAACAACGATCCTGCCCGCGAGCCGTATTTTGGGCATCATTGATGTAATTATTCAATAAGATAATCCCTTCTTCCCTCCCCCTTTCACAACTGGTCCAGACAAGCGATAGGATCATAGCGCATTCAGAAAGCTAAAAGCTAAACAGAAACAATTGGTAAAAATATTTCAAATCTCACCGATTTATTATGTACAATGGGACACATAGAAACTTAATATAAGCTTTTTAAAAATTTTTTTTTTGTATATGCTTTTAAAAACCAGTTACGGTAACATCTTCCCAGATATCCTTTCTTTTCTCTCCCCCCCCCCACCCCCCCATTTCCCATTTCCTAACTAACATTACATGATTGATCCAAACTAATTGATACAATTACACTAAGTATAAACTTTCTGTTTTTAAAAGTATTTTTTATGCTTTCTTGTTAATCTCGAAAAATTTAGTCCATTACCAAATCTTGCCAAAACAAGCAAAATCTATTTAAAATTTCCCTTTTTCTGTATAATGAAATTAATTTATTATAAATAATTAATTAATTAATTGATTAAGTTTTGAATTGATTCCTGTTTCGTTGAGGACAATGAATAAATGTGCAAAGTTTTAACTTGACTCGAGAATGCAAAGAGTTAAAAACTGACGCGTACACAATCTTATATAATATAGACGTTACTTCAAAAAAGAAGATGATTACGTCCTACGCGTCATGCAATTTGAACCAGACAGACAGAGAGACGGAGAGAGTTGAAAGAAGCTTTGCGTAAATCCACTTGCCTCCGTAAATTTCCACTTCACAAAGCCAGAGCGTGCCATTTAAAGAAGTGATCTCCAGTCGATTGACGCTGTCACGTTGTCTTGGGGTGATCACTGTCGTTTTCGAGGGAGGGTTCGGATTAGCTGCGGTATGGTTTTCTATAATCACGTTTTTAAAGGTAAAAGCCTCCACTAGAAGAGAGTTTGACCGCATTTGTGTCGGCGCTGGAAATATAAAAATAAGTTTAATAGCTAGAAATGAAAATAACAAAAAAAAACAAAAAAAAAACAAGTACGTGCTGGTATGGTAGAAATGATTGTCTGGCAATATGATGTGCTCTTAAGAGTGTCGTCTCCGATGGCCCCGAGTTTGAACCTAGGGCACTGCCGTCCTGTTCTAACGCGGAACCAAATAATTATATTTAGGTCAGTCTAGTGTGTGACGGAGCTGGATAGAACACACCCTGCGAAAACCAGCTACCAATGTTGCAAGGCAGGCACTAGACTGGAACCCACAAGGAAAAAGGAAATTGGGCAGACCCAAGCAAACCTGGAAGAGGTCAGTCATCAGTGAAGCTGAGGGTACTAGAATGACATGGGAGCAGATGAAGAAAGATGCTCAGAATCGAGTTCGGTGGAGAGGTGTGGTTGCGGCCCTATGCTCCCCTGGGAGTACACAGGATTAAGTAAGTAAATAATGTGTGACTGAAAAACATCGAGATGGTATTGTAATGCTATTATCTGGTCTGTCTGTAGATTAGTGGTGAAACTTAGGAATGCTCATTTCTCTTTATAAACAGCCTACCCTCATAGCAAGTGTCAGAAATTTAAACAACTTGGAGCTATCGTTTCAGACATAGGAACCAACTCCCGAGCTACTGGCCAGAATTGCACGCTCCATTGCATCAATACATGCACGCTTTAACAAACGAAAGGGATTATTTTAGAAAAGAAAATTTAAAGAGTTTGTTTTTTTACCTGGGTTAACAAGAATGTACCGACTGAAGTACACAGGCCTCGCCATCGTTACAATCAACCTGGGAGTTCTGTCTTCCTGGGATGTCGACACGCATGTTGTAGCAGCAGAACTGTTGTGTCCGACTCCGTCCACGACGCTGGCAGCCGTTTTAGAATACAGTGTGGACACGCTGGACATCCAGGTGCTTTGACGCAAGGCAACGTTACGTCCTGCGAGAAATTTGAAATCAGATGTAAACATTTGACCAGCATTGTAGAATATTCTGATTACACAAATAACAAACTAGTGTTTAAGAGGGACGACATATTAGGAACTGCATTTACTACGTAAACACAAGCGGTGTTGCACTGACGCGCTAGTGTGCAAATGTACATTTAATACTATTATGTTACAAGCATGACGCTGGGTTAACGTGATAACCACAAAAAAAAAACACAGCCACAAACACGCAACCACACAGTCACACAGACACACAACCACAAGCACATAGCCACACTCGTTCTATGTTTAGAAAACAAAACATATATAGGTGTCGGTGCGTAGGTTATGGGCAGTTATGGCATTCTAGCACCAATGTTTATTAAGTGCACAATTTTTGAACGCACTTTCTTTGTTGCCTTGCTTGTAAGGTTATGGAGAGGTTTTGTTATTATGCTGGTGTAACATGTGTTTGAAATTCTTCTGTGTTCCCCTATTTAGGGTGAGTATTTAAGGCATTACTGCATTTCGAAGTTGTTTCGCTGCCATAGTGTGATTATTTTTGATAGGCAAATTTAGCTAAAAATATATTTTTGAAATGTGGAGGTGGAAGCTATCAGGGGCAAGTATGACAAGAATGAACATATTGTTTCTTTATTGTTATTTAGGTATCAAAGAGTTACATCCCTTTGTCTATACATTCTCAGGGTATAAATGTGAACAGTATGTGAGTAATGTGGCTTGAATGTTTTGATTTTCTGTAAGAGTGTATACAGATTTATTTAGTTTGTTATATGTGCTTATGTTTAGTTGAAGATTGTTACTTTATTGAGTGTTGATTCAACAAGTGGCGTTTGTAGTTACGCAGATTTTTCTGATATTAAAATTATTTCCTTGGAGCTGAAGCTGTTGTGAAGTACATTTTCATAGTTACTATTTAATTGTAATAAAGTAAAGTGTTTTAAAGAGTATCGTTATTCATAAAGCCCACAAGCTGTCGATCAGCAGAAGTCGAATTAAATAAGATCATTAATTTGATCATCTCCCTTAGATGAAACAATAACATAACGGAGATCTCATTTAAGTGTGAGGTCTTGTGCACCTGAATAGTAGCACACTGTGGTAAATCAGGCCCTGGCTAGCGAAAAGGTTGGCAATAGAGATTCAACATGAAGTCACATTTTAGTGGAGTGATACAAATCAATATTTTTTTCTTTTGAAAGTGGACTAACTATTCCAAAAACGGAAAAATTTGGAAAGAGAAATCCCACCGCCCATACACTTATCTTGGCAAAGCCCCTTAAAAGTGTCAAACTTTTAACTGTGTCTTTCTCATAGACAACATCAACACACAGTGACACGCAATGACACACTACACGCTGCAGTTTGAGCTTTACCCCCACTTATGTAAACAGAGCACAGTGATTCAATCCCTGCTCCTTGTAACCGGACAGAGTAGACAATCGGGGCGGATTCACAGAAGATGTCCAAAGTCCTGGAGTTAGAGAGTACTCGGGTCTCTTTGCTGCAAGTTGTGTACATGTTCCTCGGTGATTGGTTGACCTTTGCACCCTGAAGAGCTTCAAAACTCAGAGTAAGGTTGGAAACGGCTGAAACAAAATATTAAATATATTTTTGATAGAGACTTACGCCTTATAATGTTAAGCAGAAAATAGATCTTGACTTACATAAGAGCCATTCTCTTAAAAATCAATGACATCATATAGATATTTAATGCAGGGCCGGCCTCAGGTAATTGGAGGCCTTAGGCGGAGCGAAAAGGGAGGTCCTAGGCGAAGTGGCCCCAAACAAAATAGAAAAACAAAAAATTAAGTCCGAAAAATATGTAATGAATTCTAAACCATTCTGTATATAAATCTAAATCAACAAATAAGTTTAAACTGATATAGCGCGAGAGTTTATCTCCAATAATCCACAATCTCCAGACTTGAAATATCGTTTCGACATTTCACCAAAATGAAGAAACAATGGTCTTCTAACATGTATAGTCTAGCAAGTAGATGTAAACATTCACGAATAAATCTTCAATCTTAGTAGAGACTTTTAGCTAGGCTAGTAGACATGATAGAGCCATAGAGTTCTTCTGTTATGTTTGACATTTGGTCAATGTTACGCAATTTATTTCTTCAAAAGTATTTCTTAGAGTTCTGTGCAAGGCCCCGACCAATCGGAGGCCCCAGGCTTCTGCCTAGATTGCCAATGCATAGGGCCGTCCTTCTTAGGACACTATATATTTAACAAGCAAAACTACGAAATCAGGCCATTACCTCCTTTGTTCAAGTCAATGCTAGAGAATAGCTCTTGTTTCTTTCTGCTATCTAGATGTAGGTTTTTTAACTGTAGTTTTGTTTGTTAATTGTTGTTTGACTTTTGGTAGCGAAAACTTTGAATAAGAATTACTTCCTCTGCTAACGTAATATGATTTTGTCTTCGTTTACTTACTATAGTATTCAACAAGTCAATGTTGGAGTAAAAAGAAATGTCCTGAATACGTACCGCGATCTTTGAAGGTCAACCTGATCCAGGTGACCGGGTAGAACGCTGACCCCTTCCAGTCAAGGATCGCCCCCTGCAGGTGTCCGTCACATGTGTCGTCATTCTGGTCCACTAAAACCTTATTCACTGAGGGTTCCATGTTCTCAGGGATAGCGAGGTTCTCTAACCAACATTGGCATTGAAAAGGAAATACATTTGAGTTGGACAACCAAGGAGAACATGCTGCCAATTTAGCTCATTTAAAAAAAAATACAGTTTAGAGACTGCTTGTAAATTTTAGCTTAAAAATGTAATGAATTGAATAGCAAACATTTTAAAAATAATTGCCTATAAAAAATGGATTAATTATTATCTTTAACAAAACAAACTTAACAAGCGAAAGACTATATGGGGAGGAAAGACCGAGAGCATAAGTGTGTAACTAGCTAACCGTCAGCATGCAGAAATTAATCTTTATCAGCTGTTATTAGATCATCAACATAATAAACATCCTCTTTCATCATGAACACATCAGAAAATTATAAAATCACACATCAACGTATGGTCGCAATAATCAGTTTACATTACATGAGTCACATCATCATCACATTGGTTACTAAACATAACTTACAGCATCATCACAGTGGTTACTAAACATAACTTACAGCATCATCACAGTGGTTACTAAACATAACTTACAGCATCATCACAGTGGTTGCTAAACATAACTTACAGCATCATCACAGTGGTTACTAAACATAACTTACAGCATCATCACAGTGGTTGCTAAACATAACTTACAGCATCATCACAGTGGTTGCTAAACATAACTTACAGCATCATCACAGTGGTTACTAAACATAACTTACAGCATCATCACAGTGGTTGCTAAACATAAACTGAACATCATCACAGTGGTTACTAAACATAACTTACAGCATCATCACAGTGGTTGCTAAACATAAACTGAACATCATCACAGTGGTTACTAAACATAACTTACAGCATCATCACAGTGGTTGCTAAACATAAACTGAACATCATCACAGTGGTTACTAAACATAACTTACAGCATCATCACAGTGGTTGCTAAACATAAACTGAACATCATCACAGTGGTTACTAAACATAACTTACAGCATCATCACAGTGGTTGCTAAACATAAACTGAACATCATCGCATTGGTTACCGAACTTAACTTTATCATTTGTTAGTAAATGTAACATCTATCATCACCAAATTCAACTTTATATCATTGATTTATATTACTTCATGACCTTATAATTATGATTACATCACCGGACAATCACTATCCGCACATCGTCATTAACTGACATCAGATCATCACATTAAATCATCACATGCAGCACATAGATGTTAATTGACATGTGCTTTATTATCCGAAAAAGAAGGTTATGTTTAAAATTGAAATTGAGTATCTCACGAAACAATTATGTCTACTTACGATACTGGCAAGAAGGTCCGAACCATCCATTCAGACACTTTAAAGATCCCGTGCAGCGTCCTAATGGATCGCAACTGTTTTGGTCGCAGCGACATTTGTACTGGCAGCTAGACCCAAACCATCCTTTATCACAAGCAGACACTGACGAGGGATAAACACATGTTTTACATAATAATGTATTAAAAACAAACGCAAAGTTCCCCTGTGAGAACTTGTGATCTATGGGGCAGATGATGTAAAGGTCATCTGTTTCTGCAGCCCACGGTTAACGAGGGTGTCATGTGGCCAGCACAACGACCAACCGCCTTCACTTTTCCCCAACTAATGTCAGGTACCCATTAGAGCTGGGTGGACTCAGAAGCGCTCTAAGGATCCCAATAGTTAAAAAAAAAATCTCAGTCCTCACCAGGATTAGAACCAGGGAACCCCTGGTTCGGAAGTCAAGCGCTTTACCACTCAGCCACACCGCCCCATCATATAAGTAATTAAAGTTTATTTGTCATCAGCGAAGAAAACCAATGGCTTGGCAGAGTTTAAGCCTCTACTTAATATGCACGACTAGACTGACGCAAGGATTCGTGCAGCCTAATTTCTTTCTCTAGAGAAGGGACGTCTGTAATTTATAAGATAAGATCTATTTGAAACTCACGAAACAGCGCGCTATTAAAGTAGTGCGGATGTTGGGGGTTCCCATCATTGATAGATACGTTTAAATAGCTCGTTAATTTGGCGTATCCGGTGTTAGTAATACAGAAGTGTTAACAAGCTATTTTGTTTTTTAAAGGTATAAGATAGTGTTGTGGGCATACTTCACGAGGCCCTTCGCAATAGGAGGCCTGAACACAGACTTACAACGTCACAACCTGTGGGCAGTTTTGGCCAATAGCTCATTGCCACGTCTCATGTCAGTTGTCTTAATTGAGTCTTCCAGCTTGATGCGGTAGTTTCTCCTCCCTTTCCCTAAACTAATGTCCGATACCCCATTAGAGCTGGCTTGGACTAAGGGCAGGACCATTCATTATCGAAAGCCTGACCACTGACCTGCGACGTCACAACCTGTGGGCGGTTTTGACCAATAGCTCATCGCCACGTCGTAGACACCTAAAAATTCCAAATTTCGAACTCCTGAGATTCAAACCCAAAACCCTTTGGTTCGGAAGCCAAGCGGTTTACCTCACAACCACCTTGCCCCTCAAACAAAGATCACTGTGTCTAAAAGTTATTTTGAAAGTCCTTAATAATACTTTTTGTTTAGTTGCCATGTATTTGCACGTGTTTCATATTTGCCATAAATTTAACGCTTCAAGTCACGTGAAGCTTAAGTTATCCTATTGTCATTTTAATTTTTCGACACTTGTTTATGTGTAAAGAAACGACAGTAATTATATTATTAAATGTGCGAAGCTCAAGTATAAGGAGCCGTTAAATAAGTGACTTCCACGAACTCTTTCAACTACAGGAAGTAAAACTTAATGAAGAGTTCTGCGGAAGGGAGATAAATTCGTCACCAAAGCAAATAAATCGAGATTAGAAATCTCACTTCTTTATAACTTATAGATAGATGATTATCAAGAAATACTTACGTCGACAAATTAATCTGATTTTAACTAAATTTTGGCATGTCTTATTAAGGCAGAGGTAAAGTTCTAGAATAAGCTTCATGATTAATTGGTACAGATCTGAGTTCGTATTTGATCGATTTAAATAACAATTAAGACCTCCATATTTTTTACAAAGCTTATTTAAACTCACTCTGTCTGTCTGTTTGTCTGGCAAAAAGTGTACAAATGTTATTTCTTCGACACCCAATCTCGGATCAAGCTGAAATTTTGCACAATTATTTCTTTGAACTAAAAAAAAAATCAAGAAAAAAAAAATAAACCGATTAGTTAATTAACAATTGGTGATAAATTATTGTGTTCGATATCTCAAACAAGGGAAACAAATAGTACTCGAGTGAAGTGGTAGTATAAGCTGAACTAGTCCCCTTTATATTAGGCTGTCTCTGAAGCTTAGTGAACGCAAACATGAAATAGAAACGATAGATAAATATACAATCTTCCATCTTCATAGACTGTTCGCTAGCAGAGTCGTTACCGCGTTGGTTTAAGAAGCCTGATAAGGCTTTAGCCCACAAGTTCGAATTGAGGCCGTGTGGAAGAAACAAACTTGGGGGGAAAAAAGGAAAATGGACGGGTATTTCCAAAACGGCACTAACGATTTTCCTAGACATTTGACAGTTGATGTAAATGTTTGGAAAAAAATTACAAGCTGATTGGCCACACAGTGTCCGTCCTTTCGTCCACCAAAGTATAATGGGTACCAGAAATACGTAGGAGAAGTTAAGAAGGTTAGTCGTTGTACTGGCCACATGACACTCTCGTTGACCTTCAGCCATAGAAATAGATAAATTTAATATCTCGTGCCCACATATATAACAAGTCCTTAAATTGTTCCGTTTCAGAAGGGTACGTTAATATTCATAAACATAACCACCATTATTACGTCTATGTAAAAAAATATATTAAATCTTTCTTAACTAAATTAAAGTATCTAAACATCGTAGTACGAGATTGTACCAGTTTTACCAGTGCCATTTGTCTCCCTTTACTCGCGATTTGCACCGACCATGAAATACATTAAATTCCCCTGTGTAGCAAAGGTCAAAGCGACACTGTGTAGATCCATTCATACATACAGTGACCTAACCTAAAGTGTGTCAGTTCATGTCGTCTTTTGGGCTGTGAATTTTTTTTACAAATCCTAAGGGCCTCTCTCAACTGTAATGCTCTCATGGGTCAGGGGCGGACAGCGATTAACGAAGAAAAATAATACTCTTTTTTTTTTTTTTACTAATGCCTTAACATTTATTATGATAAAAAGATTAAATTAGAAATTCCGGGAAAGGGGGGGGGGTAGGACTACGTAAAGTACTCCCCTTCCCTTTTCAGACCTTGCGATTTATGGGGTAGATGATGTGAAGGTCATCTGTTGCGTAGAACAAGGTTAAATAGGGGTGATATTGGGCTTCAAAAAAAAAAGAGACTGCATATTTCATACACACTATCTTCTTGCAAAGCTTACATCAACTCACTCTGTCTGTCTGTCTGGTAAAAAGTTTGAACATGTTTTTTTTTCCTCCCATTTCCTGTTCTCGGATCAAGCTAAAACTTTGCACTATTATTCATTAAACATGAACCAAAAAAACAACAACACACAATTAGTTGATTTTTGTTGGTAATTAATTAATCATGCTACTCAATGAGGGATGTGGATGTATTTATGGATTTAATCCCCTTATTACGTTTTTTTTTCTCCCACTTCCTATTCTCGGATCAAATTGACATCTTGCAAAATTATTCATAGTCAATGACAGAACATGAATCAATCCAAAAATTAATAAGTTAATAAATCATATAGAACTAATTAATTAATTTTGTTTTTATGTAGCAGAAATAAAGCTAAGCCCTATAATTTTAAGATAAACGGCAGTAATTAGCGGTTCACCCAGGCAGGATAAAAGGCAGGTTTCAATATTTTCAGAAAGAACATCAGAATGAAATTGTATCAAAGACAAATGACAGAGAAGAATGGAGAAAGAAGGTTGACAGATCCTGTGTGGTGCCCCAAAGGTCCAAAGTGATAGGTGAAAGTGAATGTAAAGTTAGATGTAAGCTGGCCTAACTGATGTCTTATAAAGAGTAACTTATTTATATAATTGTTTTGTAAAGAGTAATTCTCTTATTCAACACCTCGGGATATAACATTTCCGCAAAAAAAAAAATAAATAATTCCTTTAGTTTTGTGTTCTATTTTCCTATTCATGTATTACAGTTCACGCGATAATATGAAAAACTACTTATTAATTGTTGTTTTAAATTATGACCTTTTTCTCTTCTAGTTTCTGAGATCTAAACGAAACGGACAGATAGGTCACACAAAACTAATAGCGTCTTTTCCCCTTTCTTCGGCCGCTAAAAAAAACAACAGATCCTCTTCCGTTAAACTGATGACTTCTGTAAGAGTGATTACTTCACTCTCAACAAGTAATGAATGATCACAGACCTATATATATATATATATATATATATATAATACCTAGACTGAAAAAACGGAAACCAATTCTTATCCGATAATGATCAGTTATTTTTATGTACGTAAACTCTTTTTCAAGCTGTATGGTAAGTCGCCCGAATCTAGGGAAATCGCTCTTTTCTGTCTTAGAAAAAGTAATGATCTTTAGTTTTCAGAAAATCTATGAAATCAAGACATTTCCTGTTCGTTTCCATTGAGATAATGTTTCGAAAATCCTAGATTAAAATAATCCAAGTCTGTGTCTGTTGATTTTAATAATCTAATGTCACTTGACATTAAGGAAAAGCTATGGCCGCTGGTCGTGTGATAGCCACATGACATTGCATGTTAACAGTCGGCCAAAGAAACAGATGACCTCTATATCACATGACCTATACATCGCAAGGTCTGAACGGGGTCCTTCACTTTTCCGATCGAAGCTGAGGCCCCTCAATCCTCAAGCTTCAAATCTTAAAATATCTCCATACGATGTTGTAATGTCTCATTAACATAAATGAATTTACTATTTTTAAATCTTCATGCATGCGTAGAGACGGATTTATCTTCATTCAAATTTCCTATAAACAAATACAAAAAAAAAAAAGAAACTCAATGTTGAAACAAGCAAAATATGAAGTACTTTAAAACAATAATAACTAGGCTTATCTAAAGGGAGGAACTCCACATTTACAACAATATATCGTAGTAATGTAGAATTTATTTCCTTTTTTCGATACTAAACAAAATAATTAATTACCGATAATTAATTGACTTTTTTTTGTAATTAAAAAAAATTGATTCATGTTTAATTAGATACAATAAATAATTGTGGAAAGTTTCAACTTGATCCGGGAATGGTTCTGGGAGTAATAATGTGTTCAACATTTTGTACCAGACAGACAGACGAACAGACAGACAGATTCGCTATAAGCTTTGTAATAAAAACACAAGCACGCTTTTTTTTTACCACCATTTCCCTGGCCACTTTTTATCACAGGCTGATACAATCTGGCAATGGCCAACACCGACACTTTGAGCTGTGTAGCTATCTAAATGTCAAATGATGTCAACTATATCTACCATCGTTCTACTTTTCTATTTTTTTAGTATTAGTGCCAGGCATGTTTTACATAAAACTCATCATCAAAAGCGCCTTCCCTGTTCCTGCTATTGCTGGTTAACCCTTAAAGTGCTGAGCTGTTATACAGTGAATGCATACCAAATGGAAATACAATTCTGATGTTTAGTGGCTAAACTACCACCCGCGTTTTAAGGTTTAAAAAAACATTAAAAAAAAATACAAAATACAAAACTTTTTTTGTTTACACCTTGTCTATTCTTGTAAAAAGAAAAAAAATGTCACAGTCATAGTGTAAACAAAACAAGTAAAGTTCCCCATTCAGACCTTGTGGTCTGTAGGGCAGATGATGTAAAGGTCATCTGTTTTTGTGGCCCACTGTTAATGAGGTTGTCATGTGGCCAGCACAATGACCAACTGCCTTTACTTTTCCCCAACTAATGTCAGGTACCCATTAGAGCTGGGTGGACTCAGAGGCACCCAAAGATCTCGAAATTAAAAATCCCTGTCTTCACCAGGATTCGAACCCCGGTACCCGGTTCGGACGCCAAGCGCTTTACTTCCCAGCCACCGCGCCTCCGTCATAGTGTAAGTAGCATAATTTCACTTTCGTTTATAGCCGAACTTTTATTTTCATTTCAAACGGTTTTCCCTCCCGTGGCTGCAGGTCCTGCAGTCCTACAAAGAAAACTTGACAACTAGATAGTCCTGAGACACTTGACGTTTAATTGCTTTATATTCAACTATATCATCACCTAGAATCTGACTCATTCATACATACACAAGTGTTAAAAATTACGCTCAATTACATTCTTCCAGGATGAAGGCTAATCTATAAATAGCTGGAATTTTTGTTTGAACACAGTATACAGAATACGGAAGGAATGATCAACTAATTATGTATGCCAGTGACTAGATTGACTCATTAAATGCGTAGGACGTTATTATCTTCTTTTTTTGAAGTAACGTCTGTAATATATAAGATAAGATAAAATAAAAAAAAAAACATAAAATAGTTATTTTTTACATTTTAGCCATGAATTATCAAATTCTGTCTTTTTTTTTTTTTTTTTACTTTGAAAAATTATAACGGTCAAACTAGAGTTTTCCCAGAGCTAGTAGTTCTCTCCCAACGACCTACAGCAACTGTCAAACTTCTAGGAAAACCGTTAGAGTCGATTTCGAGATCCGTGTCCACCCATGTTCCACAACCCGCCCATCCACCCTAGAAGTTTCTACGAAGTTACGAGTTGAATAGAGGTATTGTAAAAAAAAAGACATTGTAGTGTGAAAAGTATTCGAGTGGCTAGAAAGATACGCATATCTGATGTTATGCAATATCTTATCTTATGTCATTGAAAACTATGAAATGAAACTAATTTTCGTATGCTGCTTGGTAGTGTGGTATGCGCTTCGGACTGTCGTCATGAATAACCCCAGTTCGAACCACAGCCATCCTCACCTGTTTTGCAACAGGTTTGGGCTAGGACGCAATTATCACCCCTTCCAAAGGAACGTCTTCTGTAAATCACATATAAATCTAAATAAATCACAAAGTTAATTAAAACTGAGTGGAAGAATGGTGCCATACATGAGGAAACCGGATGGAGGATTCGCACCAACCAAGAAATATACCAAGCTATATGAAGACCCTTCCATATTGAGGGAAATCAAAAGAAACAGAATTACGTTGGACAGGTCACCTCGAAAGAACGCCAGAGATCAGAGAAGCAAAGTTTGTTCACCAGCAAAAAAAACAAAAAGACAGGCGCCCCAAAGGCAGCCCACGAGCACGGTGGCTTGATGACGTAGAGACAGATCTACAACAGCTTAAAGTCCGGGCCCTGGAGACGTAAAGTCCAGGATAGATCAGAATAGAGAGATGTGCTAAAGAAGGCCAGGGACCTCCATGGGCTGTAGCTCCACTGGGATGGATGGATGGATGGATGGTTGGATGGATGGAAGATATTTCTTGTGTAAGTCAGAAAAACAAGAGATGAATATCACAAATATAATGCTCGTTTAAAGATATGTATACATATAGACGAGCTGATTGTCAAGTGGTGGCTGACTGGTAAAACGCTTGGTTTAAAAAAAAATCCGTCTGTCTGGTAAAAAGTTTGTACACGTTATTTCTCCCACACCCATTCTCGGATAAGTTTTGAAAATTTGCACAAATTTATCATTGGCATAGACGACATAAATCGATAAAAAAAAATCAATTAGTCAATTAATTATCGTTAATTAATTAATTTGTTTGATATCAAATAAGAGGAATAACTTCTACATTATTGAGATATATAGTTGCAGGTGCGGAGTTCTTCCCGTTAAAGATTTAAAAAAAAAATATTTTGCTTGTTCATTTTGAACTTCTAGCTTTTAAAACTCTGACCTTATCGAAGGGTCCCCAGGGTTCGCCAAAAACATTCGTTCAGGGAACAGATCTTATGTGGAGCCCCAACGGTACAACAGACTAAAGGATAGATGAAGAAGGTGAAGAAGAAGTTCGGGATGTCTAGGGCTCTCCCGAGTCCATCCAGCTCTAATGGGCACCGGACATTAGTTCGGGAAAGTAAAGGTTTGTTTATCGTTGTGCTGGCCACAAGACACTCTTGCTAACAGTTGCCATAAAAACACATGACATATACATCTTCCGTCCCAGAGTACCAAGTCTGGGATTTGTTTTTGTTTTCACATGGAGCTAAGCCTCAAAACACCTCCCCTCTCCCCTGCTGTGTTTTGGGGATCATGCCCTTTCTTATCAATATCCCTGTCCTTGAACCCTATATAGTGACCCTCTTACCTCTACTACTGATAACGACTAGGAACAAGAGTACATAAGTATTGTAACAGATTGGACCATAATGTATTGGTCTATACGAGTCTAAACAAGAAAAACATTACAAATATATTTTTTTTAACCCTTTAAGTGCTGAGCTGTTTAACAATGAGTGCATACAAAATGGAATTACAATTCTGATATTTTCTTTTTACACGCGTTTTAAGGGTTAAAGAATGCCTCCTTTCAACAGATTATAAAGCGATTGCTTTACTTTTCAATAATTAGCTCTAATGAATGTTAGATTTAAAATCTTTTACCCCGCCTATTATCCAGATAAAGCATCCTGGTGAAGCGAATGAATAGATCTACTAAATTTCATAATTTTCCTATCATTGGCTTTAGATCTAGATTTATAAGGCGAAGCACACAGTTTTCCTAAACATTAATTGATTAAACTCTTAAATCAATATTGCCTTGCATTTGGAAATTACCGAACGTGATAATCCTTTCAAAACCGATGTTGGATCTAGATCTAGACCACGTTCTCTAGCTAAAGTTAAAATTCTTTTTTTTTTTTTTTAACTTTGAAGATTATACCAGCCAAACTAGAGTTTTCCACGTGTGGCCAAAAGCTAGTAATTATTTTGTAATGGTTAAATTCTAGGAAAATTGTCATGGCCGTTTTTTTAAGATTAGCGTCCATCCAGGTTCCAGGTTTCATGAAGTTCTGACTTGAATAAAGGTATTGTAAAAAACAAAACAAAACAAAAACCACTTAATTTTAGACTGGAGAACCATCCAAAAGGGACATTACTCGCATTTACTTTTTTGGGCTAATAGAAGCAGACAATAAAAAGCCCTATTTAGATAATCGAATCACTGTTATCAAAATGTATCATTGAATTTTCTAAAGCTATGTTAATGTCCTAAATGTCAGACCAAAGGAAGAAATTTCGCATAAAGGTATTTATATGTTTAAATCTACAAGAGCATTTTGTACCTTATTATGTACCTATATGACGCAACCTAAGCTAAGGGCATCATAGTCCCTCTTTTAAAATTGTCCATTCGACTTCCATATTTCTATTAGGACCGCCCTTACACCTATTTGGAATACCAAGCATACATACAGGTATAACCAGTCCGCCTACACACGCTAAACAGCTACAGTAGAAGGCACACAATTCAACAACACACTTACCTGTGTGTAACAAATAATAGATCGATAAGAAACAGGTCGCAGAAAACAATTGGGCTGTCCCTCTTGTGCTAGCCATTTTCACCTTAGGACATGTCACTGTCTGTTTTCAGAAGTAGGGCGACTCTTACATACTCCTGGGTGATCGGCCTACAAGCAGAGAATTTTGTTATTTTTCATTACTTACTAATAAATACTAATAAATTTTGACTTAACAGACTATTTTCTATAGTATTTGCGTTATTAGTAATTGTTATATCACCATATACATCCATCTATACTGCCCTTACCGGCGTTCGCAATGGACTTCTAAGGGTCGACAGTTACGCTGGGCAGGGCACCTATCCTGGGTGACAGGCCTACAAGCAGAGAATTTTGTTATTTTTCATTACTTACTAATCTTAAAAAAAAATTTGACTTAACCGACTATTTTCTATAGTGTTTGCGTTATTTGTAATTGTTATATCCCCATATACACCCATCTATACTGCCCTTACCGGCGTTCGCAATGGACTTCTTATGGTCGATACGCTGGGCAGGGCACGTATCCCGTATTGGGGACGAACGTATGCCAAAAGCAGTCTTTTTTTTTTTTTGGTGAGCTGAAAGGTGGTCGACGTAACAAAGGTGCCCTACGGAAACGCTTCAAAGACCAGCTTAGGCGCCAACTTGCCAACTGACATAGAAGATAGCACATGGTTGCATGCGGCTTCAGAACAAGACAGCTGGAGGTCACTCACAAAGGCCGCAAGATACAAATTTGAGACCAAAAAAATCCACTGCCGAGGACGGACGCAGACGGCGAAAACATCTTAATCGACCACCGGCTGACAATGGTTATTCTTGCCCTAGGAGTAGCAAAATATGTAGGTCACGGCTGGGGCTGTATATCCACGGGAAATACTGCATCGAAGACAAGCCTTATTATTATTATTATTATTATTATATACATTAATCATATTAGGCTACCTTTTTTTGGCTATCGATGATACCAATACAATTTATTTCTATTCTCCCGCGGTCATCTAGATGATATGGATGAGTAGGATATGCAAAGAAGATTCACCAACAATAAGTAATATTCCATAGGAATAAAATGGGCACCTTCTTACAGCATTAATGTTGCATAAGCACAGTAAATGGAATAGCTGCTCGACAACAGCGTAGCAGCCTTGCAACAATATCCTTACATAGAAGTTTACAGTAGTATTGATGTAACATAAAGTGTTTCTGCAGTGATCATATAGTCACAATATAGTGGGTTAAAAATAGCTATGAAAACATACAATTTTACAATGCCCTTCTAAAGCTCATACAATCTCAACGTTAAAAGTTGACATGCTTTAAGATTACATTCTTTATTCAAAGTTTTCCCCACTCCCATGATTAACTATGCAAAGTCCATTTATTTATATGCCCTAATATACATGCATGCAAGTAAAGTGTAACTTAACAATGGAAACTTACAGAGTTACCTTCTCTTAATGTCTGCTTCACAAAATAAACAGAAACACAAGCAGACGACAAATCTACCAAATGTTAGAAATGTAAACTCCACATTTGACATTACAAACAAAGCGAGACCACTGGTTTTATTTCCAGTTCAGCTTTTCCGAATACCATATTAATAGACCATACTCAATGCAGCGATTTGATTGGCCTACAGTGTTACACCATACATACGCAGTGAAGTATGATCTAGTCAATGGATATATATATATTGCTATAACTTAGCAATTAACCCCAACGAAAGTGGTATAAAACAGAACGTTTAATAATCAATTATAACTACAACTAGAGCCAAACTTAGAATCACAGCTCAGGCCTCCTTGTTTACATCGCTAAAACATCGGCCATCTTCCTTCCTCTGTTCTCTATCGTGTCCTCTGGTACACAATGTCGCGCCAAATGACAGTGCGTAATGTAGAGTCATAACACTGCCCCCTCCTTAGTTATGTTCGTCCCGAACATGACCAGATTTTCGCTAGGGCTGAAGAATTGTCAGTGCAGATGAAGTTCTGGCAAGAAAGTTATAGTCCCACTGGAGGCCAGGTCATAAACACACTGTCATTTCAAGCCATCTCCAGAAGGTAGGCCTGTCTACACATGTCCATTAACCACATTATCAGTGTCCAGTTTCCGCTGAAATTGATTCATCTTTTACTCTGCTTTGTGAAGGCAGACGTACACACGTTTGTCAAGTCCGGACCTGTTGATGGTTTTTCTGGTATTTGCATTGTTCATTCGAGGTGCCGCCCGTACAGTTCTTATTAAATTTCTGTCTGCAGTTAGTACTGGTAGCCAAACAGGAGTATTGGACACAGACCCAACGTTGTCCGATTTGGTCATGCCCATTGAAGCACTATCAAGGGCATCGAAAGCAATAGTTTCACTCTGCCTGTGGGTCACTCTTCTAGTTTCTTCATCTAGCGTTTTCTTTTCGGGTCCGCGCTTATCGTTGAAAAGGTTGCCACTTTCTTTATCTTGAAAGCTAGACGCATCTGATGTGTCATTATGATCATCGACGGCGCTGCCACCACCAACACTTTCCTTGTAACTACCCGTATAGCCACAACAGTGATTGGTTGATGTTTCAATCTCCGCTCTTCTAGGATGTAGCTGGCCTTCCAGTTCGATCCACTTCAGTTTGTCCCTTTTATGATACCTGTTTACTGACAGATTAGACCACTTTGGTATGGTCGTATGTTCGATTCGTCTCACCTGAATGCCTTCCACACCATCATCAAGCAATGGGAACTCTATGTGTCCATATTGTAAAGTTCCACTTCCAATGTTTAGAGATAAACCGAATTCCTGCATAAAATCCAGACCCAGGATGCAATCGTCAACAACATTAGCGATCAGAAAATCATGACTAAATGGTTGACTTCCTATTTCAAAATCAAGCCGTACCTGTCCTAATATAGGTAACATTTCGCCACCTGCCGTTTCAAGAGTAGAGCCATTCACTCGTATTATTTCCCGATCACCAATCAGACTGGGTCCAACTATCGACCTCGTAGCCCCTGTGTCCAAGAGGAACCTATAAGAACCAGCGCCAATCTTTCCCTGCACTCTCAAGGTTCTGCTTTGTTCTAACACTCTGAAAGGAGTGGTTATTCTCGGAGTTAGGATTTCCTGGGCTGCCCGTTCTTGCTCCTTAAGCCCGTAGAATCGTAGCAGTTGACGTTCTGATGCACAGCCTTGGCCTTGGAACAACATGTTACAATTCCTCCGTAAATGACCTGGAGTGTTACACTTCCAACAACGAAAAGTCTTTTTACTACGCCTTGAGGTCTGATAATGTTCCCGTTCATTTAAAGCCTTTTCCACCATTCTTCGAATCCGCCTCGGCAGATCCTCGATCATGCTTTGCCTAAGACGCTCCATAAGTGCCTCCTTGTTGCCGCTCACCTTCAGCTCTCTACCTCTGAGTTCCTGCCTAAGTTCCTGTAATGACAGTTGACTAAGTGTTTTCTTAGACGCCATCTAGTATTAAAACGTTGATCAACTAAAATCAAAACTTATGTTGATTTACCCGAAAAATGGACTCGTTCAATGTCCCATACATAGATCTAGACCATCTTCTCCCCTTTCGTTGAGGATCCCACTTCTGACACCAATTGCTATAACTTAGCAATTAACCCCAACGAAAGTGGTATAAAACAGAACGTTTAATAATCAATTATAACTACAACTAGAGCCAAACTTAGAATCACAGCTCAGGCCTCCTTGTTTACATCGCTAAAACATCGGCCATCTTCCTTCCTCTGTTCTCTATCGTGTCCTCTGGTACACAATGTCGCGCCAAATGACAGTGCGTAATGTAGAGTCATAACAATATATATATATATATATATATACAAAGCTTTTACAAAGCTTTTTTTAAAATAGATTAATACAGAGTTTACATTCTATGACAGATTGGCGAGGCGCTTTTGCCACCTCGCTTTTCAACATTGCAATTTGAAGAGGCTGTACTTAAAAGTGTTTCTCGCTAAAATCTGGCCAGCCCTTTCGATTGTGCAGTCTTCTTATCAATGGTAGTCTTAGGCGTGACTAATGGGGAAGGGTTGGAGGGGCCCACTGAGGGCAGTGCAGGGCATATTTAGATTTATGACTTGGTGGCCCCAAACTGAGATTGTTTTTTTTAGATGGCAGATATTGGAAAGTTGTCGCATTTTTTGGTCTTTCGTGTAATATTTTGATATTTTATCAGCGTCTGACCGTGTTCTTATATGATTTGAACTGAAGTGTTTAAGAACAATCGCTTACGCTCTAACCGTATTGAACAATTGAACAATTTTATTTGTTTTGCCACAAAGCACAATTGCGACAAAGGCAGGCAAAGTTACAAATAATAACAATATACGCATAAAATTATCGCGCACCTAAATACACCCCAACCCTCACATTGTAAAATGTAAGAATAATAATCACATTAATGTGACAATCAAAGCTAGGCTAATAAACATCGCCATTATTGGTACATTATTACCAAGCTTTTATCAACTCACTGGGTGGAATCTTGTACACGATATATCTTCCGCTTCCCAGCCTCGGATCAAGTTCAAACTTTACAAAGTTATTCACTGTCGATGACAACACTTGCATCAATGAACAAAAAAATTAATTAATTAATTTGTCTTAATTAAATACTTTTGTTTTGTATATAGAGACTTTAAAGTTAAGGGGGTGATATGCCTTGTGTAGAAGGATTAAGTTGTTCGGTAGAATTTTTCAGCTTTCTACATTTATACTTAGTACTTGGATAGCTTAGTGGTTAACAAGTTGGCATTCCATCGTGGAGGCTCGAGTAGCGCTTTACAACTCAACCACCGCACCCACTTCTTTTAGCTTATCCAGGTCAAGTTTTATCCTGGTATGTCCTTGTTTTGTTACCTTTGTTTAGGTGTAGTTTAAAGGTCAGCATGTCAAGGTCATGGTCGATCCCAAGGTCAGCTCCAGGAAAACGTCTTGTTTAGGCCGTATGGATGCGTGCCTTAAAACGCTTCAATGAACAGAACCAGGAAAAAGAAGAAGAGGCTGTGACAAGTCAAAAACTCGCTGTCAGAGTCACTCAAATTTATCACAGCATTAATTATTATTTTCCATTATTTATTTATTTTATTTTAATTATTTCCCCATCCTACCCCTGAATTCTTCACCCGCCACACCTTTTCCTCTCCAGGCTAGACTTAGTTGACCACCTTGGAGATAGCTAAGGCGCGTCCTTTCATTTATCTGCCCTTGATCGGGGAAAGGTAGACACACAATCTCTTTTGTCTTCCCGCCGGATGTCTGAAGGACGGTCGCAGTTGACCCCACCTTGGTTTGAATGCAAGCTAATCCTCCCCCCCCCCTTTCTCTCACGTCTCTCTTTGATCTAAGAGATTACCCTGGTCAACATACCGCGTGATACACCAAGGTGCGTCGCTTGTCGGACTTCACCCACGTGTAAGCTAAATTCTTAGCCTAGGACATTTCCGGTGTCCGCCCACACTTTCCAGGCATATATATATAGTAAACCAACTCAAATCACCCTCTCTTTCTCATTCGAGCTGAGCTATCGAGTCTGGACTATATCACTTATTCTTTCTCCTATAGGAATACCTGGTGGTAAGCCGAACTTAATCACAAGTTCCATCTTAATTACTTTTGTATATTTCCATTGGATTTTATCATGTGGATTTTGCCTAGTTCATTTATATTTAATTAGTGCATTGTGTATTTCTCACTGGCGTAAGTAGAAAACATAAACATGTCCTATGTATTTATTTATGTATTGCATTAATCTATTAATGCTACGTTGCTCAATTGATCGTTGATGCAACCATGTATATATTTGTACATCTTAGTCTATTTCCTTTATCTCGGTTGACAGCCTTGATAATCTTACTAGCGCACTGATACTGCGTCTAGAAAAGAGATATGAATTATCTTCCCTGTAATGGATTATCTCCCCTTTACTCATTTTACTCTTATAAGAGTTACCCCGCTTGAACGGACACACTCTACATTCAAGCACGCTCCATTGTTCTCGACCCACGGTCATATGCAAACAAAGCGTCTCGGTCACTGACCACCGCCCAACTCACCCCCCCCCCTTTTCTTTCTGTATCCACCTGTGGTGTTTATTTGAGATTATTATTTCCCCTGCTATGTACATTTTTATATTATTACTTTCCCTTTTATGTACATTTCTATATTGCTACTAGCTGCCATCTATTTTCCCAATCCCATTTGTCATCATCTCCCCATTGTGCTCTATAGCAATTTTATCAATCTGACGAATGCACCTCAGTCGAGGGCATCGATAAGATGCATGAGAGACATGTCCTAACTTGTCTTTATTTATCCGCAGCCTCCCTCAGGTGTCTGCCTATTTATCGGATTACTATTGCCTATTTGCCTACTGGCCTATCTAGGTGCTTAGTGCACTTGCCTAGTCGCTACCAAGAATCACCTATTGCCTAGTTTTGGATCAACGATCTATTTACCTGCATCTGTGCTTAGTGCTATTCAGCACTGCACTTGCCTGCTGAGATCTACTCAACTCTACCACTTGGCGCTATCGGCATTGCCCGCCTATTCGACAGCCCACCTGTCAAGCTATTAGGTGCGACGTCCCTATAGACCAGATCTATGTGAGACGTCATAGCTACGCCAACCCTCTGCAACTCACTGGACATATCCTGTCAACTACGCTGCCCACGGCAGATCAGCTCTGCCCGCAGTAACCTTGTGCCCACGGTATCCGGCCACCCGCCATACTGTGCCCACTACAGATACTAGAACTTGGGACTGAGACTCCACAAGAACTATATCGCCGGCGTCCCTCTATCCGCTAGAGCGCCACCTCCAGCTGCAGAACCTCAAGCCAGGACACAGCCAGCTGCGACATCAACAGGACAACCAGCTAAGTCAGAGGACAAAGTGACATACTCTTTATTAGGTGCAAGAGTGATGATTAAACATAGAATATACTAGAGATAGATGCAAACCCTCCCCCTTTTTATTATTATATGTATATTTATGTAAATAAATATCCTTTATTTTAACTTATGTATCTATCTTTCATTGCTTTGTCTCGTTGCGTGTCTGCTCCCGATTCATATGCTGATAAGTGGGGGTGTGATAGCTTTAAAAATAATCATCCCCTAGACATAAAACGTGCCAGACACACGTCACATTTCCCCACCTGTCACATTTTGGCGAGCCCGTCCGGCATTTAACCCATTAGTACAGCAGGCACGAACAGGCAGCAATAACTAAAATTCCTATCAATATTTTTTTTCTTAAAATATTTATAAGTATCATCACTTCGCATTATCAAGAGTGTCACTTTTGTCATATTTTATTTATTATTATTATTGCATTTCATTTGTAATATTTCATTGCAGGAATTTTGTGATTGACGTAGGCAGACACCACATTCCCCTTTTACTCTTTTTTACATTCAGCGGCTCCTTTCTACATTTTACATCTCACTATCTTCCACCTCATCCTCTTCCTAATCCGGCCTCTATAACCATGGACTTAGCGGAATTAGCTTCCGATTTCGAGGCTGAAGGAATATTAGGTGGATTTGAAGGTCTCGAGTTAGAAGACTACGTACGAAGACGGATTGAAAGGGCACAAAGAATGGAAGAAAGGGAAGCGAAGTTCAAGCAAGAGATGGAAGAAATGGACAAAGCGCATGCGCAGGAAATACTAGAAATCAGACATCGCTATAGACAGCAGAGTTTGGAGCTGAACGGCACACCCGCCAGACTAGACCAGGAAACAGAGGAGAGCGAAACCACAACCCATGTCCAAATTGAGTACACTGCCCAAACGGACTTAGAAGTTGCTGCTAAGGATGAAACTTTCATACCTGATATCCCTCCTCTCAACGATTCCACATTGTCTACCCAGCCAAACCCTCCTGCTCAGTCCAATAGTCCTACAAACTGCGATTCCCCCATCCAGCCCATGCCCCCAAGCCAACCCCAACCTAAAAAGGCACCAGTCCAACAACCAGCCTTGCACAAAAACGGCAACTTTCCAGCAAGTAAGCCTCGTCATGACCAGAACAACCAAGCCCACCGTGACTGTAACAACAGCACGCGTGGCAACAAACCTAACCGTGCCTACCGTGACTGCAACAACAGCATGCGTAGCAACCAACCCAACCGCCAAAAGCAGCAGGCCTCACAGACCATTTCAGTAATGACCGCGGTTCCCAAACCCTCTGAGTCTAATCAGCAAACACGTACTGATAAAACAGCGGGCGACCCATACGTCATATCAACACTGACTGTGGCCCCTGAACACACTGCCCTCGGCCCTACGAAAACGGAAGTCCTACCGGCACTTCCTCACCCTGTCTCTTCTTCCCCCGGGATAGAGACCATTCTGGTTAACGGTCGGTACGTCCGGTCCTTGTTTGACACAGGCTGTGCGGTAAGTTCAGTTATCTGCAAAGCACTGGTTGATCCGGCTGATCTCACAGATAGAACTGTGACGATTCAGTCCCTTGACCGTGAGATTCCTCCAAAGGTTCTTCCTATTGCTAGGGTCCACGTAGAGTGCAGATACGTACATGGCACCATTGACGCAGCCGTCATGGACACGCCAGTGTACGACTTCATTCTAGGCTCCAAATATGTCCCTCTTGGAGAAGTCAACAAGCCATACTTTTCTCTGCCCGTCGGTAGATCGACGAAGCAGAAACGTGGCAGCAACCAGCCGGTTGGAAGCCCTGGTCGCCACACTAATACGCATAGTCCCGACTCATCAGCGAAGCTCAAACCACTTTGCCCTGGCATTGACACTGCTAGAAAGTCACGAGTTAAAGTGTGCCCGCGCACTCGTGAGGGTCTACTTGACCCAGGCTACTCAGCCAAAATTAAGCAACATTCCTCTGACATTGACAGTGTCAGAATGCCCCGAGGTAAGATTAACCCTTGCTCTCGTGGACTCACTCCTCGCCATGGCCCATCAGCCACTACTCCGAATCAACCTCTCCCTGGCATTGATAGTGTCAGGAAGTCACGAGGTAAGCCGAACCCTCGCGCCCGTGAAAACACTTCTCCCTTTGGCTCCTCAGCCACCATTCCAAATCAACCTCCCCCTGGCATTGATAGTGTCAGGAAGTCACGAGGTAAGCCGAACCCTCGCGCTCGTGAAAACGCTTCTCACCATGGCTTTTCAGCCACCATTCAATATCAACCTTCCCCTGGCATTGACCGTGTCAGGAAGCCCCGATGTAGGCCAGATTATCGCACTCGTGGGGACGTTCTCAGGCAGAACTCCACATTCTTTATCAGGCCACTCTTCCCTGACATTGATCATGTCAGACGATACCGAGGTAAGCTGACTACTTACTCTCGTGAAGAAGCGCCTCACAGCGGCTTCGGAGGTAAGCCCCAACGAGCACACGTGCCTTGGGCACCCCGCCTAAGCCCCAATCACATTCCCCAATCCGCCCCAGGAAGGAATGATTACTCACCCAACCGCCCAATCTACTCTCCCAAGCAACCCCATATGTTTCACTCAGGTGACTACATACACAGGGACGGGAAGTAGACCACGGACAGACTTGGACAGACTCTCCTCCTGGCATGGCTTTTTCTTTATTTTCCCAGATTTTTTTTTCTAATGCTGTGATAACAACTGATCTTAAAGTTTGAGTGACATCAGTCTGCTCGCACTTTATGGATCTTTCTGCGATAGATCCATCTTGGCGGCGGCGTATGTGACAAGTCAAAAACTCGCTGTCAGAGTCACTCAAATTTATCACAGCATTAATTATTATTTTCCATTATTTATTTATTTTATTTTAATTATTTCCCCATCCTACCCCTGAATTCTTCACCCGCCACACCTTTTCCTCTCCAGGCTAGACTTAGTTGACCACCTTGGAGATAGCTAAGGCGCGTCCTTTCATTTATCTGCCCTTGATCGGGGAAAGGTAGACACACAATCTCTTTTGTCTTCCCGCCGGATGTCTGAAGGACGGTCGCAGTTGACCCCACCTTGGTTTGAATGCAAGCTAATCCTCCCCCCCCCCCTTTCTCTCACGTCTCTCTTTGATCTAAGAGATTACCCTGGTCAACATACCGCGTGATACACCAAGGTGCGTCGCTTGTCGGACTTCACCCACGTGTAAGCTAAATTCTTAGCCTAGGACATTTCCGGTGTCCGCCCACACTTTCCAGGCATATATATATAGTAAACCAACTCAAATCACCCTCTCTTTCTCATTCGAGCTGAGCTATCGAGTCTGGACTATATCACTTATTCTTTCTCCTATAGGAATACCTGGTGGTAAGCCGAACTTAATCACAAGTTCCATCTTAATTACTTTTGTATATTTCCATTGGATTTTATCATGTGGATTTTGCCTAGTTCATTTATATTTAATTAGTGCATTGTGTATTTCTCACTGGCGTAAGTAGAAAACATAAACATGTCCTATGTATTTATTTATGTATTGCATTAATCTATTAATGCTACGTTGCTCAATTGATCGTTGATGCAACCATGTATATATTTGTACATCTTAGTCTATTTCCTTTATCTCGGTTGACAGCCTTGATAATCTTACTAGCGCACTGATACTGCGTCTAGAAAAGAGATATGAATTATCTTCCCTGTAATGGATTATCTCCCCTTTACTCATTTTACTCTTATAAGAGTTACCCCGCTTGAACGGACACACTCTACATTCAAGCACGCTCCATTGTTCTCGACCCACGGTCATATGCAAACAAAGCGTCTCGGTCACTGACCACCGCCCAACTCACCCCCCCCCTTTTCTTTCTGTATCCACCTGTGGTGTTTATTTGAGATTATTATTTCCCCTGCTATGTACATTTTTATATTATTACTTTCCCTTTTATGTACATTTCTATATTGCTACTAGCTGCCATCTATTTTCCCAATCCCATTTGTCATCATCTCCCCATTGTGCTCTATAGCAATTTTATCAATCTGACGAATGCACCTCAGTCGAGGGCATCGATAAGATGCATGAGAGACATGTCCTAACTTGTCTTTATTTATCCGCAGCCTCCCTCAGGTGTCTGCCTATTTATCGGATTACTATTGCCTATTTGCCTACTGGCCTATCTAGGTGCTTAGTGCACTTGCCTAGTCGCTACCAAGAATCACCTATTGCCTAGTTTTGGATCAACGATCTATTTACCTGCATCTGTGCTTAGTGCTATTCAGCACTGCACTTGCCTGCTGAGATCTACTCAACTCTACCACTTGGCGCTATCGGCATTGCCCGCCTATTCGACAGCCCACCTGTCAAGCTATTAGGTGCGACGTCCCTATAGACCAGATCTATGTGAGACGTCATAGCTACGCCAACCCTCTGCAACTCACTGGACATATCCTGTCAACTACGCTGCCCACGGCAGATCAGCTCTGCCCGCAGTAACCTTGTGCCCACGGTATCCGGCCACCCGCCATACTGTGCCCACTACAGATACTAGAACTTGGGACTGAGACTCCACAAGAACTATATCGCCGGCGTCCCTCTATCCGCTAGAGCGCCACCTCCAGCTGCAGAACCTCAAGCCAGGACACAGCCAGCTGCGACATCAACAGGACAACCAGCTAAGTCAGAGGACAAAGTGACATACTCTTTATTAGGTGCAAGAGTGATGATTAAACATAGAATATACTAGAGATAGATGCAAACCCTCCCCCTTTTTATTATTATATGTATATTTATGTAAATAAATATCCTTTATTTTAACTTATGTATCTATCTTTCATTGCTTTGTCTCGTTGCGTGTCTGCTCCCGATTCATATGCTGATAAGTGGGGGTGTGATAGCTTTAAAAATAATCATCCCCTAGACATAAAACGTGCCAGACACACGTCACATTTCCCCACCTGTCACAGAGGCAGACAGAGAAAACGATATGAAGACTACAAAAAGAGATTCTATCTAAGGCAAAAGACAGAGAGGAATGAAGAAAGACGGTCAACAGATCTCGTGTGGTGCCCCAACGGTCCAACAGACTAAGGGATAGGTGAGGCTAAGTGGTCAGTACAACGGTCAACCCCATTAACTTCCAATAAAGTCAGATACCCATTACAGTTTTAATTGCACTCAGAAACCAAAGTTCCAAGCCAAGCGCTTTACCAAGCAACATTGCTGTTTTTACTGGATATTTCATGAAATCGACAGTGAAATCTAGCCAAAAAAAAAAAAAAAGAACTTTTTCTCTTGTCAATAATTAGTTGTCGTTAATTCATAATTCGATGACTTTAATTTATTATTAGATGTCTTTAATTAATAATTCAATGTTGATAATTATAAGAGGTAAACATTTTTTTCCTCTTACTGTTAGAGGGCCGTGTCATTTGTGTAACGCCGTGACACAGGCGTTCGTTTAGCTAGTTTCTTTATTAGAAACGGACTCACGCCTTAAAGTTATAATAATAGAAAGCTCAGCTTAAGGGCGTTAACTCTTTCTCTCCGTAATTATTTACCACATTCTCGTGGAATCAACTTTGGTATCGACAGTTAGGAGAGAAAGAGTTAATCAACTTTCGAGTTGTACAAGCCAATTAGGACATTCCTGTTGCATCTCTTCTCATCTCTGCCTGTGGTCCCTTCTGGAGCATAGGCCACCAACCAGCTTCCTCCAGGCATCTCGGTTCTGGGCGAGTTTCTCCAACTGTCCCCATGTCTTGCCCATCTTCTTGGCATCTGCTTCCTAATCACGTCGACATTCCTGTTGCCTTTACAATTAATTCTTTGAAACCAATAAAATACAGAATTTTTATATTTAAAACAAATAATTGAAGTTTATCTGTTGTCTCCTGTGTTGTTTTAGCCGCTTTGCAGCAGCACCAGAGTTTTCTCTCCGGGGCGCATTCCTGGGCCTTAGATAAAGGGGCCATGGGTGGCCCATGCGTCATGATCCCTCTCTAGACCTTGCGGATGTGATCGAAAGGAATGCTTCGCGTTACATTTGGCACCAACTTTGTTGCAGAAGCTGCCGGAGGGAATTTCAAAGTTGATACTTCCAACGTCTAAGGGGCTTCACTTCTGATTTTTCCTCGAGGTTGAAGCCTTATTATCGCAAGAGGGTTTGAAGTCAGAGCACCCCTCCCCTAGATGAATTGCCTTACTAGGCTGATTATCTCCATCTGCCCAAAGCTCCTGGTTTTGTGGCCTTCACCCCTTCCTCATTTAGTAAGAGCAGATTCGCCGGGTTTGGTAACTAAGCCACACGAGCAGCCCAGGTGCCGGACTTATTGTCAGAGGCTGAGACGCATGCCTTTAAGAGTATTTTATATAGATAAGATAAGATAACTTTATTGATTCAAACAAATGGAAATTCATTTTGACTACAATTGACAACCTCAGCGTAACTACTGTACAATAACAATATAGATGCACGATATACATGCACATACGAACAACATTCACACACGAAAAAAAATAACAACAACACATAGACACTCATAACCAGCGCTTATAAATAGACTTCTATGTACTTCTCGATGATGACAGAATGTTAATTTTTCAAGTTGGTCATTCAGGGTCAATTATTACTGAATGTTTTTAATTTTCTTCTTTGATATAGTTACGTTTTCACAGATCTGGATGTACGAATTAACAGTTGCGTTAAGTTCATCTGTCTGGTCAGTTGTTTACAAACATGTCCCAATCTGCTCCAGACAACTTTGTAGCTGTAAAACAGCGTCGTCAGACCATGACTGGATGGACTGTACTTCGGGTTTTGTTGTTTTTAAAACCAGGTTTGTACATGGGTGTAAGATGGATCATTGTGTGGTCCGAGGGGAAATGACGATCGAGATGTGTAGTCCATTTTTATGTTGCTATAACACAATTGACAATTAAGACTATAAGTTGGCAAGTGTTGAGCTAACGAAAGATGATTGCTATCTCCCATAACTAGTCGGACAGCATCAGAACTTATAGTCCAAGGTATGTGTACAATTTCTAGTAAATGTTTTGCTGCTTTCTCTGTGTTGGCTGTGGGTGTTATAAACACAAATATGACGTAAAATTGTGTAAACTCTCTCGGCAGGTAGTATAGCCTGAGACTGTTACATAGTAGTTCAATATCGGTCGAGCCCACTTTAGTTTTCATTGAGATATTGTTGACACAGCAGTACTGTTTATTGACATAAATGGCCAGTCCTCCTTTTCCTGTTTTGCCACTATCTGTTGTCCTGTCTGATCTGTACAAAAGAAACGCATCCAAGTCTACTGATGTGTCGGGAATAATTTCATTTAGCCATGTTTAAGTGAGACAGAATAGCGAGCTTTCACGGAATTGGTAGAAATGTCTGCAGCAACAATCAAGTTCGTCCATTTTGTTATTGAGTGATCTAACATTATGTTATGTATCGGCCATTTGTTTCCAGGATGGCGGTTGTGTACATAGATTCATTGATGATCATAGTATTTATTTATTATCCACTGAAACACTGGTTTTTAACATGCACACTAATAAATTAGTCCAAAAAAAACAAGAAACACTTTTATTCCCTGAAACACAATAACACAATAGGAAAGGAATAATAGAAAACAAATGCTGATTATATCACAGTGTAATCAGGTCGCCTGCCGAGCAGCGCCCCGGAATGATATACGCTGGGAACTTATCCCCATAGACTCACCCTGGCCATGGCAGTTCAACTAGAATGTGTAAAAAAAATATAAGTCGTGCCAGTGACCAGACATTATATAGAGTGGAACGGTTTGCCTGAATCATTCAGGGGAGAACCAACGACTTAGCAGAGTCTCAAATCAACATGCCAGGCTAGATTAACATTTAGATAAGTGTTGAGGATAATCATTTTCTCTTTTTCTGTAGTTTATAGGATAATATAAGAAAGGACGAAAAATGTATAAGGAGGCGACACTGACCTATTTGTCTGATAGGACCCTCCCTTCCAATCCCCCCCCCCCCAAAAAAAAAATAGAGTCGCAGACAAAAAAAGATAACTTTTATAGACCCCTAAGGACAACATATGTGTTAAATAAGAGGCGTGTATTGTTCCAAACAAACAAAAAAAAAGAGACAATATACACAAGCTTCAATCGGGTCTGCGCATTTAGGTGAAATACATTCTTTCGTGATCTTCGTAGTCCAAGTCAGTACCTAATTATAAGTCAATTAGACGTTTAGTACCTTGACCTTCGTAGTCCAAGTCAGTACCTAATTATAATTCAATTAGACGTTTAGTGCCTTGATCTTTGTAGTCCAAGTCAGTACCTAATTATAATTCAATTAGACGTTTAGTGCCTTGACCTTCGTAGTCCAAGTCAGTACCTAATTATAGTTCAATTAGACGTTTAGTACCTTGACCTTCGTAGTCCAAGTCAGTACCTAATTATAATTCAATTAGACGTTTAGTGCCTTGATCTTTGTAGTCCAAGTCAGTACCTAATTATAATTCAATTAGACGTTTAGTGCCTTGACCTTCGTAGTCCAAGTCAGTACCTAATTATAGTTCAATTAGACGTTTAGTACCTTGACCTTCGTAGTCCAAGTCAGTACCTAATTATAGTTCAATTAGACGTTTAGTACCTTGAGCGCATTTTCTGAAGCGTGACACGTACTTTGACTACTTCACCCCCCCCCCCTTTTTATTTTAAATGTTATAGTTGTTTTGTTTTTTTTAATCCTATTTATATAATTGTTCTATATACTTACCATATACTAAGTATATACTAGCCCTTTTTTTTTGGATAGAGTTGCAATGTAACACTGGTGTGCGTGTGTGTTTGGAGTGGTCAGTTTTAAAGAGGTCAGTTTTAAAGAAGTTTGTCAAAAACAAATCCTTAAAAAAAGCAAAAAAAAAAAAAAAAAAAAAAAACAAACCCAAACAAACATTATCAAACGGGAAGAACTCCATTTTACATTCATATATATATCTGTACTTTGCAATTTATTTTCCCTTTGATATCACAATATAACTAATTAACTTTAATTAATTAATGTCTTGGTGGCAGTGCCTGAGAATGAATACTCATTTGTTGCTAACTTAATGATAATAATAATAATAATAATAATAATGATAATAATAATGATAATAATAATAATAATAAGATAATCGTTGCCTGTCAGAGAGCGGTACTGCTGCAGACCTGCCACATCACCAGAAAATTCCTCAGTGGAAACTGTTAAAGGGACTACGATGAATTTTGTTTCTCTTTAGCGAAACTCGACCCTGGCAGCGCCAGAGAATGACTACTCGTTCATTTCTAACATAATAATAATAATGATAATATTGATTTGATATCACTGCCTGAAACTATTTGGGCAGCTGTTTGAGAAAAAAGTTCAGTAGAAAGGGATAAAGCTTTTAGAAATAAAAAAAATCACCCTTTGGGTTAGGATTTTGTGATTTTACCATCACAAAAGAGATAAAAGACACCAATAGCAAAGTCAAACAGACACAAACAACTCTTTTGTTCCCCTGGCAATCAAATCATTAAATAGAAACTATTTGATATAAACTTTTTCACATTTAAATTATGAGTCAGTCTGGTGTGAATGTACATTTTTTTTAATAGTCATAATGTTTTTGTTTGGTGTTAATGCACAAATACTTGAAGTAGCGTCTGTATTTCATAAGATAAGATAAGATAAAAATGTTTCTAATTTGTGTGACAATATACAATCATCTTATCTACTGTAACATTCGTTTTACTTGCAAATGGGTCACTACCAATTTTACATGATCCTTTTATTTTTATATTCGTCTTTAATTGGATGGTCCTTATGCCACACTAAAAATGGAATATCTTCCTTTATTGATAGCGGATACGGTAGTTTGCTTTCTCTGTAATTTCAATACTTAAACAACAATAACTGACGTGCGCAAAAAATAACACGTCACCAAATAACTATAAATAGCCTGCCTCACGTGACCACACATTCTCGCGAGTGCTACATCTGCTGCTGAGGTCAAGTTATCTGACACTTATTTGTAAACTCCAAGTTTCCTGTCTGTCCGTTCAATCCACGAGCTCTTTCACAATTAGATTAATGCAATCACTTAGAGGACCATCCTTGTAAGGTGAAAGTGCATTTTTAGGCTGACCATTGAGACTACGACGCTAAACATACATTTACATCTTTTTGTCAGAACTTTGATCCCGCTTGGTCTATATTTTGATTGCTTCTGCGTTTTGGCTATTTGCATACACGAAAAACTGACGCATTTGATCTTTGACACACTCTTAACTAGTTCTAAGGATCTCATCTCATGATATAATCAAAGGAACACTTGTGAGGTTGCTTTTTTTTTTAGAAGGGAGAATTCTTCCCTGGTAGGTCCTCTAATTTGTCAGGGGAAATCTGTGCATACAGGATAATTGGTCTTTAAGCTAGAAATATACATATTGAAAAACGGATTGCGCCTGGCCCAGTCTGGGTAGGGATAAAGATAATAAGTGAAATGTATTAGAGAATAAATTCGTCTTTATTCACTCATTACTAAGTACGTAATAATGATCAAATTTTACGAGCCTTGATTGTAGAGAAGTCATACAGTATATTCTCAAAGTTCTGTTTGCTACATAGATCACGCTCAATAGCAAGAATTGCCAAATGTTTCAATTTATCTTCTTGAATTGCTAACATCAAGTAATTCTTAATTAATTTGAGGCGCTAGAAGCTTCTTTCACCAGATGCCACAGTTACGGGTATTGTTACAAATCAAATATTCTGAGTGCAACAACGTAGTTGAGAAAGCAGTGTATCTTTCATTAACTCTTTCTCTCCGTAATTATTTACCACATTCAGGTGGAATCAACGCTGGTATCGTCAGTTAGGTGAGAAAGAGTTAATGTACAGATACGCTAAAATTTCTACCAGGGTTTTGGCGGTATCTGGTAGAATAAGCCTTAAAGACGACAATTTTGTGTATTTTTTCAGGAGACTTTCATGGGTTTTCATGAGATTTCCAGGATCTCCTGCAAAATCAGGAGGCCTCGGGAACCCCGTTTTTAGGTATAATGGTTTCATTTAATAATTTACACTTAGAATTAGCGCGGGGCCTACGAAAGTGCGGGGCCCACTGCGGCCGCATAGGTTGCAGTGGCATAAGGCCGGCCCTCAGCAACACGAAGGCTAGATGGGATTGGGGGTGATATTGTCGACTCTTTTGCAATCCTTTTCCACCAATGTTGGCTTATAAATAACACGCTTGGGAATTCCTGCATCCGTTTCTATAAATAATTTATTTCAAAGAATCACTTCAACATTATGTATTTATTATAACGCCATGGGTAAGCCATTACATTAGAAGTGGGTTGAGAGGATGAGAAACTATGTGACACTTACCACTCAGAGTCCATGTTGGATATTCGAATACCCCAAAATAATTAGACTTTTATTGCTATGTATATTTGTATGTAATCCGCTGCCGAGGACAGACGCAGACGGCAAAAAGAAAATCTTAATCAACCACCGGCGGCCAATGGTTATGCTTCCCTTACCTTAACCTTTACCTATCCCTTAATCTGTTGGACCGTTGGGGCACCAAGCAAGACTCGTCGCCGTCTTTCTCCATTCCTCCCTATCTTTTGCCTTGACTAGAACCTGTTTCAATGGCAGGCCTGTCCATTCTTTAATGTTGTACTCCCATCGCTTTCTCTGTCTGCCTCTTCTTCTTTTTCCTATTACTGTTCCCTGAAGGAAGGTGTTTGCGAGCCCCGAAGATCTTGTAATATGGCCAGATTTTGAGCTTGCGTTTTTTCACTATAGTTAACATGTCATCATGTGGTCCGATCGCTGCAGTAACCCTGTCTCTAATCTCTTGGTTTGTAATACCAAGGCTCCTTTTGTAGCATCTCAATTCCATTGCTAGGATCCTCCTCTATAGCTCTGAAGTCAGCGTCCAAGACTCACAAGGCTATAAGAATGTAATGTGGTCATGACCAGGAAGCGCATCAGTCTGATTTTGGTTCCGACGGCTAATCTATCTATCTATCTATCTATCTATCTATCTATCTATCTATCTATCTATCTATCTATCTATCTATCTATCTATCTATCTATCTATCTATCTATCTATATATATATATATATATATATATATCTGTTGTATAATATATATATATGTTGTGTCTATCTATCTATCTATCTATCTATCTATCTATCTATCTATCTATCTGTTGTGTCTATCTATCTATCAGAACCATTAAGATGGAGGGGATTATCACAACAAAATGGGTACTGTACTACTTCACTTATATTAGAAATACCCAGATCAAGCGCACCCTCACACAAAGGTTTGGTTTAAGTACATGTGTGTGTGTTTAAGTGTGTGCTTTTGAATTCAATAGTGTTTGGGTAAGTGAAAGTGTGTATGTGAATGTATGTGTGACTGTGTGTCACAGTGTGCATGTGTGTTTGTGTTTCAATGTGTGTGAGTTTTTAAAACTCATATAAACGAGTATGTTTGTTCAGTTAGTTAGTGTGTACTATGGTATATAACAGTCTCTTCTACTGCATGTACCTTTTGACAAAGCTTATATCAACCCACTCTGTCTGTCTAGTATAAAGTGTTAATTCTCACATTATTTCTCCCACAACCATTCTTGGATCAAGTTCAAATGTGTAACAATTATTTATTGTACCTAACAAAACATGAATCATTTAAAAATTAATCAGTTAGTCAACAAAGCTAAGGAGTCTATCGAGCTGTCATCCTCCCTACATTGCTCTATGCCTCAGAAACGTGGACAGTATACAGAAAACATGCAAAACAAAAAAATGAGCCACTTCCAAAAGACATGTCGGAGAAAAATACTGAATGTCAAATGGCAGGACAAAATACCAAATACTGAAGTCCGTCAAAGAGCGGATCTGCAAAGCATCCACACAATCCTGGTGCAGTCCCAGCTGTGATGGGCAGGACACGTCTGCAGAATAGAAGACCGCCGCATCCCTAAACGACTCCTGTATGGCCAATTAAGGGAAGGAAAGCGCTCTCACGGTGGACAAAGAAAACGCTTTAGGGACACTCTCAAACCTTTTCTGAAAGCGTTCAGCATTGACCCAGCCACCTTGGAGACAGAAGCACATGACAGGGCATCAAGGCGTCGCGCTGTGAAAACTGGCGCACAAATTGCAGAGGGCAGTAGAAAAACGTCAGAGAAGAAAAGCAAGGCAAACGACACTAGCTCCAGCTGGAATAACCTGCCCAGCGTGCAGCCGAACATTCCGGGCTCACATAGATATTTCTGTAGAAATATCTTATTTATTATGTCTGATTATGTTGGTATAAATAATAAAAGGTTGTGTTTGTAGAAATATCCTACTGATTATGTCTGATTATGTTGATATAAATAATAAAAGATTGTGTTTGTAGAAATATCCTACTGATTATGTCTGATTATGTTGGTAAAAAAAAATAAAGGGCTTGTGTTTTTACAAATGTTTTACAAATTATGTGTGGACGATGTATAAAAGCTTATGTTTGTAGGAAAGTTCTACTGAAAGAGTTTGTATAAAGTATAAAGGCTTCTGTTTGTATGAAAGTGCCGTTATACAAACATGCCATTAACATGCTAGCAAAGCAGGTCACAATCCCGTCTATACTTACATTACCATGTAAAACTAGCTAACCTCATGAGCCCCTTCGACCCACTTCAAAGAACAGACCATGATTCTACAGATGTCATAGCCTTGCAGGGGCGTTTAAAATCTGTTGGAGCGTGGCCTGATCATGTATCAAGGGACATAATTTAGAAAGGGTAAGCAATGGGAATAGATGCTACTCCTATTGTTTATCTTCCCCTTGATTTCTCATCTATAAAAATTGTGTCCAGCTGATGCTTATAATATTTAACAAAACAAGTTACAATAGTTCCTGTTCTTCTCTATCTTTCTGTTACACCCTTGACAATAAAATGATTCATTCCTCTTCAAACTGTCCTAGTCTACTGAAGCGCAACTGATGTATAACTGGATGGTTTTGATAAACACTTTATCAGTTGATAGTAAAGACGGTGGTGTATCCTGAAATCAGCAATCATTTGGGGCCCTATGGGCTTGACCTCTTTAGGGCCCCCTGCATTTTGACATTCGATATCATGAAACGAGAGAAAGGGATAATATTTAATATTTAATGTAAAAAAAATTTTCGAACACTCATTGGGGGTGGGGGGCGGTATGATTTTCAAATTTTCCCCCCTTCATCCCCGATCATAGCTACGCCACTGAATAAAACGGCTTTTCATTCGCATGCATTAGTTTTGTAAAAAGTAACTACCTTCCTACTTTTTTTTATGTACCATTATATTTCTGACTTTCTCTCATAACTTAAGTAGTGAGGGATTTTCAGTTTAAAGTAAATTAGAGTCAGCTCTTTGTGGGTAATAGATTTTCAATATCACGCTCAGGTTTCAACAAGCACTAAAGCTAAGTTGGAAAACAAGTAATAGAAAAAAAGAATACTTTTTAAAACCAAAGCTTATTTAAGGGGAAAGAAACCCTAACCCCAACAACATGAAGCATACAGCAGCCATATATACATAAAATACAGTGGCCACATAAAAATACAGTGGCCAAATAAAAATACAGTGGCCACATAAAAATACAGTGGCCACATAAAAGTACAGTGGCCACATAAAAATACAGTAGCCACATAAAAATACAGTGGCCACATAAAAATACAGTGAATACAGTGGCCACATAAAAATACAGTGGCAACATAAAAATACAGTGGCCAAATAAAAATACAGTTGCCACATAAAAATACAGCGGTCATACATACATAAAATACAGTGGCCACATGAAAATACAGTAGCCACATAAAAATACAGTAGCCACATAAAAATACAGTGGCCACTTAAAAATACAGTGGCCAAATAAAAATACAGTTGCCACATAAAAATACAGTAGCCACATAAAAATACAGCGGCCATACATACATAAAATACAGTGGCCACATGAAAATACAGTAGCCACATAAAAATACAGTAGCCACATAAAAATACAGTAGCCACATATAAATACAGTAGCCACATATAAATACAGTAGCCACATAAAAATACAGTAGCCACATAAAAATACAGTAGCCACATATAAATACAGTAGCCACATAAAAATACAGTAGCCACATAAAAATACAGTAGCCACATAAAAAATACAGTGGCCACATAAAAATACAGTGGCCACATAAAAATACAGTCACATAAAAATACAGTGGCCACATAAAAATACAGTGGCCACATAAAAATACAGCGTTACAGTATATAAGATAAATAGTCTGTTACAAACAAGGATGTAAAAATAAACAAAAAAAAAGATGTCATGAGTACCCAACAACGTCTGAAGTGCTCGCCAGCCTCTTTCCCGCCATTATAGAGTCCACACTCTTAAAACAACCTCACCACTAACCCTAACCCCTACAACAAAGGCACAACACTAACACCTTTCAGATACTGTAGAGTTTTTCTGAATCGCTATGTCAAGTTTTGCCTCATAGGCTCAAATACTCTTATAAATAGGAATACACATTTGTATGTCTTAGTTGTCAAGTTTATAAAATATGGAATTAAGTAATGGTGTTATGTACTGTAGCTTGTCTCCCTTACCAAGGGAATGAAATGCTGTATGCTATGTTCTAGTGCTTGATGCTGCTCCCGGATTTGACAAGCATCTTTTTTTTAAAAAAAATTGTTTGTTGATTGACACGACTGGGAAAGGGAAACGCGACACTTCACAATTTTGAAAAAAAAAGATAAAATCTTGTGTTAGCCCACTGATGCTATTAGTTTTAGATGTTGCAGCCTCTTACCTCCCTTGTGTTGTACTCTATTGAGACTATGAGGCTAAGTGTTACTAATAGTTACGATGATTTCAATGTGTTCTTTTATGTTAGTCAAGGATTGCAACTAAAAAAAGTAGGATTGGATAAGAAAGATGGATTTGTGAATTCAAATACCCGGAGTACTAGGCTGAAGAGAACTATTTGAATACTCAAGTTAATCAAGCCAGAGATATTTTAACAATTCTTTTAATTTAGAATGTCATAGTTCTGCGAATTTGACTTCCGTGAAATAAGAGCTAAGAGCAAGACTTCTGTAAAGTCTTGACTTCAGGCTTCTATTGAAGCTATACTTAACTATCAAATTGTTTAAAGTTGACACTACAAACACAGCCATGAGTGTATTCAGTATTTCGTGTTGGATTTTGTTTTCAGGAATCACGCTCTTGAGCCTAACTTCCAAGACATCAGGTTTGATATGAGTGTTTAGGTGTAGTGACCTACTCGTAGCGGCAGAGGCGGCGTGTATCTGAAGGGTGTCCAGGGGGCAGGCAGGACTTAGTAACGTAAAGTGAAAGTTCCCCTTTCAGACTTTGTGGTCTAAAGAGCAGATAATGTTAAGGTCATTTGTTTCTTAAAAAAAGTAAAGTTCCACTTTCAGACTTTGTGGTCTAAAGGGTAGATGATGTTAAGGTCATCTGTTTCTTTGGCCAACGGTTAACGAGCAGCGTGTCATGTGGCCAGCACAACGACCAACAGCCTTTACTTTTCTCAAACTTAAGCCAGGTACCCATTATATTTTGGGTGAACTCAGGGGCGCCATAACAGTCCCGAAACTCAAAATCCCACAGAGATTTGAACCCAGGACCCAAGACCCCAGGTTTGAAACAACTCGGCCAACGCACTCCGTGGCAGGACTTGAGTAACCGAAATGTTATAATTTTACAATCAGAATACATAAGTAATGGCTGGGGAAATATAGTTTAGTACAGCAGACATCAGTGCACTCTGCCAATGTATATAACAGCTTCCTTTTTGTAAGCGAAAAAAAAACATGATATAAGGGAAAGAACTGTACATTTACAGCTATATCTCAACACTATAAGATTTATTTCCCATTTTCTATGTCAAACAAAAGTATTCAATTACAGCTAATTAATTGATCAATTGTTCTTTTTTAATTCATGTTTTTAAAGGGACCATGAATAATTGTGCAAAGTTTCAACTTGATCCGAGAATGGGAACTGGGTTAAAGAAAATGCACTGCCGAAAACTGACGTAGCGCCGAAATGCGAACTTAAATCGACCACCTGCGGACAACTGTTATGTCTGCGCTGAATGTGGCAACATGTGAAGCGCCTCATTAGTCTTCGGACTTAAAGACAAGACTTATAATTACAATATATATATATATATATATATATATATATATATATATATATATATATATATATATATATCATATCTATCTATCTATCTATCTATCTATCTATCTATCTATCTATCTATCTATCTATCTATCTATCTATCTCTCTCTCTCTCTCTCTCTCTCTCTCTCTCTCTCTATATATATATATATATATATATATATATATATATATATATATATGACGTACTTAACATAATGTCTTAATTACTACAAAAGTAATTCCATTGCATAATGCACAATGTCAGCAATTACTTTCTTACGCAGGTTGTAGCCCTGGAAAATACGGTGAATACTGTAACAAGACGTGTGAATCTTTTTGTGTCCAAAGTTTATGTGATTCAAAGACCGGACACTGTCTTGCTTGTAATCCTGGCTATAAGGGTTCCACCTGTACACAAGGTAAATAAAATAATAAAAAAAAAGATTTATATGTAATGGGTTTCATCAAGGGACAAGAACTCTTTTGTATTTGCATTGCGGTTATAAATCCACAGTTGAATATTTGAAATTTACAAACATACATTATGAATGATTAGCACTTTTTGATCATTCCATTGGAAATGTTTATACTTGGTGGAAAATAAAAACTATAAATAGTAAGTCTTGATATATCTGGTGTACGAAATGCAAGAAGTTTTGATAGGCTTTGTTTTTTAAAACGTCACGTGATGATGGGTGTGCATTTCAGTAATACTGTATCTGTTTTTAAGCTCTTCCGATGGTAACTTTGATTTAGTTGTCAACTTTCAAGTTCAATTTAGCGTCCTTAGCAACTCCAATAATCAGTCGCCGTAAAGTTCCTCTTTCAGACCATGTGGTCTCTAGAGCAGATTAAGATCATCTGTTTCTTTGGCCAACGGTTAACGAGCAGGGTGTCATGTGGCCAGCACAATAACCAACCGCTTTACTTTCTCCGAACTAAAGTCAGTTGAGTGGACTAAGGTGAGCTCCTAAAAATCCAGAATTTCAAAACCCCAGTCATCACCAAGATTTGAACTAAGACTGCTTTATTGTTCCTTATGGAAATTTGTTGTGATTACATGGACTCTTTTC